>NC_047094.1:108603126-108905049 GCF_902459505.1 Geotrypetes seraphini
GTCATTCTATTACACCTAACAATTTTACTTTAAAATGGCCTAACATTTTAAGAAAGAAAATTTTAGATTTTCATATGTAAAATATTAAGGGGGGGGGGGGGTTATAATAATGTTGCAATGGTTCCAGCACTATTTTTGAAATGTTTAAAGCAGTAGCTCTCTAACCTGTCCTACTAATTTCTTCCCACCCCTCAGCCAGGTGTTTAAGATATTTAGTGCATATGAATAAAATTATCCATATACATTAGAGTCTTGTGTGCAAGTGTACCTAATGCATATTCATTACAAATACCCTGAGAAAGTAGTCTCCAACCTACTAAGTAGTAGATTTAAAACAAACTGGAAAAAACATTTCTTCACATAACGTATAATTAAACTCTGGAATTCGTTGCTGGAGAATGTGTTGAAATCAGTTAGCTTAGCGGGGTTTAAAAAAAGGTTTGGATAATTTCCTAAAAGAGAAATCCATAGGCTATTATTGAGATGGCATGTGGGAATCCACTGCTTATTCCTAGAATAAGCAGCATAGAATCTGTTTTGCTACTTGGGATCTAGCAGATATTTGGGACCTGGGTTGGCCACTGTTGGAAACAGGATACTGGGCTTGGACCTTCGGACTATCCCAGTATGGCAATTCTTATGTTCATGTAAAGGGCTGCAGTGTGAAAACAAGAAAGAACTGAGGGCCTCCAAAAGATTTCAAGCTTATACATACTACTAATTTTGTAAACAGTCAACGGGACTCCCACAGGGATGGAAGGCTTATAATGGACATGTCAGCCTTAGTAAAAGAGGGGGGTTTATAAGTTAATTACCTGAACAGAAAACAAAAAAAGGGTTCCACCAAAGAAATTCCACAAGGAAAACAGCAGCACAAACATAAAAGAAACTGTAGAATTGATGATCCTGTCAGAAGTAATTGCTGCTTTTTATGGGGACGGGCGGGGATGGAGGTAATTATTTGCGGGGACGGGTGGGGACGCAGAGGATCCTGGCGGGGATGGATGGGATTTCTGTCCCCGCACAACTCTCTAGTTCAGACTGGGTATTAAACATTACAAATTAATACTGATTCTACAACACGAAGGATATATTTTAAATACCTCCCATTATTTTAGATTGTCGACAGTAGCAAAATGTATAAATGAGATATCCAATTAACACAATTAAGAGATTGTTTGCAGTTGCTATTCCCCCTTTTACTAAGTCATGGTAGAGCTTTCTTCTGCAGCCTGGAGCATTAAATGCTCCGATGCTCATAAAATTCCTATGAGCGTCTGAGCATTTAGCGCCCTAGGACATGTTAGAAACCACTACCGCAGCTTAGTAAAAGATGGCTTCTATCAAGTGGGCAAGATTAAAATTAACATATTTACAGGATTTGAAGAGCATTTCAGCCAACTATTACGAGTGCCACAATGGAGGACTTTGGGATGTAGATAGAGAATGACACAGGGACAAATTTGTCCCTTTGGGATCTATCTCCATTCTTGCGAGTTCTGTTCCTGTCTCCTCTATCTTCATCTGAACAAGTTTTGAACATTTATGATTTTAAAGCATTCAAGGCTTGTGCAGATGAGGACAGAGCTTGCAGAGAAGGGACAGGGATAGAACTTGCAGAGAGGAGACGCAATGGAGAAATATCCCATGGAGATGAGGACAAATTTGTCCTCATGTCATTCTCTATTTTGCGGCTGCGTGTTAGAAACCACTGCCCTAAGAGGAACGAGGGAGGAAGGGGCCCAGATGGTGGCGAGTGAGCAGTACACTGCTAGGCTTTCTTTGCTCCTGATGCCTTCAGGGTCAGCAATGGTGAAACACAAAAGGGAAACCCCAGATCCCATTGAGTCCAAAGGTCCCTCGGCCCTATTACAAGGAAGGGGCCCAGATGGTGGCAAGTGAAGCAGAACTCTGCTAGGCTCTCTCAGCTCCTGATGCCTTCAGGGTCAGCAATGGTGAAACGCAAAAGGGAAACCCCAGACCCCATTGAGTCCAAAGGTCCCTCTGCCCAAGTACAGCAGATTTCCAGCTTTACAGAATCTGTAGCTAGTCCTGATGAGCAGCAGGCATGTTCCTGGAAGGAGATTCGCAGCACAGTGTCTTTGAATGCTCTGAGATACCGCCTTGACCCAGAATAGGAAGCACAGTGCCAAAGCTGGAGTGGCTATCGGCTGCAAAAAATGCTGCTGCAGCAAGCTCTCATAATGGGGCTTTGGCATTCCTAATCTCTGCAGAGGGTGAGTTAAGTCTATGTTTTGCTCAAATGGTTGGAAGAAGCGTGGAGCAACAGGCTATGAAAAGTTTTAACTCTCTGCCTGTAGAAGGAGTATTCATCTGTGCAATGGGGAGAAGAAGGCCAAACAAAGTTTCTCAGCTGTGGGATGCCATTGAAAGTGTGGTGGGGCGTCTTGCTTGAAAAATTGGAGCAATTTCAACATGGGAGAGCTCTCTCCAATTTCAGGAAATTTATCATGAGGAATTAAGAGTCCCAAAATGAAAAAAGACTTTGGCTTTAGAGAAAGATCTGAGAATGTTGGAGAAAAATCTGTTGGCTGTGAAAGAAGTTCAAGGTACTTTGGTTAAAGATCAAATGGTTACACATCAGAATCTTGACATTGGGAGAATGATTAAAGTTGTTTGAATTTGTGGTTTATTAATTTTCCTAAATCTCTAGTCCTTTCACCATTGGACATGTTGAAAAATTATATAACGGAGACTCTGCAAGTGCCTAAGGAGCTGCCATAACTGGATTTACAATGTAGACTGGAGCGAGGAAACATGTAAAAAAGCAAAAGAAAAAAGAAAGAAGATATAATCAGAAGGTTTTAACTTCTCTGGGTTTCTAGAGTAGGGCCTGTCCAGTGATGACTGAGTCACATTGATTGCTTCTTTTGCTTTAGAGCCTATAGATCAGAAATGGCTCCTAATGTTTTTCCAATATAAAGATTTTGAATTCCTGAGACACCCTAAGTTAATTGAAACACAGTTTAAAAAATGGCAAGGTTTAAGCGCCTACTGACGCTTAAATAAAAGGCACTAGAATTGCGACTAGGTAACCACTTTAGGCCAAAGAACGCCAAAATAGGCAAGGCCAACGCCGGAAGTGACGTTAGGCGGGCTAAAGCAATTCATGCCAAGATAAGTGACTAAAAGGTAGGCCCTGACCTACATTTCAGCTGCCTATCTTAGCTGTTTAAGCACGATTCTGTAACGGGCACTGTCGTGTAACTGACACGTAATTGGTAGTCGCTTTTGAGGCAGCCGCCGACATGGTGCCAGTTACAGAATCTTGGGGATAATGTCTTCTACTCCATCCTCTACTTTGGTGAAGTCAAGTCTCATAGTCCCTCTTTTACTAAGCAGTATTAGAGGTTTCTACCATGGCACGAAGCACTAAATGCTCTTATGCTCATAGAATTCTTATGACCATCGGAGCATTTAGCTCTCTGGGCCTCAGTAGAAACCTCTATCATGGTTAAGTAAAAAGGAGGAAGCGGGGCATAAGTAGAAATGATTGTCTCTTAGCTAAGAAATTACTTTGGTTTTCTTTAATATACTAGTTTACATCTCCTGTTACAGTAACTAGTATTTTCTTTATTCCCCTCTCTCAATCTCCCCCTTTTCTTCTTTTTTAAATTAAGTATTGTGTTACTCCTTGTTATGTCCATGTTTTTCTTTAAATTGATGTTATGATTTCTTAATGAGGAACATTTTGCTGTTATTACTCCTGGTGGAATTCTGCACAAATTCTATGTTACAATCGTGCAGAATTTCCCCTTTCCTGTGCAGAATCTTGGACGGTGTCAGTTATCAGGTTGCAGTATCGGCGGCGATTCTCACATGCTACCTGCACATAACCCGAAGTCTCTCCATGGCAGAGGGGAGGCTTCCGGGTTAGTGGTAGACAGCTTAAGAATCGTTGCTGATACCATGATACATTGAAGAAAGTCTTACTAGAAAGAGTATATGGAAGGAGGAAAAGTTGCTGGCATGGGGAGAGAAAGGAAAGATGCTGGCACAGGAAGAGGGGAGGGAGCCATGCATGGCGAGAGGAGAGGGTGAAATGTTGCACATGATAATGGAGAGGAGGATGGGAAATATGGTGCATGGAGGGGGATAGAGAGGTATGACCCAGAGTACAAGGCAGGAGGAGAGAGAGATGGTGGACAGTAGGAACGAATCAGAAATGCTGGATATTTAATTATTTATATTCCGCATATCCTACAATTCTGTGCGGATTACAAATTATTCAGGTACTTAAGCATTTTTCCTTATCTGTCCCGGCGGGCTCACACTATCTAATGTACCTGGGACACTTGGGGATTAAGCGACTTGCCCAGGGTCACAAGGAGCAGTGCAGGATTTGAACCCACAATCCCAGGGTGCTGGGGTTGTAGCTCTAACCACTTCACCATACACTCCCACAGAGGAAGGGAGCCAATGTTATGCTGATTTAAAAAAAAGATTCCAGGGATGATCCAGAAAATTACAGACCTGTAAGCCTGACTTCAGTGCTGGGCAAAATGATAGAAACTATTATAAATAAATAAATAAAAAATTGTGGAACACGTAGACAAACATGATTTAATGAGACAGAGTCAGCATGGGTTCAGCAGAGGGAGATCTTGCCTCACCAATTTGCTCGACTTCTTTGAAGGTGTGAATAAACATGTGGATAAAGGTGAGCCAGTTGATGTAATGTATCTAGATTTTCAGGAAGCATTCAACAAAGGCTCCTGAGAAAATTAAAGAGTCATGGGATAGGTGGCAAAGTTCAGTTGTGGATTAAGAATTTGTTATTGGATCGAAAACAGAGGTAGGGTTAAATGGTCATTTTTCTCAATGGAGGAGAGTAAACAGTGAAGTGCCGCAGGGATCTGCACTGGGACCAGTACTATTTAAAACTAATTTATAAATGATCTGGAAATTGGAACAAGTGAGGGGATTAAATTTGCAGATAGAAACATAGAAAACATGATGGCAAATAAAGGCCAAATGGCCCATCTAGTCTGCCCATCTGCAGTAATCATTATCTCTTTCTCTGAAAGATCCCATGTGCCAATCGCACTAAACTTCAAAATTGTTAAAACGCATGCCAATTGTGAAAAATTGCAGGCAGATCTTAGGAAATTGAAAGACTGGGCATCCGAAGTGGCAGATGAAATTTAATGTGGACAAATGCAAAGTGATGCACATTTGGAAGAATAAACCGAATCACAATTACTAGATGCTAGGGTCCACCTTGGGGGTTAGCGCCCAAGAAAAGAATCTGGGTGTCATTGTAGACAATATGATGAAACCTTCCGCCTAATGTATGGCCAAAAAAGCAAACAAGATGCTAGGAATTATTTAAAAAGGGATGATTAACAAGACTAAGAATGTTATAATGCCTCTGTACCGTTCCATGGTGTGATCTCACCTGGAGTACTGCATTCAATTCTGGTCTCCTTATCTCAAGAAAGATATAGCAGCACTAGAAAAGGTTCAAAGAAGAGCAACCAAGATGATAAAGGGGATGGAACTCCTCTCGTATGAGGAAAGATTGGAAAAGAGAAGGCTGAGGAGAGGTATGATTGAAGTCTACAAAATTCTGAGTGGAATAGAAGGGGTACAAGTGGATCGATTTTTTACAGCATACAGATTTGCAAAGACTAGGGGACATTCAAAGTTACAGGAAATACTTTAAAACCAATAGGACAAAATATTTTTCACTCAGAATAAGCTCTGGAACGCATTGCCAGAAGTTTTGGTAAAAGAGGATAGCTTAGCTGGAGGAAAAGTCCATAGTCTGTTATTGAGAAAGACATGGGGTAAGCCACTGCATGCTGCTGGATCTGTAGCATGGAATGTTGCTACTCTTTGGGTTTTGACCAGGTACTAGTGACCTGGATTGACCAACTGGCTACTGGGCTTGATGGACCTTTAATCTGACCCAGTAAGAAAAAATGCTGCATGGGGAGAGGACTTCAAGGAAGGGAGAGAGAGAGGTGTTAGACATGGGGTGGAGAGGGAGATATACAGGAGGTAGAGGAGGAGGGAGATGTTGGATCCAGAAACAGAATGCAGTGATGGAGAGATGCTTGGCAATGGGAGTGAGGAAAGAGAAAGCACAGTTACTTACCGTAACAGTTGTTATCCAGGGACAGCAGGCAGTATATTCCCACACATGGGTGACGTCACCGACGGAGCCCCGCAGCGGACAGCCTCGAAAGCAAACTTGCTTGAAGATCTTGATCTTTCGAGTGCTGCAGCGCGCATGCGCGTGTGCCTTCCCGCCCGAACTAGGGGGCGCATCTCCTGTGAGGATCCTCAGTTCAGATACCTAGCTAAGAAGCCAACCAGGGGAGGTGGGCGGGTTGTGGGAATATCTGCCTGCTGTCCCTGGATAACAACTGTTACGGTAAGTAACTGTGCTTTATCCCAGGACAAGCAGGCAGCATATTCCCACACATGGGTGACCTCCAAGTTAAGTAAAAAGGGATGGAGGGAAGTTGGCAAGTTACGAAAAAAGATTTTGCAAAACAGATTGGCCGAATTGGCCATCCCTCCTGGATAAAGAATCCAGACAATAATGAGAGGTAAAAGTATGAACCGAGAACCAAGTGGCAGACTTACAGATTTCCTCAATAGGTGTTGATCGGAGGAAAGCTACAGATGCTGCCATAGCTCTAACTTTGTGGCCCGTCACTCGACCTTGCAGAGGAAGACCAGCCTGAGTATAGCAGAAAGAAATGCAAGCAGCCATCCAGTTGGAGATGGTGCATTTCGAGATAGGACGACCCAACCTGTTTGGGTCAAAGGAGATGAAAAGTTGAGAAGATGTCCTATGAAGGTGAGTGCGTTGGAGGTAGAAAGCTAAGGCACGTTTACAGTCCAATGTATGAAGAGCCGCTTCCCCAGGATGAGAGTGAGGCTTTGGAAAAAACACAGGTAGAACAATAGACTGATTGATGTGAAATTCTGAAACAACTTTAGGTAAGAATTTAGGATGAGTACGGAGGACCACCTTGTCATGGTGAAAAACTGTGAAGGGTGGATCTGCAACCAAAGCTTGTAACTCACTGACTCTTCGAGCAGATGTGAGGGCGATGAGGAACACAGCTTTCCAAGTGAGATATTTGAGATGAGCTTTGTCAAGTGGTTCAAAAGGAGGTTTCATCAGTTGAGCCAGAACAACATTGAGATCCCAAACCACTGGAGGTGGTTTAAGTGGTGGATGGAGATTAAGAAGTCCTTTCATGAAGCGAGAAACCATAGGATGTGCAGAAAGAGGTTTCCCATCTAGAGGCTGATGAAAAGCAGCTATAGCACTAAGATGGACTCGAATAGATGTAGTTTGAAGTCCAGAATGTGACAAATGAAGTAAGTAGTCCAGAACTGACGTCAAGGAGGAAGATCTGGGTGGTAAGTGACGTGTAGAACACCAAGCAGAGAATCTAGTCCACTTCTGGCCATAACATTGTCAAGTTGATGGCTTCCTGGAAGCAAGTAAGACATCCTGAACAGATGGAGAAAATTGAGAAAAGTCTGTTATGCAGAGAGGTACCAAGCTGTTAAATGTAGAGACTGCAGATTGGGATGAAGCAAAGATCTGTGACTCTGCGTGAGTAGAGAGGGAAATACTGGTAGAAGAAGAGGCTCTCTGGTGCTGAGTTGAAGTAGTAGGGAGAACCAAGGTTGTCTGGGCCACCGAGGAGCTATCAGAATCATGGTGGCATGTTCTGACTTCAGTTTGACTAGAGTCTTGAGAATCAGAGGAAACGGAGGAAAAGCATAAAGGAATTGATTCCTCCAGTCCAGTAGAAACACATCCGCTTTGAGACGTTGAGGGGCATAGATGCAGGAGCAAAAGTGAGGCAGTTTGAAGTTGAGAGGTGACGCAAACAGATCTATCTGCGGAGTTCCCCAACGGGCAAAGATTTGGCGAAGAGTTGGAGAATTGAGTGTCCATTCGTGAGGCTGTAGAAGACGACTCAATTTGTCCGCCAAATAATTGTGTTGACCCTGAATATAAACAGCTCTGAGATAGATGTTGTGAAGAATTGCCCAATGCCACAATTTCAGAGCTTCTTGACAGAGGGAGTGAGATCCCGTCCCTCCCTGTTTGTTGACATAATACATGGTACGTACAAGAATCACCATGTCATGAAGGAGATGTTGAAAGGCTTTGAGAGCATAGAGTATCGCTCTGAGTTCCAACAGATTGATATGACACAGACGGTCTGCTGAAGTCCATAGACCTTGAGTGCGGAGACCGTCCACATGAACTCCCCAAGCGTATGTTGATGAGTCGGTTGTGAGGACTTTCTGATAAGGAAGAGGGTGGAATAGCAAGCCTCTGGAAAGATTCAAAGAGAGCATCCACCAACAGAGAGACTTCCGCAATGAAGGAGTTATGGAAATCAGTCGAGACGGTGGATCCACGGTTTGCTGCCATTGAGATGCCAGTGTCCATTGAGGAATACGAAGGTGAAGTCTGGCAAAAGGAATCACATGAACTGTAGAAGCCATGTGACCGAGCAGAACCATCATCTTTCGTGCTGGAACGGATGGAAGATGAAAGACTTGATGAGAAATCTGAAGAAGTGCATCCTGACGTGGTTGTGGAAGGTAGGCTCTCAGATTGATAGTGTCCAGAGTTGCTCCTATGAACTGGAGAGACTGAGAGGGAGTCAACTGAGATTTGGGAAAGTTGATGTGAAACCCTAAACTTTGAAGAAAGAGAATAGTCTGTTGGGTCGCTGCAATAACTTCTGAAAAAGAGGGAGCTTTGATGAGCCAATCGTCGAGGTATGGAAATACTTGGAGACCTTGGTTGCGAAGAGCTGCAGCCAGCACCACCAGACATTTTGTGAAAACTCTGGGAGAAGAAGCCAACCCGAAGGGGAGAACTCGGTATTGCAGATGAAGGCTTCCTACTTGAAATCTGAGGTACTTGCGAAATGCTGGATGAATGGGGAAATGAGTATACGCCTCTGAGATCGAGGGAACACATCCAATCCCCTTGGTCCATTAAAGAATATAAAGTCGGCAGAGTGAGCATTCGAAATTTCTCTTTGACTAGGTATTTGTTGAGAGCTCTGAGATCCAGGATAGGTCGCAAATCCCCCGTCTTCTTAGGAACTAGGAAATAACAGGAGTAGAATCCCAAGTTCCTTTGTGGAAGAGGAACCTCCTCCACAGCTCTCAGGCGAAAAAGAGCCCGAGCTTCTTGAAGCAGAAGGGGAAGGTGCAACTGATTGGAAGGACACTCTCTTGGATGGCGATCTGGAGGCACCTGAAGGAACCGAAGAGAGTATCCCTCTTGTAGGATAGTAAGCACCCAGAGATCTGATGTAATAAGCTTCCACTGGTGATAAAAGTGGGAAAGGCGACCCCCTATGGGGAGGAGAGAATTTGTAAACAGAGAAATTGGAATGCTCAGGCTGAGACTGTCAAAAAGACTGAGCTGGTTTGGTGGCAGCGGGAGTCTGAGACTTTTGCTGGCGCTGTTGTTGCGGAGGACGACGAGGAGGAGGCCTGGAAAAAGTAGGGGTCGTTTTTTGAGGATAACGACATGGAGTTTGTTTAAAACCTCTAGTTGGTGTAGGTTTGGGTTTTGGTCTGATGAGGGAAGCAAAAGAGCGTTCATGTTCTGAAAGACGCTTAGTAGCTGCTTCAATAGAATCATCAAACAATTCGTTCCCCTGACAAGGAAGATTCGCCAATCGATCTTGAAGATTGGGATCCATGTCAACAATGCGTAACCATGCCAAATGACGCATGGCTACAGCAAAGGCAGAGACACGAGAAGAGAGTTCAAATGCATCATAGGAAGCTTGTAACATGAAGAGTCTTAATTGAGAAAGAGTCTTGAGAATGAGTTTGAATTCAGAAAGACGAGTTGTGGAGATATCCGGGTAAAAAGATGGTAATATCTTAAAGTGGTTGAAGTAAGATGTAAAAATGTAGCTATAATTAAGAACTCTATTTGCCATCATAGAGTTCTGGTATAAACGGCGACCAAACTTATCCATGGTACGACCTTCTCTGCCGGGAGGAACTGAAGCGTAGATTTTAGAAGGATGTGCTTTCTTCAAAGATGATTCCACTACCAGGGACTGATGAGAAAGTTGAGATTTTTCATAACCTTTACAGGGAACTGTTCGATAACGGGATTCCAATTTAGATGGGATGACAGTGATGGAATAAGGAGTCTCCATGTTACGAACAAAGGTTTGTTTGAGCACAGGAGTCATTGGTAAACGTAATGACTCTTTAGGTGGATGAGGAAGCTCCATATCTGCTAAATATTCAGGAGTGTATTTTGAATCTGAATGAAGATCTAGTTTGAGAGCTTGTCCCATATCAAATATAAATTTGGCAAATGAAATGGATTTGGAATCAGATGCTTCCTCAGGAGAGACACTTCGAGATTTAGGAAGTGCTGAGTAGGAAGGGGAAGCCTCTCTGGAATATGGTGAGAGTGGTTCTGATTCAAGACGTAGAGTTACAGAAGAAGCTGTACTGTGTGGTGGAGTAAGAGAATGTTTTCTCTTAAGACTCCTGGAGGGAGAAGTACCAGGTGTACGTGGTACCGAATGGGTCGAAGTCTGAGGAGAAGTGTCTCGACGAGTGGTCTTCGACGGTGGAGTCTTCGGTCGAGAAGAACTTCGAGTCGATGCTCGGTGGTGTCGAGATCCGTGCTTCGATTTTGAAGAACGAGGCAGCGAGGTCTCAGTGTCTAAAGCAGAAGACTCCCTTCGAAGCTTGGAAGCAAGGTGTTTCGAATGCTTCGAGCGATGCTTCGGAGGAGGCGAGTCCGGAGAAGAATCCGAAGAAGGTGTTCTTTTCGGAGTCCGGGATCGGCCTCGAGACACTGGAAGCTGTGGTTGGGTGACAGGCTGATCCACCCGAGGCAAGGTCGAGGACGGAACCAATTGAGCCACCAATGAGGAAATCTGAGTGGTCAAGATAGATTTTAGCATGTCCTCCAGCATCGGCACCGAGACAGAAGGTTCTGGCCTCGTAGGTGCAGCAGTACACTCCGAAGAGGGCGACCTCGAAGGTGAGTATTCCCTTATCTTGGAGGTACGCTTGGAAGATGGACGTGAAGAGGACTCTGGTGGCTTCTTAGGTACGGCACCTGAAATAGAACCAGGAGACTTACCCCCTATGGAAGGTTTCACCGAAGTCACTGTCTTCGAGGGCATCGAAGGAGGCAAGGTCGAGGCTTTCGAGACCGAGGCTCCAGCCGGAACCAGGGTCGAAGCCTTCGAGACCGTGGACGTCGATGGTGTCCGAGTCGAAGCCTTCGAGACCGGGGCAGCCGCCGCGGTCGAGGCCGGATCCGAAGATTGCTCCATGTCTCCAAAAAGTTGAAAAAATTGGCCGCACCGGCGTCGAAAGGCCCGTGGAGTTAGAGTGAAGCAACGATGACAATCTTCTGGGGAATGGGTCGGACCCAGGCACTGAAGACATCGGCAATGGGGATTGGTGACCGAAATCACACGATTGCACTGACGACAACGTTTAAACCCGGTAAGGGGCCGGGACATAGAAAAAATAAAGTCCGTGTCGAACGGAAGGAGCAATTGGGCCTAGGCCCAAGGCTCACCGGCCGGACAAGAAAGAAAAGAAACAAAAAAAACAAAATTTGTTTTTTTTTAAATTATATAAAGAAAAAAGAAAAGGAGAAATAGAAAAGCCAGCGACCGAACTAATTGGAAAAAAAGAAACAGCCGCGGTGAAGAGAAGGCAAATTGCTGCAGAGATGAAGAAAAACGTGTCTTCTTGTCTCCGCGGAATTAAACGAACTGAGGATCCTCACAGGAGATGCGCCCCCTAGTTCGGGCGGGAAGGCACGCGCGCATGCGCGCTGCAGCACTCGAAAGATCGAGATCTTCAAGCAAGTTTGCTTTCGAGGCTGTCTGCTGCAGGGCTCCGTCGGTGACGTCACCCATGTGTGGGAATATACTGCCTGCTTGTCCTGGGATAATGGGAGAAACACTGGCCATGGGGGAGAGTGCAGGAGAGAAGAGAGGGAGATGTCAGGCTATGAAGGTGGGAAAGGAAGGAAGATGGAGCAGATGCTGGGCTATAAGGTGGAAGAAGGAAAATGCTGAGAATGGTAGAACCCTGAAGGGGAGGAGAGGGTGGCAAGGAAACGTATGAGAGAATAGATATAAACAGAGGGTAAAAATATGGTAATAGGGGTACATTGATGATGTAAGGGAATGGAGGGCTGAGAAAGGAATGAGATGAGGAATGGGAGAGAAGATAGAAATTTGACAGGTAGCTGAATAGTGAAAAAGAAAAGGGTAAGAAAGGCATTAAAGAGCTAAAAAGGAATGATCAATATGTTGGAGGCAGATGTAGTAAGGGAATAGACAGGAGAGAGTAGAAAGAAATGGATAGCAGCCGCTCGAAGGAGAATTAGCAGACAACAGGAAAACAGAAAAAAATGAACTGGAACCAACCTGATGGACAACAAAGGTAAAAGGAAAACATTTTATTTTAAATGTTTTAAATAATTGTTTACATTTTGACAAACTAGCAGAATTTGTTAATTTTGTGCGCAGAATTCTGCCAGAAGTATTCTCGCTATTCAAGAGTTGTCTTTTCTAAAATACAAATATTTTTTTAAAAACTCCATCACCCTAAAAAAATAACTGGCAGTGGATTCACAGAGACAGGGCTGGGAAGCAGATGTAAATAAGTCATGCTTACTATAGATTCATCAACACAATGTTAAATCCTATAAAAGAGTACTTTAATAACTAACTACGATCTATTAAAATCTAAGAATGGCATCACCATATAATTATACCATAAATTCTTTAAATATATTTAGTAATCATTGGCAATAACGAAGATGGATGATTCATACTTTCAACTTAACTACACTGATCTCTGTCACACCTAGGTTATGACTATAAAAACTAAATATAGATTATATTATATAATCTGTGAACTACACCATGAACACCTTCCACGTCAGAAAGCAAAGCACGTTCCACCGACTGATTTATGACACCATTATTTTATTCTCAGCAATGAAGTAAACCAGCTTTTACTCACTGAATTTCAATGTTAACAGTTTCCTAACAGAAATGAAATCTAGGAGCAACTGTAAACGTGGTAGGTGAGAGTCTGAATTGCCATTTATAAGTCAGACTCACTTTTTTACACATAGAGAAAAGGAAATATAATATGAAACACTAACTTTATCTCAAGATGTGCTCTGCCTGAAACCAGCATCAGGCAAATTACTAATGCCTATATATATATATATATATATATATATAGTTAACTGAAGTACATGACAAACAAAACAAAAACACCTTGAACTTCTGCATTCAAGTTTTATCTAGAGGAGAATGAAAAATTTATTTTAACTAAAGAGATCAAGTAGCACAGGATGGTCTGCAACCTGTCATTACACTTTTATAAACAAATTCTCTTATTTACTACATACACAGTGCATATTTAGGAAGTTTTCATTGTGGTAGATTAATGAAAATGTTTTTTTTATTCATACCTCTACTTTGTACTATAAATTGTTTTTCAGCTAAACAATGATGAAGGACTCGCCTTAGATCAGTGGTCTCAAACTCGTGGCCTGGGGGCCACATGCGGTCAGCCAGGTACTATTTTGAGGCCCTCGGTATGTTTATCATAATCACAAAAGTAAAATAAAACAGTTTCTTGATCATATGTTTCTTTAGCTACACATTACAATATTATTATTAAGACTTAGGCAAAAGGAAAGATTTATAAACTATAAAGAGTCTTACCTCATGCAAAATTGTCATTTCTTTAATAAGACATTAACTATTTTTTCTGAGGCTCTGCAAGTACCTACAAATACAAAATGTGGCCCTGCAGAGGGTTTGAGTTTGAGACCACTGGCTTAACTGTAACCATGACATCCTGTTTGTCTTTGGGAAGCAAAGCTGAGATTGTGATGTCATAATGCCTCATTCCACCAATAAGAGCCAACCTCATCAATGATGTCACAATGGCTTGATTGTCCTGTTATCCCCTCTGCCTTCCAACCCAGCCAGCGGATTAACCATTCCCCTTAACTCAGTGGTCTCAAACTCTTTAATAAGACATTAACTATTTTTTCTGAGGCTCTCCAAGTACCTACAAATCCAAAATGTAGCCCTGTAGAGGGTTTGAGTTTGAGACCACTGATTTAGATGGTACAAAGCAAGTGCCCCAGGCCCTCAAGCCTGCATGATACTGAACAAACTATAGCTTGCTTTGGGGCCCTGAGCCCTCTACTACATTTCTATCCTGGCCTCCAGCATATTTAGCACCAATCTTGTAAAGACGGAAAACAATTACTTCAAGCAGTTTCAAAAAGCAATGTGTACAAACATGTATAAACAGAAAATACACATCTATGGAGACATTACTATTTCAGTGACTAGGCTCATTCTTCAGCTTTGGAAAAGCTCCATGTAGAGAGTGACATGGGGACAAATTTGTCCCTATGGGAGTTCTGTCCCCATCTCATTCCTGAAAGCTGTGCTTTAACTGCACAAGCATGGAACACTTATGATTTTAAAGTATTGGAGGCTTGTGCAGATAAGGAGGCTTGTGGGGACGGGATGTCCCCTTGCCATTCTCAGTAAGTTGAAAAATAGAGTACACCTCTTGAAAGAATGCAGTAGATGTCTTTATACTGAAAACCAGCTAAAATAACTGCAAGTGAACTTTTAGACCCTGCCAAACCTGCAGCACAAATGACCTTAAAGGATAAGGGCAAACCCAGTAATTAAACTAGAATGGTTACCCAACCTGGAGAAACAGGAACTTAAGAATACAAAGCTCTAAAAGTGTAAGAGCATGTTTAGGGAGAAACGTTAGTATTCAAAGGATTACATACTATTTTTCTAATCTCAAATCCATGTCTTCTTTCCTTTTGAAATATAAGTAATATGCAATCCACTCATCAGGATCAAAAATGTTTGCGAGTAAAAGAACCTCAGGGTTTATGTAAGGCAAACTGATCTGTATCCCACTTTTCGCTTTGGCATGCTACGCAATAGAGATATCACTTTTTTTTAATCTTTAAAAATAAGGTAAATACTCCCCCAAACCAGCAAGCTTTAAGAGACAAAGGATGAGACTTCTGGTCTCCAGACGGATTTGTAAGGCTTGAGCCCCTTTTATCACCTAATGACTAACTACAGTACTAGGTTAACTTTATAAACTTCTTTGCATGTTGCCAAAACATTAAAATTAATTAAAGCGTGGTGTTCACGAGAACACAAATTGCAGGTCTCAACACAACGCCCAACGCCTCAATTCATCTAAAGCAGGGGTATCAAAGTCCCTCCTCGAGGGCCGCAATCCAGTCGGGTTTTCAGGAGTTCCCCAATGAATATGCACGAGATCTATTAGCATACAACCAAAGCAGTGCATGCAAATAGATCTCATGCGTATTCATTGGGGAACTCCTGAAAACCCGATTGGATTGGGGCCCTCGAGGAGGGACTTTGACACCCCCGATCTAAAGTGTTTATCTGGCCGATTAGCCGTCCTTTCACGACTAAAGTATTTTATAACAAAAACAACTGCGTTGGCAATATTCTTTTTTAACTAACATAAACGGGGGGGGGGGGGGGGTTGAAAGAGAGAGAAACTGCCAACGCTTTATGTTGAGTTCCCGGGTAAAAAAAAAAAAAAAGAGGAAGCCGCGCGCGCCGCACAGGTGAGCGCAGTGGTGGGAGTGGCGCGCCCGCGGGGCTGCCGGTCTCTTGGCAGGAGAAAAAAAAAAACAGAAAGGGAGAGCGCGAGGGGAAAAGACGTTCTTTATCTCCCTCCCCCCCACCCCCCGACTGTTCCTGCGCGCGGAACAGAAGGTTCGGGAAAAGTGCAACCCCGGGGGGAGAGAGGGGGGGGGAAATGTCACCGCGCCGCTTCCACTCAGCGCTCTTCCGACTGCCAACGCCGCCACCTCACGTAAGCGGGAGACCTCGGTCCTCCCGAAGACTGTAAGACGAGTTCGGTAAGCATACCTCCCCCTCCCCGGTCCGTTGTTTATTTGTTTTTTTTTAAAGTATTCTCTCACCAACCGACATTTTGCGTCGGCTCCGTCCCGTACTCTCTTCCCTGCCTACCTTGCTCTTCACCTCCACTGCTGCCAGGGACTTGCTGCTTACGGCGCTGTGGCTCTTATTCATTGTTGAAGCCGACCAGTTGGGGCTCGTCTGTGGGGCTGCCCCGACCTCTCTTCCGCTGAGTGAAGGTGTAGAAGGGGAGGGGAGGGGGAATAAGGAGAACCGCTCTTCTCACGGCCGACCAACCTTTACCTCTGACGCACTGTGGAGACTGGAGCGCGGCAACCCTTGCCTGACAACAACCTGCTCGCCTCCGCCTCCTTTCGCCCCTTTTTTTTTTTTTTTTTTTCCCAAATAGACTTTATTTATTGCAAGCGTCAGACAAGATAGCCAAAGCGAGTCGAGAGCAGTGGCGTTCCTAAGCATATGTGACCCCCGGGGCCCATCCTGTGCATGAAAAACATGATTATTAATAATAATCCACGCATCGCACAGCAAGAGTGTACCTAGCAAAAGGCAGCATCTTACATACTGCAGTGAAACATCAGTACACCCACTGTAAAACTAAACAAGCCAGACTAGTACAAATCGATCATGCACAGCCAATGCTAACAGAAAATGTCTTTTTTTTTTTTTTTTTTTTTACATACATAACACAGAAACACCCTAGCCCAGTATGGAATATGTAATCACAAACTAAAAATAGAACTATGTAAGACAAAAGTTAAACAACCTCAAAGAAGCCAGACTTTGCATACAATGCTACACTACAGAAGCAGAAACAGTGATGCTTGTTCCCTATTATTGCGCAAAACCAAAGCAAAAAAAGAGTGGAACAATAATCTCTGGATGTATCAGGTAAAGTTGTTCAATTTAAAAATTAATTGAAATAAAATGTCCAGATATAAAAACATCAAAGTTGACAATCCATGTGTACAGCAAGATAATACATATGCCACAGAAATTTGACAGACAACTATGATAATTGCTCACAGAGATGGTAACATATATCGGACTCAACATGGTCTGTGTTTCGATGAACCTTAGCCTTCGTCAGGGGTACTTTAGGAGAGAAGAAAAGTAATGAAAATAATGAATATCAAAGAAGAGTATAAAGATAGCTAGTGCAATAAGATTAAAGTAAACTAGTGTGGACTTCTCGATGGTACCGATGGACATCGACATTGATATCTTCATCAGTGTTGCAGGCATTTCCAGCATCTAGCTACTTGATGCATGCCTCTCATTGACGCCATTGTTCATCGACGCAGGTTGTCATTTCTGAAGTGTGTCTCTTCTTGGGGTTACCAACGCTTCAACACCCTGCTGCACCTATGGTACTGGCTTCATAGCATAGCATCTACTTTACCATATGCAGTTGAAACTGTCCCCAGCAAATTGATCTTATATATGATACCAATGCCTATTGATACTGGTGGACATTGTCATCGAGTCACTTGATGCATGCCTCTCATCGATGCAATCATTCATCGTATGTCTTTTTGGGGTTACCAACACTTCGACACCCTGCTGTACTAGCTTCATAGCGCACAGTACTGGTGCATACACTTTAACATATGCAGTCGTAACTATATGGTGTAGGGCTGTCCATGCAATTGTAATGAAATCAGCCTCAATGCCCTTTCTCTCTACTCGGTACCAGACCAACTTAAATAGCTTCAGAGGCCTTACAGTACATTTCTATCCTCATTCTGTGCTATTTTAATAATAATAGTTTTATTTATATCCCATCATACCTTTTCAGTTCAAGACGGTATACAACAAGAGATGCTGAAAAGGACAGCGAGGTTACATCAGTTAGAATTGGGAAGGTGTGGAAGACAGTTGAGTGAACGTGGTGATAGGGTAGGAAGAAGAAGAGTATACGAAGAGATAAGAGATTAGGGGAATTGAAGGATCAGATAAATTTGTCAAATAAGTAGGTTTTTAGTGATTTTCTGAATGAATGGTATGTTGGTGTGTTCAGGATTAGGTCGCTGAAGGTGTTGTTTAACTCTATTAAGGCTCAGTACCAATTCTAATTTTTACCCTCGGTACCTATGCTGTTCATTTAAACTTACAACGACTGGCGTCGATGCTTCCACTGTCTCCCTCAGTACTGGCCTATCCTTAGCAAGCATTATTGTACCAGTCATTTATCTACCTACCTGTACCGACAGACCATGACTAACAGACAACATTTGTCTCTGCACTTCAGTACCGAGCCCTCTATTTCTCTAAGCATATGGATTTGATACCACTCATAGAGGAATTTTCAGTGTTATGGTCTGGAACATCGGATCCACAACTGCATTTTGAATACTGGACACCTTTCTAGTAGTTCTCCGCTAAGCACACTCGCATTGACAGCACTATTGAAAAGAAAGGGCTCTACTATGACTGTAGAGCTTTTTAGAGTTAGATCGCCTCTTCTGCTTATCATAATAGATCTGTAAATCAGAGGGTTTCATCATGGGTGTACAGCCTCTTAAACATGGAATACCTCTTCTATTTCTTACTGCCAGAGGTATTCCATAGAGGACTCCATCAAGGGTGTAGAACTCGTTAAAGATGGATCACCTCTTCTACCATCACCGCAACTCTGCTTATTACAATACCAAGATACTGAATGGAGGGATCCACTCTGGGTGTAGAGCCTGTTAAGTTTGGATCGCCTCATCTATTTTTCCTAATCTCATGGGACATTTGCCTCCAACTTCTGCTGGCAACACTACTTTTCACTAAAGGGATCCACTATGGGGGTAGAGCCTTTAAAGTTGGATCACCTTTTCTTCTGTTCTTTTTGATCTATATTCCTCCTCTAGATACAAGGGAACCAGAATGCTCTAGTTGACAAGCTCAGTTATATCTTCTGTACCGGTATGTCATTTTATCTTAAGCAATTTATACAAAATTGATTTTGAACAATATATTCCATCAAAGCGCCTTCAGGAATTCTAGGGGACTTCTCATAGCCTACTCCAGACCAATAAGACTATGGCAAAATTAGTTTTTGATGCATTTGATGTGATAACTAGACCATCAGTTATGTCTATTGCTCTGAGACGTCTTGCATGGATACAAGCCTATGACATGGACATTAATGTTCAGGATTGTTTAGTGACTATTCCCCCTGAGTCTGGACTATTATCTTCTAGAATCTTTAGACCTCCATCTGATCCATTTCCTCGTCTACCTATGACCTTAATACTAATTTCCATGATTACTTTATGAAACTTCCATGGCTCCACATACATACATGTTTCTCCTTTGTCACAGCTTATACAATAAAGTTCTAGTAGGAAGTAAATAAGTTCAAAGGAATCGTGGAACTTCAGAGGTGACACTCAATGGACCAAGTAGTGAGTGGATTTCCACCATTTCTCTTCATTTGTTCCGTTTGTGTTATTCTTTTTTTTTGTCATTGCAGTCTGGTTCCTTTCTATTTACATATCTAGTTCTGATAGCGATCTGGCCATTCTGGAGTTAGCTTCAACTATATATAATTTTCTTCTTGATGTAATCCTCTATCACTTGCATCCAGATTCATGGTTGCTCTCTTTGTGCCTTTCCTACCATTTTTTTTTTTATTTTTTTTTTACAAAACTAGAAAACTAGTTCTTATTCAACAAAATTGTTCTTATACAACAATTTATTTTGCTTAGACCTCAGGACTCTGAGCCCAGTACTCTAACTCAATATCTCAGTAGAGCCTGAGGCTGAAAACTTCACAGAAATTCATACATTCTCCTCTCTGGGCTTCCTTTCCTTATTTAATTAACAGAAACATTCAGTGTCTTCCATCTCCCATTCACTATTTCTTCAGTAACTTCTGATCTCCATTTGCTTCAGCTTTTGCTGGTTCCCCTTTTTCCAGCAGGTATCTTGAGAAGTACTACTTCTTCTTGTCTTTCCTTGCACATTTAACATTCAATAAACCTTGAGCATTGATTCTATTCACTTTAGAAGGCATACCAGAGCTCTCAGACAGTCTCAGGGGGAGTACTGCTGATGTATGGCCTTACCCCCAGTCAGTCAGTCTTCCTTTCCAACTTCTTTTACATTCTCCCATCCATAAACATGGAGTTTCTCTCCTTCCTATGTTTTATTTCCCATTTTCCTACAATATTCTATTCAACAGGAACCATGCTTTCATTTTGCTTTGCAGTTTTTCCCTTTCATTTTCCATCTGTGACAACCTGGGACAAGAATGGCTTCAACTATTTTTTTGGTCAGGTCACCTTATACATGCCTCTTATTAGTCCTCTCTTCATTTTCCTTCCCTTGCTCTCTTCCTACTTGTATCGGATAATATATCTGATTTTGTTGCATGGCACTACACATTCATGTTTTCCTTGGAGGCCAACTCTCCTTTCATCTCCTTTAGTTAAGTTAGGGAGTTCCATCTGTGAGAATATGCTGCCTGCTTGTCCAAGCAAAATAAGCAAAATATCCTGCTTGTCCAAGGATAAAGCACAGTTACTTAACATAACAGGTGTTATCCGGGGACAGAAGGCAGATATTCTCACAACCCACCCACCTTCCCTAGTTGGCTTCTTCACTTGGGCATAGAACTGACGACCTTGCGAGCTGACGTCGGGTGGAAAGGCATTCACACATGCGTGGTGTGAGCAATCTCAAAGTTTTCTAAAGCTTAAAGTGACAGTACACTTTAGAACTGTCCATACCAGGCTCCGTGAATGACGTCACCCATCTGTGAGAATATCTGCCTGCTGTCCCCAGATTACACCTGTTACAGTAAGTAACTGTAGTTTGCAGCATTTATAGTCATAAGTTATTTTAGAATAAGTGTCAGTCAACTTGTATAGCAGGATGGTGCAGTTTTTGCCCATTACCTTTTGCAGAATAGCTTAAAATCTCTTTGAAGTTGTGTGTTGACTAAATCACACTATACAGCTACAACACACTGTACAGTCTTTATCTCAGGTTTTTGTGCTGAAAGCAAGGACTCTTCTGAGTTATATTGTCCACTGTAAGGGGTTCCTATTCAGCAACCCCTAATTCTGTAATCTTGGTGTCACCATCCAGACTCTGAATTGATTGAACAGTTTCTGTAATAATGAAACAAAAACAAAATTCATCATCGTTCCCGTCCCCGCGGATAACCACGGGAATTAATCCCATGTCATTTTCTAGTGTCTATTTCAACCTCCGTCCTTCTACACTAGCATTCTTCAAAGTAAAGCCTGCGGGTCAGTGGTTGTGCCCAATTATACTCTGATTCTTTCCTCTCTCCTTAAAGAATGACATGAAAATGGTTTCCCACGGTTATCCGCGGGGACGGGAATGGTGATGAATTTTGTCACCATGTCATTCTCTAATATGAAATATCGGGGGGATGTGGGGGATATCAGGGCGATGTCGGGATGTTAGGGGGATGTCAAGGGGAGGGGGGGAGGGCTCTGTGGCCAGTTGATCGTGGCAGGGGGAATCCCCATCAACTGAGCTGCCAGGAATCCCCGAAACTGGCTCTGCTGATGGAGATTCCTTCTGCCGTGATCAGTTAATGGGAAGTCTATGGGGTTTGTTTTCACTCTTCGGATGGTGGGATGGGGTTGTGACCACTGGGGGAATAAGGGGAGGGGGTAAAGCCTTAAATCCTCTAGTGGTCTTGTCAGTTTGGGCACCTTTGTGGAACTTGGATGCAACTCAAACAGGTCTAACTACCAGTGTCTAAGTTCTCTCTAGGAAAGCTTTGATTATGGCTGGGGTACGTCCAGGTTGAAGCCTGCCTGATTCCCGCCCATAACACACCTCTCAACATGCCCCTTTGCTCTCTGGACACATAGCAGCTTAGAAGTGCTGCTGCACATCCAGAAACTTGGTTTTGATTATCGGCACATGGATGTCCCTTCTAATAGGACCTCCAAGTGCCAACTTAGGCTGGTTTTTTAATGTTTTAAAGTTTTGATTATGAAACCCATAGTATTCAATCATCTCTAAATATGTCTCTAGCAGCGATCCATGCTTTATTCTTGACAGGATGTCTTTCAGAGTAAAGCATACTTAGAAATGGTTAAATAACCTGTTTAAAATAACGTTTAAATACAATCAACCCAGTTTGTTCACATTTGCACAAAAGAGAGCTTCCAAATATTATAAAAACATTCATTAGTAATTCACTGTGCTTTACCTGGTACTTTATCAACTACCTTTTTAAAGGAAATTCTTCAGTTAAATACCCAGAATTATTAACATTCCACTACAGGGTGCCACTGCTTACCAGCATTAACAATAGCAAAACAAACATTTTAATTTTTACAATTGATATGATTAACATAGTCACAAAATCTTATTTACAGAACAAGTTGGTTCACATAAGAGCATAACCAAAACCAACATTTTTATCATAGGTGAGCACATTAGGATTGCAGATCTAAACTCTGTTAACAGGCTTATACTAAAACATTTTTTATCTTGAGATTGTTTGGTTTGGAGTTTTCAAACTTTGTGAACAAAGTTGTTCTAATCACTGCTTAAAGAATGTTGGCAAATTAGTGACCTCGTCCTTCCAGCACATTTCTTTTTCTTTTAAAATTATTAGGATCAAGAGAAGTTGTTACCTTTTAAAACACATAGAGGAACAAAAAAGGAAGGACATCTCCCATCTATATTATTTTTCAAGATAAATTGGTCATTAACTAAAGTACTTAAAGAAAAGCCTATCATAGAACACATATACAACATGGAGAGTATATAATGACTAGGCTCATGATATGTAGTGATTGGAGGTAAAAACAAGAGTAGTAAGGAACTGTTCACAGAAAGATTTAATAACATAAGAATAGTCATACAAGGTCAGACCAATGGTCCATGTAGCCCAGTATCCTGCTTCCAACAATTGCCAAGCTAGGCCTCAAGCACCTGTCAGAAGCCCAAATAGTATCAACATTCCATGCTACTGATCCCAGGGCAAGCAGTGGCTTCCCCCATGTCTATCTCAATAGCAGACTATGGACTTTTCCTCCAGGAACTTGTCCAACCCTTTTTCAAAAATATTTCTTCCTTTTGTTGTAAAAGTATTTCTATGTAACTTCATTGAGTGTCCCCTAGTCTCTGTTATTTTTGAAAGAGTTAAAAAATTGATTCACTTCAATCATATACCCCTCAGCTATCTCTTTTTCAAGCACTGGCTTCTTATCAACAAGCGCTGTGCCTTCAAGGGCCTCAAATTAGACCAATAAAAACCTCCACCACAAAGTAACCTCTAAGTAGCTGCCAAATTGCACCCCTGCATGCCCAACCGCCCCCTCTGCTCTGAAACAGAGAAACAACTCTGAATTCCCCCAGGAAGAGCCCTTCAACTGGAAACTGCACATAAACGCTTCTACAGCTACTTCATCCCTAAGCTTTGTAATCATTTGCCCACTCAACTCAGATCCCTAGACTTCCTGATGACTTTCTAATAGGTAGCAAAGACCTTCCTCTTCTGTTAACTGCTCCGGGCCTGAAATTAGTTATAAGGAACTAGGACAATGACATCCTCAAGTGATTAGAACAGATTTATGAACTGTCAGATGAACAAGACTACACTACTGCTTAACCTCCCCTCTATTTACCTCCAACATGCTTTTCAGTCCGTGCCCTGCTATGTTCTCTGTCTTACCAGAGTCTCTGCCGCCTAAACTATCTGTGTCCTTGCTCCACTTGATTCCCCTCTGTACATAATATGTAAGCCTCACCTTGTACCTAGATCCTATGCCTACAGAATCTGTACATCAGGGGTGCCCATACTTTTTGGGCTTACGAGCTACTTTTAAAATGACCAAGTCAAAATGATCTATTAACAATAAAATTTTTAAAAACCTCTTAAGCCTTTCCTTTTATGAGACACATTTCATCCTCTTATCATTTTGGTGGCTCTTT
Organism: Geotrypetes seraphini; assembly: GCF_902459505.1. Taxonomy (NCBI): domain Eukaryota; kingdom Metazoa; phylum Chordata; class Amphibia; order Gymnophiona; family Dermophiidae; genus Geotrypetes; species Geotrypetes seraphini. Next base: position 108,627,066 of record NC_047094.1, read on the forward strand.
TTTGAACCATTTCTAATTTCGCTATATCTTTTGAGATATGGTGACCAGAATAGAATGCAATACTCATGGTGAGGTCACACCATGGAGTGACTAATATTTTTGGTCTTACTTTTCCATTCCTTTCCTAATAATTCCTAGTATCCTGTTTGTTTTTTTTACCGCTGCCGCACACTGGGCAGAAGATTTAAGCATTTTGTCTACAATGATACCTAGATGTTTTCTTGGGTCCCTAATATCAGGTAAGTATGAGATACATAATCGAAATGGAAATATGTCTAAAAACCCGCCTAAATCGGCACTTGGATGATCAAAAAGACAGGTCATCCAAGTGCCGATAATTGAAACGAGCTTTAGGTCTATCTAAAAACAGCTTAGGCCTTTTCAGTGCTGCTGTACACTCAGAGTGAAAAGGGGCGTTTTTGAAGGAGTGGTTAGGGCGGGAGGTAGGCAGGATTTGGGCCGACCTAGACTTAGCCGTCTTGCAGCAGCGATAATTGAAAGATCAATGAGACTTCCTAGATGGAACTTATACATTGTGATTAATTGCCCAGAAGGTATCAAAAGTGACCAGATAATAACTGCAGGGACAAAGTAAAGACCCTCACATACTCCCCCAGGGATCACTGAACCCCCACCAACACCATAAAAATTGGAATAAAAAAGTACTGTATATACCTGCTTCCACCACATCAGCACCTGGCATAGGAAAGCCTGGGGGGGTTGGGCTAGTGAACCATAGAGGAGGACCCAGGCCCATAAGTCACTCTAACCACTGCATTCATGGTAAAACATGTGCACCCTTCAAAACCCTACTGTACTGCCTTATAGGTGCCACCTTCAGCCATAAGGGCTATTGGGGTTGTGGACAGGTAGGTATAGTAGATTTTAGGGATGTTTTGGGAGGCTCACCATGACCTATAAGGGAGCTATGGTGAGATATTTATGTGGCACCCTTTTTGTGAAGTTCACAGCAGTGCCCTGTAAGGTGCCCCACTACTGTGTTGCCTTGTCTGTGTCCAGTCCATCACTTTGCTAGGTGTTTTTGACTTGGATGATTTTTTTGGACGAGAATGGGGTATAAAGATAGATGTCTCAGTGGTCTGGAAGATCAAATGGCTGGACATACAAGTCTTGGAAAAAAAAATATTTTGGACGTATTTTTCAAGAATGGACTTTGGACGTTTCTGACTATGGGCGACTAGCAACTTAGGCCCAAAATGGACTTGGATGGGTTTTTTTTTTTTTTATGCCACTCCACTTGTCCACATTAAATTTCATTTGCCATTTGGATGTCCAGTTTTCCAAATTCCTAAGGTCTTCCTGCAATTTTTCAGTCTGCATGCATTTATCAACTTTGAAAAGTTTAGTGTCATCTGCAAATTTAATCAGCACAGTGTCCAAGCTATGGCTGCTTCGGTAGCACACTTCCAATCCACCTCTGTTGAGGACATCTGCAAATTGGCTACTTGGTCCTCTATTCATATCTTACCTTCTCACTACTGTTTAGAGCAAAATTCCAGCAGAGACAGGAGGTTTCGACAAGTAGTTCTGCAGAATCTTTTTAATTCCTGAGCACCAACTTTCCCCTCAACCCTCTTGGGTTTTGCCAGGCTCATGTTTATACTGTATATCCATTATCCTTCTCCAGAACCGTGATCCGGGCAGCTCAGGAGTCTCACATGTGAGAATATTATGTATGCTTATTCTCTGAGAAAGCGAAGATACAGGTATTCTCCAAGGACAGCAGAGATATATTGTCACAATCTGCTCACCTCCCTAAGTTGGCTTCTTTGCTTTGTTACTGAATTGATTGTCCTATGAGGTGAAGGGCAGAAAGCCACTGGCATTCCTAAAGATTAAAAGTGACAGTGCACTTGGCAATGACCATAACAGGTTCTGTGGATTAAGTCACCCACATTTGAGAATATTTGCTTGCTGTCCTCAGAGTACACCTGCTACAGATAAGTATCTTTGCTTTCCTTAGCAACATCAGCAGATGAATCCAGAGACCAATGGGATAGCACACATCTACCAGCAGGTGGAGATAGAGAAACTGATTAACAGGTGGTCCTATTGGCTGGTATACCTCCTGCATCTTCAGTAAGCTCTATCTCCCAGCAGGTGATGGTCGCTATTCAACTAGCTCCTGAATTCTGGCTGTGACTGGAAAATTATTTTCTCCTGTTGAGGTTTCTCTTCAGTGAGACTACCATTCTATTTCTCCTATTGAGGTTTCTCTTCATTGAGATGGCAATTTTATTTCTCCTGTTGAGGTTTCTCTTCAGTGAGACAGGGGTGTCCGGCTGAATGGTGCTGGCTTTAGGGGTTATACCTGGGGCCCCCCAGGTCCCTGTCTCACCCTCCCTCCAATGATAGAAGGTCTTACTGGGTCTCAATTTTTCTTCTTTCTCTTCACTGTAAAAAAAAAAAAAAAAAAAGAAAGAGACCACAGTGACTATTAAACAATTCTGCCCTCATAGTACTGAGCAACTGGCATCTCCCAGCACTATGAACAAAGTTGTGAGTATATGTTTTATTTGCACTTCTTTTCTGGTTTCTGGTTGTGGTGGAGCTGCGGGTTTGGTGTGAGTCTACAGAAGGAATATATTTTTTTTTATCAAACACTATATTTTGTAGAGTTGTGGAAATGGTTTAGTGACTGACAAGTAAATTTACATTTGTATGAAGTTTATTCAGTAAAGGTCTTCGGGTATATGGATAGAGCTCCGTTGACGGAACTAGTGCCTTCCCGCGTGTTGTAGACGCGCGCTTGTTTTCATACTCTGGCAGCAGCGCCACAGCGGTAGTGTGATTTCTCCCTGAGGCAGACTTTGCTTGGCAGTTCCCGCGGCCGGGTGGAGGTAAATATTTGGATGGCTCCGGGTGTGTTCTTCACATAGCCAGTTCCTGACTGAGCGCATAAGGTGTGTGCTTATTTTCCTAAGTTGAGAGCGAAGCAGCATTCATTTATTTCTCTCCAATGTTTATTTTAAGCATTTTATACCATGACTGTGGGAAAAATATTTTAATGATTGGCTCCGGGTAGGTTTTTTAATGCATTGTTGATAGAGCCAGCTCATTTCATCATGAAACAGGCATGCGCTTGGGTCTCCGGCGCTAGTGGGAGCACTGCAACATTCACAGAGTTTATTTTGCAGCTGACTTAGGTCACTATCCCACGGCTTCCCTGTTTTCGGGGTTCTACGCGTTAGGAGTGTTTCAACAGCTTTTGCCACTATTGCAGTGATATACCTTGTGTGTGTGTTTCCCCACTCTCTCTACTTGAAAAGACTCAACTACTTTAATCGGGACTGTGCTATTACGCCTCACCGTGCTTAAGAAAGAGATTCTGCCCTGTGCTCAGCCGCCCAATCTCGTTTTTTTGCCGTTATGGGTCAGCAGAAGGCAAATTGCTGCACAGTGATGTCAGCGACATGAGAGTACCCTGTGTTTCATATGGGTATCTTCTTGTCTCTCTCGGTGTCCCTGAAGGTTGAGTCTATGTACATTTAGAGGTTTTCTCATTCTTTGTGCCTCTGTGCAGCGCTATGTGTGCCTGGTAGCACTAATGTGCTGTGTGTGTCTGGTAGCACTATAGAATTGATTCCTGAACTGTCTTTTCTATTTCTAGTGTGCCAGGGGCTGCAAGTTTCAAAGCTTCTCGCACAGATTTCTCAGGTCGCCATCTTCTCATGGCACCTTCTAGACAGTCCCTCAAACTGGCAGGAAGAGCTGTGTGGCTTCTTCTAACCAGGGACAAGTTATCTATTCTCCCAAACCCACAGAGTAGCAAATGCTATGTGGCTGTTGGAATCATCCCTGAAGCTCTCTTTAGGGATGTGAACTTTATCTGATAACAATTAGGGTGCAGATTGTTTCCCATGGGTTGGTCAATGCAACTTCTAGATTATGTCTAGTATGTCTTCACTTTAAAGGCAGTCAGTTTTTGGTTAATATTACATGGAGTTAGCACTGTTTTCAGAATTCCAACATACTCCATCTTGGATCACAAAGCGGGATTTTTTTTTCTGGGAAAGTTTCTTTCTTCTTCCAGAATTTACAGCTCTTGTCCAGCTGTTCCCCGACTGTCTGCTTTTCATTTTGAAGGGGTGTTCACTTCCTCTGGTAACTCTTTATGCTTTCTCGTGAGGGGGGGGGGGAGACACTATGATGTCAGGTCAGGGGGCTTTGGACATTTTTCAGGATGATTGCAACTTTGAATCTTCCTCCCATTTCAGATTCTTTCTTGGAGTGACCATGTATTGAGCTTCCAAAGGTTACGTTCGTGCGAGACCCCTTTTAAGTGTTACTGGTACTCGGGGCAGTAGTTTTAGTTCTTCTGGAACTAATGGAAGTTATTCCATTTACTTCATAGTGCCTAAGACAGGAGAATTGGTTAGATGGGGGCTGGATCTCATTCTGATAAATTAGTTTCTCAGAGTTAGACATTTCTGGAGAAAACCTGTGAGAATATTTACAATTTCCCTATGGACACCGAATTTGCACTATCTTCACTTCGCTCTCATCGAGCAGCGCTATCAGTTTTGGCAGATGCCATTTGGCCTAGCCACAGCTCCATGAACATTTTAGAAAATGAGGGCAGTAGTGGCGTTTTGGCGCAAATAGGAGATTCAGGTACTTTCTTTTTTAGACGACTGCTTGATTCGGATGTCTTCCAGCCAGGTCAATTTGTCAGACAGAAACAGGTGATTTCTTTTATTTGAACTTCTTTTCTTCAATTCTTTGGATGTGAATCTTCAAATTTCCAAAGAGCTCTTTTCTCCTGTACTAATTATTGGAATATCAGGGGATGTTGTTCACGTAGGAGAGGAATGTGTTTCTTCCCAGAGACTGGGGTGACAGGTTACAGTCTCAAGTTTGCCTTCTTCAGTAACCAAGAACAAGAGTATGGGATTCTGTACAGGTTCTAGGATCTATGGTTGTGACTCCACTGGGAACTTCGGCTTGCTTTCATATGAGAATGCTACAGCAGTCACTTTTGTTCCAGTGGTTCCCGGTATCTCAAGGCTCCAATAGTAGTATCTAGTAGGCTCCTCAAGCATCGCTCAATATAATTTGGTGGCTCAGCGAGATTAATCTTTTCAAAGGCATGCCTCGGTCTTTGCTGGACGGGCTCAAAGTCACCAAACATCCCAGGCTGTCAGATTGGGAGGTTCAGTGCCTTCAGTCCTCAGCGCAAGGAGTCTGGTATTAAGAGAAGACTCAGTACTCGTTCATTCTTCTGAACTGAAGTATGGTCAGGCTACCATTTCAGGAGTTTCAGACCATTCTTCCGGAATGATGATAAAGGTCTTTTAGGACAGTGTTATAACAGTGGTATTTCTCTACAGCCAGGAAAGTACATGATGTACTCAGTTGGCGAGTAAAGTAATGGTTCTACTTCAATGGGTGGAATCTCATCTTCCTCTTTTGTCAGTGCATCATTTTACAGGACAGGAAAAAGGTTTAGATAAACTTTCTGACCACAAAATCTGAGTATGGACCGTCTATTGTATGTTAAAATGTACAGCGCTGTGTACGCCTTTCAGCACTTTAAAAATAATAAATAGTAGTAGTAGTAAAATCTTCTGCATCCTGGAAATTGGGAACTATTTGCTCAGGCGTTCCAGCTCTTTGTATAAAGGTGAGATCTCCTAGAACTAGATCTCATGGCCTCGTCTCAAAATTCAACGCTTCCTAGCTTCTTCAGCAGACGCAGGGAGTAGCAATCAGAGGGGGTAGCAGCGTTGCTTTTTTCTCGCCTCTGGTTTCTCTTTTTAAGTGTTTTCTCTTGGCTGATGATTGGATGGATTTGCCATCTCAAGCTTGCTTTCAGGGCATAGTAATTAGAGAATCTCCGGATTGGCTACGCCATCCTTGCTATGAAGATCTGATGAGTCTTTCGACTGCCGAACTGTTGAGATTCCTTTCTCCGGATTTACTCACCTAGAGTCCAATCAACATGGATATTAGTCCTATTTTGGTATTATAACCTAGCTTTTGAAAAGTCATGGCTGATGTGTAAGGTTATGCGAAGCAGGTTATTTCTTCTCCAAGTGATACAGACGTCGTCACCTGTGGCTTATGCTTCCGTTTGGAGGCTTTTCTTTCTTGGGTACTTATCAATATTGACACCCTTCCAGAGTTCTATGATTTATATTCTTTCTTTTTTGGCACAAGCGTATTGCCAAGGGCTTAGCATTCAATTCCCTTCAGCTTCAAGTGGCAATCTTAGCTTGTTACAAAGGCTAGGTATCTCGCTCTTCGCTTACTTCTCAGCTTCATATAGTTCAGTTCCTAAAAGGAGTACAGTTGTGATAAGCGGACTATGCCTGCTAGGGATGTCCCAAGTGCAGGTCATAGTTCTTATTCAGGCCCTTCCCATATTCCTCCATTTGAATCATTTCATGACCCAGAAGCTGAATTTCCGGCCAGGTCCTGTAGAGGGCGTAGTAGAGCAGCAGGGCTAGGTTCCCAGCCCCCTCTGTGTCCCAGGGTGATTAACAAGAAATCTTTTTCACCTGAGGGTTGGGGGCGGGGCTGCAAGCTGCTATCTCTGAGGCAGTGGCGTACCAAGTGGGGGGGCGGTCCGTCCTGGGTGCAAGGCCCGAGGGGGTGTTCAGCTGGCCACTTACCGGGCAATAGGCTGCAGCCGGGGAAAGGCTGCCATTGCCGTCAACAGAAAGAAGCTGGCTCCGAATTCTCCCTCCCTGCTGCTTCTCTTCCCCGAGCCGAGCAACTCTAGCCATCCGACGTCAATTCTGACGTCAGAGAGGACGTTCTGGGCCAGCCAATCGCTGCCTGGCTGGCCCGGAACGTCCTCTCCGACGTTAGAATTGACGTCGGGCAGCCAGAGTTGGTCGGCCCGCGGGAAAAGAAGGAGGGCGAATTTGGCGCCGGCCTATTTCCGATGGCCAGTGGCAGCCTTTCCCCGGCGGTGGTGGTAGCGGCGGTGGCATGGGGGAGGGAAGGGAGAAAGAAAGAAAGGGGGGGAGCCAGAAAGAAAGCAAGGGGGGGGACAGGGATCCAAAAAGAAAGAAAGGGGGCAGGGTGAAAGAAAAAAAAAAATGGGGCATGGGGAAAGAGAGAGAAAGACAGACAGACATAGAGAAAGAAAGGGGGCATGGAGAGAGAAAGAAAGAAGGGGGCAGGGTGAAAGAAAGAAATGGGGCACGGAGAGAGAGAGAAAGACAGACATACAGAAAGAAAGAGGGCATGGAGAGAGAAAGAAAGAAGGGGACAGGATGAAACAAAGAAAAAGTTGGGGGAGGGAATGAAGTCTGGAGGAGAGGAAGCATACAGGAGGCTGAAAGAAGGGAAGAAATATTGGATGCACAGTCAGAAGAATAAAGTGCAACCAGAGACTGATGAAATTACCAAACAAAGGTAGGAAAAATGATTTTATTTTCAATTTAGTGATCAAAATGTGTCCGTTTTGAGAATTTATATATGCTGTCTATATTTTGCACTATGGGCCCCTTTTACTAAACTGCAATAGCAGTTTTTAGCACAGGGAGCGTCAAGAGCAGCATGGGGCATTCAGCGCAGCTCCCTGCGCTAAAAAATGCTATCGCGGTTTAATAAAAAGGGAGGGGGTATATTTGTCTATTTTTGTATAGTTGTTACTGAGGTGACATTGCATAAAGTCATCTGCCTTGACCTCTTTGAAAACCCGTGGAATATAAATGATAATTAACATTTTCTCTGCGTACAATGTGCTTTGTGTTTTTAAAATTTTATTGTTGGTAGATCATTTTGACTTGGCCACGAAGGTAACGGGGAGGGAGGGAGGGGAGCTGCTGAAAGACATCTAGTAATCCTTGCAGGCTTGACTGCAGGGAATTATTTTTGTAAAATCATGTTTTGTTATGTGACTGGCATTATTTAGACTTTAATTTCTATGAATGAATAGAATGAAAATGATATAAAATTACTTGCTTGTTTTTATATGAAGGAAGGTGGAGAGAGAGTGGGCTGAGGACGCTGAAGGGAAATGGGGAAGAGAGAGTGGGGAGAAGACGCTGATTTATAAATTGACAATTGTACAGAATATTGTTTCTTTTTATACTTTAATATAATAAGTTCAATATAAAACAATTCAAGGCTTGTGTGGATGGAATCAGGTGGTTTGTCCCCACCGAGCTTACGGGGATTAGTCCAATAAAATGGTATTTTCATATTTCTCATTATTTATTTTATTTTTATTTGTTAATTTGTAAAGTGGTGATTGTTATGTATCAGTTTTTCAATTTACATCTACTGTCTTTATATTTTGCACAGTATTAGAGAACATGTATTCCTGTTTTTGTGGTGTTGTGGTGTTGCATTGTATGCAGAGTCTGGTTTCTTGGCAGTTCAGTTTAACTTTTGTCTATATATTTCTATTTTTAGTTTGTGATTATTCCATATTGGGCAAAGGTGTATCTGTCTGTGTGTATGAAAGGGACATGGCTTTCTGATAGCATCGACTGTACTGGATCAATTGATGTGCAGGATCTGGTTTGTTTAGTTTTACAATGTATGTGTTGGTGTTCTAGTGCTCACTGCAGTGTTTAAGATGCTGCCTTTTCCTAGGTACACTCTTGTTGTGCGATATGTAGATTGTTACTAAAATTCATATTTTTCATATAGATGGGGGGGTGTCAAAAAATGATGGGCCCCGGGTGTCACATATGCTAGGTACAAACAACTCAGATGTATTGGAAACCAATGTATGTATAAGCAACTCTTCCAATGGGAGACAAATGTGGTCATAAGGTGTTCTAAATGAAATTATTGCAGAAGCAAAAGAGAAGACAGTATCAAATCTTTGTTGCTCTAAAGGAAGGAAAACGCCTCAGAAAGGGCCCTCCCACCTCCACAATGGTGGATCTTAAAGGTGGTTGAGCGATAACCTCATAGGCAAAACCTTCTTGTTAAAGTGAGCAATTAAACCATAAACTGTGCTTCACATAAATGCTGAAATAGATAGAGGCAAAACAACCACTTATCTTAGAGCTGATCGGCACACCGACGGAGGCCAGCATTTCACCGACAGGCTACATCAGGGTGTGACCCGACCGATCAGTCTGCAAAAATAAAAAGAAAAAACACAGGAACTTAGCAGTTTCACAATGAATTAACTTTTTAATATAACAGAGCTAAAACGTACCTAATCAAGAGCGTATGCAACGCTTCAAAAGTCCAAAAAATGGCTCCCCTGGGGCGGCTCCAAAGTTACGATTTTTAAATCTACGCGGTGGGACACGTCACCACCGGAAGTGAATGAAATGACAGCTGAGAAAAATCTGACAAACATAAGAGTTGCCTACACAATAATAAGTTACAAGCTCCCCTGGTGGTACACTGTCTCGAACAGAATCACAGTTTTGAAGATCTACGCTGTTTTGTTATAGATCACGTAAAAGAAGGAATTAACAATCGCCCTACTCAGCTTTTGCGAGCAGAGCAATTTTGGATTCACTTACTCAACAGTGAAGAACCTACGGGTTTGAACCAGAGATTGGATTGGAGTGCGTTTTATTGAAATAACATTAGAGTATTCATAATAACTTTTCCCTAACTTAATGTCAGAAAACGACAAGTATTTGCAAGAAATTACATCAAATCTTTCAGGTTTTATTATTTAGAAACTAAGAAAGAGAGAGAATAATAGGAAAACATCTACATAAACAACAAACTAATGATACAAACATAAAATTATGAACAACAGAAAACTGAAAAAGAGAAACACATTTAAACAAATGGTGGTTACATTCATATCTGTAATCACACATTTTATACCAACAAGACCATTTTTGTTTGGTTCTTGTTCCTGTTTTGGTTCTGTTGGAGGCAATGAGATCTGTGTTTGTCAGATTTTTCTCAGCTGTCATTTCATTCACTTCCGGTGGTGACGTGTCCCACCGCGTAGATTTAAAAATCGTAACTTTGGAGCCGCCCCAGGGGAGCCATTTTTTGGACTTTTGAAGCGTTGCATACGCTCTTGATTAGGTACGTTTTAGCTCTGTTATATTAAAAAGTTAATTCATTGTGAAACTGCTAAGTTCCTGTGTTTTTTCTTTTTATTTTTGCAGACTGATCGGTCGGGTCACACCCTGATGTAGCCTGTCGGTGAAACGCTGGCCTCCGTCGGTGTGCCGATCAGCTCTAAGATAAGTGGTTGTTTTGCCTCTATCTATTTCAGCATTTATGTGAAGCACAGTTTATGGTTTAATTGCTCACTTTAACAAGAAGGTTTTGCCTATGAGGTTATCGCTCAACCACCTTTAAGATCCACCATTGTGGAGGTGGGAGGGCCCTTTCTGAGGCGTTTTCTTTCCTTTAGAGCAACAAAGATTTGATACTGTCTTCTCTTTTGCTTCTGCAATAATTTCATTTAGAACACCTTATGACCACATTTGTCTCCCATTGGAACATATGCTAGGTACGCCACTGTTCTGAGGACTAAACTTCTGGAGAATCAGAAGAGGGAGGAACAGCATCAGGACAGGACACAGCGGTCAGGGCTGGGAGCTCCTGATAGCAGCCAAGCTCCTGAGTCCATGGAGTTTTCAGAGGCTGGTGAAGAAGTACCTGGCTCTCTTGTGGAGGAACCGTTTGCCATGGAGCTGGAAATGAGCCCTGATACTGGTACTGTGCTGGTTCCTGAAATTGCTCCCATGGAAGTTTGTCTCATGAAAGCAAGTATCTAAGTGTTTGCTAAGATTACTGCAAGTTTATTTTGCCTGCTGTGTTTTCAAGAACTGAATAATTCTAACTCCTGCTAATGAGAAAATTTTCACTGCTATGGAACTGAGCAAGGACTTTATTTTGCAGTTTGTGGGGTTTTTTTTTTTTTTTGGAAGGTTTAATTGTTCTTTCTCGGTGGGGAAAGTGAACTGTAGTACGCTGAGGCAGTGGGGTTTGCCCCGTGTTTCGTGGTGGGATAGTGGGCCTAATTACTGGCAGTTGAAGACCACACGGAGCACACTGTCTTTCCAGCACTCGGCTGCTGAAGAAGCCAGTATAGTAACACTGACTTGGAGCTGGGTTATCACAATCCAGAAGTTATAATTCTGTTTCAAAAGTTTTCTTTTCTTTTTATTGTGGACTCTTGTTGGACTGCAAACTGAATGAAAACTTACCTCTGTTAAGGAGAGATTTTTGTGATTTGATTTTGGACTCTCTTGTTTTCTCAACCCAGAGACTATTTGCTAACATTATAGTGAATTGTGCATGAGAAGCCCGCTGGCTTCAATTGAATGATCCTGATTTTCTTTTTGATTATTTTGAAAGATTAAAAGCCTTAGTTGCATTGAAGCTGGGACTATTACTTTTGATGGTGTTCCTTATTCTGAATGCTGATTTATCACGTCCTTGTGCAGCCCGCTGCGGCTTACAAGAGTTTACCTGTCACCGGTGAACCCAGACACCTTGCCTGGAGCTTGCCGGTCACACAGTATATTCGTACACCTCTTAAGAAGCCCTGTCCGGAGTACAGTCTTAAGGTACTTCTTCGCAGTTTACAGAAGGCTTTGTTTCAACCTTGTCTTTTGAGACTCTAAAAGGCTGTGTTGTTGAACACGGTGTTTCTTGTGGCCATGGCTTCAGCTCGGCGGTTTTCTGAGTTGCAGGCCTTGTACGGCGTGGATTCTTATTTCTGATTTCCAAATTCTGGGGTGTCAGTTCGGACAGTACCACAATTTCTTTCTAAGGTGGTGTCATCCTTTCTTTTATGCCGCTCTCGCTTTTCCTTCCTTCTTCCTGGGAGGAGGAATGGGGAGGCGAGCTTTTCATCATTGCATTTTTTAAAAGTGCGTAGCATTCTCCGTAATCTGTAGGTTTCTAACAACTTTTAGTCATTTAGATCACCTCTTTTTCAAGGTATGCGACAAACGTATGGCAGCGTCCAAAGTCTCCATCGCTCGAAGGGTCTAGGAGGACATTCTTTATGCTTACTTGGTGGAAGAACTTCATGACCATTCAGCCAGAGCAATGGCGGCTACTTGGACATAGTCCACAGGTTTTTTTTCTTGGAGGAGTTTTGTAATGTGGCTACTTGGTCTTCCAAGAATGCTTTATCTCAGTATTACCGGTTGGATGTGGGGGCGCATGCAGAGGCAGCATTTAGTGCTTTGGTTGTTGCGGAGGCGGCATTTGCTTCCCACCCAGATTGAGGATTGCTTTGCTACATCCCATTGATCTCTGGATTCATCTGCTGCTGTTGCTAAGGAAGGAAAAATTATGTTCTTACCTGTTAATTTTCTTTCCTTTAGACGCAGCAGATGAATTCAGAGCCCCACCCTTTCTGGATATTGACTGTCGTTTTTTTCTTTTGCAACTTTCGAAGTCCGTTATTATTGATAGTTGCATTCTGTATTATTGCCTTTTGAAATTTGTTATGGGAAAGAAGTTTTTTACATGCTAAGCATATTGATAGTTACGGATGCTTGGGCAAGGAGCAATACTGAAGATGCAGGAGGCGTGCCAGCCAATAGGACCACCTGTTAATCAGTTTCTCTATCTCTACCTGCTGGTAGATGTGTGCTATCCCATTGGTCTCTGGATTTATCTGCTGCGTCTAAAGGAAAGAAAATTAACAGGTAAGAACATAATTTTTCCTTCTTTCATAACTAAATAATTATATATTTTGGGGGGAGGAAAGGCAGGAGGGGAGATATGATAGAGATGTTTAAATACCTATGTGGTATAAATGCACATGAGGTGAGTCTCAATTGAAAAGAAATTGGAATGAGGCGGCATAGGATGAAAATGGAAGGGGATAGATTCAGATGTAACCTCAGAAAATACTTTTTCATGGAAAGGGTGGTGAATGCTTGGAATGGTCTCCTGGTGGAGGAGAGAAACAGTGTATCTGAATTAGATAGCTTGGGACAAGTACATTGAATTTCTAAGGGAAAGGAGGGAATAGTAGATGTCGTAGTTAGGCAGACTAGATAGGCCATATGATCTTTATCTGCCTTTATTTTTATATGTTGTGATGTTTAAAATTTAGAGATTGATTTACCCCCCCTCCCCCCCACTCCATTAATGTGGGCTACTATTAAGACAGGCTATTTTACCACAAGTTAAGTTATTTTAGCACATGCTTCATTTTATGCAATGAGTTCTTGTGCTAAAATAACCCAATTTAACAGCAGCCAAATTGATAACTTCCTCCCTTAATAATAGCTATATTCAGTGAAACTATATAATGTAGAGCAACACTTTTCATGCTTTCTGAATAGCACTAAAACACTAGTTTGCAAATCTGGATCTAAAATAAATTTGAAGCATTTACCTCAAGAATCCAAAAGAGGGCACTCTAAAAGTTCTGTTTCAGATTTTTAGCTAAGTGAAATGTTATGGTGGCCCTGTTAGCCCACTTTCCAAGGTAATATATAGCAATAAAACAAAGACAAAGGATTAACTCAGTGCATTTTATGATTAGCTTTCAATTAACTAGAAACAGAGGGCTTTATTGCTGAGCCTTTTGAAGGATAATTTTATAAAATAATAATAATAACAATTTATATACCACAGGACCGTGAAGTTCTATGCGGTTTACAATGATTAGAAATGTTACAAAGAATGAATAAACAAAGTACAGATTTAGTGATTAATAGTTCTTGCGATCGTTTGTTGAGGACTAAAATTGAATAGGTTGGTTTCCTAAGTATTTTAGGAACAGATGTGTTTTTAGGCGTTTCCTGAATTCTCTATAGGTAGTAGGCACGAGTAATTGTTCAAGGTCTTTACCCCATAATGCTGCTTGATGTGCGGCTAAACACCAAAAATTAGGCAGGCTAAACACCAAAAATTGTACCTTTGGTTAGGGTATACCGGGTATACAAAAACGTAGAAAAGTATTTTAGAAAAGGATCAATGTTGTGTTCAATTCTGGTTGCCATATCTCAAAAAAGATATGGTTTAATTAGAAAAGATTCAAAGAAGAGCAACCAAGATGATAAAGAGGTTGGAACTCCTCTCATATGAGGAAAGCTAAAGAGGTTAGGGCTATTCAGCTTTGAAAGAGATGGCTGAAAGGAGATATGATTGAAGTTACAGGGAAATATTTTTAAAACCAATAGGAGGAAATATTTTTTCACTCAGAGAATAATTAAGCTCTGGATGCAGTAACAGCGGTTAACCTTAACGTAGCTGGTTTTAAAAAAGGCTTGGACAAGTTCCTTGAAGAAAAATTCATAGTCTGCTAATGAGACAGACATGGGGGAAGCCAATGCTTGCCCTGGGATCAGTTGCTACTTTAAAAAAAAAAATCTTTATTGAAGCTTCAAAACCATACAAGGAACAATAACAACTCAGGAAGATTAATATACATTGTAGCCTAGCTTAAAATAGTTCCTGAAAATATGCAGAGAGCCAACTCAAAGGTCCAAAATATCCCAACTCATGAATACAGTAATGTAGAAAAAGACAATGGTGTCACTAAGCAGTGACTCATACGGTTAAAGAAGCTTATTTTATGTTTTAATAAGACTCAAAAATAAAAACCTATTATACTCAAAGCAGCATACACCACATTCCTCATCCCTACTTTCTCACCTCTAACATTACTCAATTCCAAAATGCAACATTTATCCCCCTCTCCCTCCCTCTCCCCAATATTGCAAAGGGTATCAGCCTCTTAAGCAAAGGGTGTCTGAGGGAACCTCGTACAAAGATACATACTCAAATGTCGAGCTTTTGCAAGAAGTTTTATGTGTCTGTATTTCAAACCCAGTCATGTCTTGCATTCTTTGGGTCCAGCCCTGTAATGGAGCGGAATCTGGAGATGTCCAAAACTGGAGCAGAGTCTTCTTAATCAATAGAATAGCTGTGTATAAAAATTTCTGCTAAGGAGGTAGATAATCCCAACTGTTCCCAATGACTCATATTGCCAAGGTCTGACAAAATTTTGTAGTACTCTGGAACAAAGCCCAGGTCCAGGTGCTTTTGTTACTTTTAATCTCCAAGAGTTTCTCTGCTTACAATATTGGGGCATTAAAGTATGCAATTTGAGCCTCCTGAAGCTTAAGTAGCAGTATATCCCTGAAAAAGGTGGTTTTAGCTTCCTCATCAAAGGGTCTAGCACTATAAAGCTCCTGGTAATATTAGACAAATTGGTGCAGAATATCACTCTCTTTGGTGTAAGTGTGGCCCTTTGATCTTTTATTGATAGAACCACTTGGTTCTTCCTTGGGGGAGGAGCAGACTAGATTTGCTAATAGTCTTCCTGCCTTGCCACCCCACCTATGTAGTTTATAACATTGGAAATATAGGTTCTGAGCTGCCCTCTGCCTTAAAATATCAATTTGCCTTCTAAGCTCACCAGTTCTGGTGTTATTAGTCACTGATAAAGAAGAAATATGAGCCCTGCGCCGAATCTGGAGCTCCCTAGAGAATTGTAGGCGAGTGGCCTCTGATTTTTTCTTTTCGCCACCACATAAGCAATGACGTGGCTATGAAGCACTGCCTTAGATGCATCCCAAAACATCCAAGAATCAATCCCTGGTGTGGTATTATTGTGGCAGTAATCCAGTCACTGTTCTCGCAAAAATTTGTGGAAATCCAGACCTCTATATAGATAACTGTGAAACCACCACACTCTCTCTGTTGGTTCTGCAGCTACTACCAAATAGAGAACCACTGGGGAGTGATTTGGAAGCATAGTCTCCATAATCTGGACATCTGCTACCATAGAAAACAAGGATTTCGCTAGTATCAGATAATCCAATCTGGCATACACCCCATGTGGGTTGGAATGGAACATATAAGAACGTTCACAAGGGTGAAAGGTCCTCCAGATGTCTACTATGTCCAGTTGCTCCATAAGAAAGTTTATGATTCTATGATAATGGTCTTTAGGGCTATACTTAGCTGGATTACAATCTATGGTGGGGTAAGCTGTGATATTGATGTTCCCCCCCTCCACTCTAGCCAGAGTCTTCCTGTTCTACTGGCCTGCCCACAGGAAGCAGAAGTATCGTCAGAGGAGGCAGAACATTAGAGAGGGTGGACTCTGGCTAGAACAGAGCAGCCTGTATGCAGGCAAGATCAGAGGGGCTGCCAGGGAGAGGGGGATAAGATACCAGAGGGATGATCTGTGGACATCAGGAAACAAAAGGCTGCTGAAGCGGAGGTAAGAGAGAACACAGCGACAGCAGGATGAAAGCTAAAGGAGAGCCCAGGGCAGCAGTAGGAGAGGAGGAAATGGGAAGAGAACAGTTTGATGTGATTAATGTGTTAAAATTATTAACGCAAGTTAAAATTTTTAATGTATTAAAACGTGTTAAATGTACAGCCCTAGTTGAGATCCAATATGAAAACAAAAATACTTTCTATGAGCATGTAGGATGGATATGTGAGTATAAGCCTCTTTGAGATCTAGAGAGCAAAGCCAATCACCTTTTTCCAGTAGAGATAGGATTCCCAGAGAGACTATGCAAAACTTCTCCTTCAACAAGTATTTATTGAAGCCCCAGAGGTCTAGAATTGACTGAAGGCCTCCAGTCTTTATTGGTATCAGGTAATTCTTCAAGTAGGATCACCTGCCCCTCTCATTCAGAGGAACAGGTTCTATTGAATTTAGCTGGAGAAGGGCTAAGTGTTCTTGGTGAAGAAAGGTCTTCTAGAAAGAGTTAAAAGGAGTCTCTTTTGGAGGTTTTCTGATCAACGGTAAGGCTTAGCCCTGAGTGATGACTCAAAGTGCCCACTGATTTGTTGTGATAAGAAACCAGCGTTGATGGAAGTAGATTAATCTGCCTCCGATGGGGAGGCTGGGAGGAAAAAGCAGGGAAATGTTAGTAGAGCTCTCTGAAAAGGAGTCAAAGGAGGATTGCTGTTTGGACTGAGAGTGAGTTGTGATATCTGTGTCTTTTGTTACCTAGCATAAAGTCATTGAGCAGGAGACCTAGAAGATGATGATGACTGATTACAATGCCATTGGTTTAATAGTAATATGCACATCTGGAAGAAATAGAATATCTCCTAGATGATGAAAAAAAATGAGAGGTTTGTGGTTTAGATAAAGTTGTTTTTAAAAAATCTTATTTACTACTTCCTCAATTTTAACTCCAAATAGGCCTTACAATAATAATAATAATAACAGTTTATATACCGCAGGACCATGAAGTTCTATGCGGTTTACAATTATTAAAGAAAAAATGCTATAAATTGAGAACTTACATAGTTGGAGATTGGCAACTAACAGTTTATGAGATCAGTTGTTGTGGGAGAGATTATAAGGAACACTGGAAAGGCAATCTTGAATAGAAGTTTCCAGAACAGATACTCTTAAGTCAGGCCAAGCCTCACATTGCAATTGCCACTGCAGATGTTCAAGAAGAAACATCAAATGCATCAAAACTTTCTCTTGCCATATACTTTCTCATAGTGAAAAAGATCTTCGATAAATGTTGAAATTGTTTCTGATTGTCTGGAAGGAGAAATTCCTCAAACTCTGATACTTGTTTAAGTAAGGATTTAAAATAAATGGTCATGTAGACTTGGTAGTCCATAATTCTATTTCTGAGCATAGATGATTGGAGAATGCTTTTGCCAAAAGACTCTAATGTCCTGGCTTCTCTGCCTGAAGGAGCAGAAGCATAAGATTGTGAGATGTGTGCTAGTTTGAGGGCAGATTTCACAACTAATGAATGATGTTGAAGTTGAGTTTTGTCAAAGCATGGACATTTTTAAATTCTATACATTTTGTCTATCTTTCTAAGTGCTACCTGAACTGACAGGGGATTCTCCCAGTTCTTAAAGATTCTTTCATGACCTTATGCAAAGTACCTAATTGCATTTGTTTGGTGGTGCCTCAAAGTCAAGGAGTTCAAAAGGTTCAGAGTGAGATTACTCTTGTGTTTCCATCTTGATGGGCAAAGCCTGAACCTATTTGTCTCACAAAGCCAGTAAAAGATATACTCTCTGACATTGAGGAGGGAAAGGTTCAGAAGATATACCTTAGAATTCCTCTGCTTAGTAGTCTGAATGGTTGGAGATATCTGAGTCAGACTCCTCAAAATACTACCTACTAGGTGAATCAGTAAGTGTGCATCAAGAGGAATGTCGACTGTGCATTGAGGTGTGAACCGATAGTTTAATCCAGGAGATAAATCCTCTGATGATGCCGACGCATGAGGCGAGTGGTTCCGTGCTGACTCTTATCCTCAACATTGAGCAGGAATGTGTGACCTTATCCTCGAACAGCGCTTTGATGTATCCTCAGGCTGGTCTAAGGCAGGCACAGAAGACGTTAATACCTGTGAAGACTGTCTGCAGTAGCCCTGAAAGCTCTTGTCTGACTATAGCCTGAATCTTCTTCTGGAGAGATGGTACTGGTACTGGAGGCAGATGCTATTCTTCTGGACTGGTCACACAAGTTTCTATATGCCTTTCCTCCAATCCCTCTAGTTCTGAAGATGTTAGTCAAACTCAAATGAGAGTCAGCCACCATGATCTTAATAGCTCCTCGGTGGCCCAGACAGCCTTGATTTTTCCTTTTACTTCAACTGAGTATCAAGGATGCAATTCCATTGCAGATCTTTCCATCTCTATTCACTTGGAGTCAGAGTTCTCTTTTACACCCCAATCTGAAATTTCTGTACCTAGCAACTTGGTACCTCTCTATTTGAATTCAGCAGATTTTAATCTTTCTGACCAAGTACGTTATATCTGCTTCCAGAAAGTCTTCTACTCAGCAGTGCTATCAACTCAAATGGACACACTTCACTTTGTGGTGTAATCTCCATCACCTGGATCCTTCTACATCTTTGGTTCCTTCGGTATTGGACTACCTTCTCCATTTAAGTTTCAAGTTTATTAGTTTTTCATATCCCGATCATAAAGCAAATATCTGACCGGTTAACAATAAAAAAATTTAAAATAGGAGAATAAGAACTAGTTAATAGTGTATTAAAGAATAATGGGGAAAACATATTAAACATATACAGACAAACACGACCGTGAGGATGAATGGGAAGGAGGGGAAAAGTTACATAATATTAGAAGAAATGATATAGTGGGAAGGGAAAGAACATGAAGGATAATTGTGCGTGATGTTATGAGATGCGCTAATGTAGAGGATGAGAATTATGAGAGTGTTGAAAATTTAGTAGATGAAGTAAAGATTAGGATTTGGCAAAGGCATCTTGGAATAGGAAAGTTTTAAGATTAGTTTTAAATTTTTGTAGATGAATTTCATCCCGAAGAAATTGAGGGAGAGAATTCCATAAGGTTGGGGCAGTAATAGCAAAATTAGTTTTCCTAGTATAGTAGGATTCTTTTAGAGACGGAATAAAAATAAGTTTTTGATCGGTGGATCGT
Organism: Geotrypetes seraphini; assembly: GCF_902459505.1. Taxonomy (NCBI): domain Eukaryota; kingdom Metazoa; phylum Chordata; class Amphibia; order Gymnophiona; family Dermophiidae; genus Geotrypetes; species Geotrypetes seraphini. Next base: position 108,646,377 of record NC_047094.1, read on the forward strand.
AAGGATCGGGGAGAACTTTGGGGAATTAATAATTTATCGAGGAATAAAGGTAAGTGAGATTGTTTGATTTTGAAGGTGAGCAGTATGATTTTGTAGATTATACGGTGCGTGACTGGGAGCCAATGAGCCTCTTTAAGAAGAGGGGTGACATGTTCGAATTTACCTATTTTGTAGACTAGTTTAATTGCAGTATTTTGTATAAGTTGCAACCGTCGAAGTTCTTTTTGAGGTAGTCCATTTAACAAAGAATTACAGTAATCTAAGTGTGAAATGACTAGGGAATGAATTAAGATGTTAATTGAATCAGTATTTAGAATAGAACTGAGTGAACGGATGATGCGTAATTTAAAGAAACAAGTTTTTATTACTGAGCTTATGTGGTCATGAAAGGTAAGATTTCTATCGATGGTTACTCCTAATAATTTTATTTTAGTATCCATAACTAAGGGTGTGGATTTGATATAAACAGTTCCTGGTAAAGTTTCAGATTTTTTGATGTCTGTACTGGGCTCCTTGGATGATGTCACCCACATGTGAGAATATCTGCCTTCTGTCCCCGGATAACACCTGTTATGGTATGTAATTGTGCTTTCTCAGAACCTGTCACTTGTTCACTGCGATCCATACTGGACTATCTTTTCCGCCTTTCTATCTTTGGTCTAAAAAACAATTTGGTTCGAGTGCATCTCGGTGCTTTCAGTGCATTTCACTCTCCCTTGGACAACAAACCTTTCTCTGCTCACCCTTTGGTAGCCTGTTTCATAAAAGGCCTACTTCCATATAATAATAACTTTATTTTTGTATACCGCAGTACCAGAATAGTTCAGAGCGGTTTACATGACAAGAAACTGTACATCTACAGCGAAATTTACAAATAAGTCAATCAATCAATATAACTTAGCAAGTCGGGAGCAGGCAAGAAGGAGATAGAGAGGTTATAAACAAGTCAATCGGCGTGGCTTAGGAAGTCGGGTGCAGGTAGGTAGGAGGTGCAGGTAGGGAGGAGGCAGGTAGGTGGGAGGTGCAGGAAGGTGGGAGGTACAAGGCATAGTTAAAAGTAGAGTTACAAGGAGGGCGGGAGTCAGAGATATTTGTCAAAGAGATAAGTTTTGATTGACTTCCTGAAAGTTTGGTAGGAGGGAGAATTAGAGATGAGAGTGGATAGACATTTGTTCCATTTGCATGCCTGGAACGCCAAGGATCTGTCAAGGAAACCACCTATGAAGCCCTTACCTGTTGCTTGGGATCTTAACATTGTACTATCTGTTCTCATGAAATCTCCCTTTGAGCCACTTTCATCTTGTTTGCTCAAACTTCTCACTTTGAAAGTCATTTTCTTTGTAGCCCTCACTTCTGTATTGCTAAGTAAGTGAAGTTCAAGCTCTTGTATTGGATCCTCCTTACACAAGATTCTACCATGACAAAGAATTGCTTCAAACTCATCTAAAATTCCTACCTAAATCGTCTCAGAATTCCACCTCAACCCAATCTATAGTTCTGCCTGTTTCCTTTCCAAAACCACATACACATCCTGGAGAGGTAGATCTTCGTACCTTGGACTGCAAGCATGCTCTGGTATACCACCTGGATCGGACTAAACCTCATAGAGGATTCTCACAGTTTTTTGTGGCTTTTGACCCTAACAGAGTTCCTGTTACCGAGAGAACCATCTCCACTTGGCTAGTGGACTGTGAGGCATATTATCAAAGCACTTAGACACAAAAGGTTCCATAGGTTACTATGGTGTTTTGTGTGTCTTAAGTTTTTTGAAAATGAGCCCCTGTATCTCTTTCACATATACTCAGGCTAGACTGTGTAACAACCCACAGTATCTGAGTTTTGCTCTGAATCTATTGAGTACATCTGCAAAGCAACTACTTGGTCCAGAATCCATACCTTTACTTCCCACTACTGGTAAGCAGTTTTGCTAAACTGCTTATTTCCTGAGTGCCAACTTTCTCTCCAGGTTTCTTCTGTTTCACCAGGATCCTTTTTATATATCCATTATCTTCATCCAGAGCCATGATCCTAGTAGCTTGGGAGTCCCATATGTGAGAATAATATGCCTGCTTGTCCCACAAGAGAACAAAGATACTTGTAGCAGGTGTTCTCCAAGGACAGCAGGCATATAGTCTTATAACCCATCCATCTCCCCTAGTTGATGGTCCCGCAAGCCAACCATGGCCAGAAAGACACTGGCACATGCACGATATGGCCGCTGCCTAAAGATTTAAAGTGACAGTGCATTTGGTAGTGTCTGTACTGGATTCCATGGATGACATCATCTGTATGCCTGCTGTCCTCTGAGAATACCTGCTACAGATAAGTACTGAATCTTCGATTTAAGGCAGTGATATTAAGTCTCCTTTAATATAACACAGATGGTGTTCTGGCATGCATGCATAGGTCAAGGTTGTTGATCAGTTACATTACTGGCATGTTTGCCATCTATTCTTTACTTCTCTCGTCATACAGTTCACTTAGTAATAATATACATAGTTGTTGATCAGCAAAACACCATCCCACATAATTTCAGTATACACAGTTTTAATTATGCAATTTTCATAAGTAATTTCTGGACAGCATTTGCTCTAGAGATTCTTTATTACTTAAGCTATATTTTTTAATAGTTACATTTCCCATGGATATCTAATTTGCATTCTTAATCCAGTTCATGCGCAGTTAGCATAAAAAAAGACTAACACACACAAAAACCCACACTGTAGTAGTACAGAAGTCTAATTTGATGATTGGTAGTCAGTCCCCTGTGATTGGTCAAAAGGAATTTAACTGAAATTTTGCCCATTTTCATATTAATACTTTTTGTGATGTTTTTCCAATATTAAGAAATGCCAGATGAGAATCAAAAACAAAGTTTATATTGTTCCTTTTATGTTGTTCACAGAAAAAGGCGTCTTTATTTTCTGAATTTTTATTTTGCTATTGTATTAGTTTTTATTTCTCTAACTCAGTGACTCATCTTAGTACAGAAAGAAATATGAACAAATACTATATCTGATGCAAGCTGAAAAAGGAAAAATGCTTTTAAAAAAGTGTGATGGACAATGTACATGTGGCCAAAAGAGGAAAAAATGAATAATTAGGTTGTAAACCACAGTGAATAGCATGGAAATGTTCATAAGCTTCAATATATGGTACTGTAAATGCTGCAGAATAAATTCCAGTGACGACGAGAGGGGTAGAGGTGGGGTTTGTAGTGGTCTGTTTATGATTAGCACACAAAAAGCATCGTGTAAAGTCAAGTAAACAGAGAATGCAAGATCCCCCTCCGAAGCAAGCAGGAATCAGTTGCTTTTAGATTAATAGCAGAGGGTTCAAGACATGACCACAAACTCCGCATGTCCTTTCAATTAGTTTTATTTTTCTCAGTCCCCTTGCCAGAATAAGGGGACATCTTGACGAGCACACTGTTAAAAATCTTACTGGAAGATTTAGCAAATGCCGATCTCACTTGACTGATTGTACTAAAATAATAGCACAACAGAGTTTTTTTTAAGGCTTTCAAACTCGGCCTCTCTTCCATCCCCATTTTCTTAGAATTGGGTTTTCTCTCTGACCTCAAAAAAGCTTTCTTGGTACGATAAGGCTCCTATCAGGACTCTGCATGTTTTTGCTGCTTGGAGGGTTAGAAATAAACACAACTTTGGAGGAGGTCAGTTGTAAACTGAGCTGGAAAGGGAGAAGGCTTGAACCAGGAAAGGGGTAGCACGTTCACGGGTAAGTAAAATTCAAACTGTATCCTGCATACTTTTCTCTGTTATTGTATGTTTCTGTCCTGGATCTTCTAAAAAATTATCTCAGCACCTTTTTGTATGTATGTTTACACAGCTTTACATATGAAGCTATTCGCCCATATTTTGATGAGAACCTTCTCCATATATAATTTAGATGAACTGTAAACCAAAGAAATCATTTACGGTTTAAGTTTTAGAAATAAAAATGTTTCAGTGTAGCCAAATGTTGTATTTAAGTCTAAATAATGTCTTCAAAATGTGATGCATGAATAATATTGGAATGGAGTTAATTGCAGCTTTCTGTTTTAGGAGGTTTTTACATGTATTATTTTGATAAGTGAAATATTTTGCAGTTGAGTTGAACAGAAGTCTCATATCAGTTAACTCTGGGGAACAGTAGAAAGGGTAAAGGTGATGAAACTTGATATACCGCCGTTATGTGTGGTTACAATCAAAGCAGTTTACATATTTTAGACAGGTACTTATTTTGTACCTGGGGCAATGAACTGTTAAGCGATTTGCCCAGAGTCACAAGGAGCTGCAGTTGTAATTGAACTCACAACCTCAGGCAGGGTCAGTTTTAGACATGGGGCCCATTAAATTAAGGAGGGGGGCCCCCAATCCTTTTTCCTCCCTGCACCCCCCAGTCTCCCCACCTGCTATTACTTCCACACATTTAAATGACTTCTTCAAAACAAAATTCAGACATACTTTTACCAAATACAGAAAAGGGATCAGAAATAGAAATTGATCTGGGAACCCCAAGAAATTATACTCGGCAAGTATCACAACAATGGAAAAATAAAAACAGATATACACTTCTTTCATTATTGAATATACAGGGGTCCTGGGCCCAGGTCCACCAAAAATTAGCAGCCCCCTTTGCTGTTGCAGGTGGAGCTCTCAAAGCCCTGCAGGGTTCAAGACCACCTTCTCCAGTCTGGCTTCCAGAAATCTCCAAGCTCTGTAATTAGCAGCAGTGTCCCTGAGCTGCAGAGTAGGAGAGCTCTGGCTGCTGGACTGGAGGAAGAGGTCTTCAGCTGGCAGGGCTTTAGGATCCCCACCAGCTTTGGTACTTTGGGCTCAGGACCACTTCCCACCCTCACCCCTCAGTCCCCCATCAGCTGTCTGGTAAGACAGTATTCTTCAACCGCGGGTCCACAGGGCCAGCACGTCCATCGGACAGAAGACAGTGTTCTTGCTGCCGGTCCACGGTGCCAGCAGTGGAAGGGATGCCCACTCATTCCCGCCACCACCGTCATGCCCCTGATGATTCCCCCACCCCTCTACCTTCTTCACGAAAGCTGGCCGGAGGGATGCCTACTTCCTCTGTCTGGCAGATGCGCCTCTTCAAAATGGCAGACCTTCCCCCTTCCTGGTGCGTACTGGGATGTACTGGGAAGGTGTCTAAGGCTCTGATTGGCCCAGGTGCTTAACGCCCCTCATATGGGATGGCCCCTCCAGGATGCACTGGGAAGGAGAAGGCCCACCATTTTGAAGAGGCTGGCCTGCCGGCCGGAGGGAATAAGCATCCCTCTGGCCGACCTTTGTGAAGAAGGTAGTGGGGGGAGGGGGGTCATCAATGGCATGACGGTGGCAGTGGGAGGGAGTTGGCATCCCTCCCACTGCTGGGGGGGATGTTGGGGAGTTGTTTGACAGCGGTTGCTGGAGGGAGTGGACATCCCTCCTGCAGATCCTCAATTTGAGGTTTCTATTTTGGGGGGGCGGGGGGGGGAGATCTGAGCTGTGAAGCCTTATTTTCCTGTCAGTACCTGAGCCAATCAGCACTCAGGCACTGATTGGAAAGTAAGGCTATGACAGCTCAGACCCTGCTGGAAAAATTTGCCCACAAATGTACTACAACGAGGTTAGGGAATCACCTGGCGATGATAGAGAATTTCCTGGAGTGCTCATTTTAATATTAATGACCTTGTTATACTACATTTGCATGGCAGAGTCAGTGACAGCTAGGAAACTCTGAAAAAAACACAGTGAGCTGTTTTGATAATCGGCCGGTAAAATATTGCCCTGCTAAACCGGCTGGAGCAGGTTTAGCATCCACGTTAAAGGCACATTAAATTTTGCGACTCTTCCCCTGAAACATAAGGTGAAGATGGTCTTTTCTTGGCCTGTTTTGTCAAGATTGATAACCTTAGAATATAGATGGTTAACACTGTGATAGGGAGAAGTTCGTCTCCCAGGCCAGTGGAGAGAGCCTGAGCAGTTGGAAGAAAGAACTAATCTGCATACCATCCTGCAAGGGCTGCTGGGAGCTGTCTGCTCACACTGAGGGAAAAGTGGTGCTGAAAAGGACAGGTCCCAAGCAGCGAGCAGAGAAAACCAAGAGTGCCTTTAGGAGCAGGGAGGAGGAATGCTGGCTTTGACCTAATTCCCGGTAAGATCAGTACTGGCTGGTGCTGATAGGGGGTTCAGTGCAGTAGAGATGCTGACAGGGGACATGGTGTAGCAGAGAGAAAGAGAGAGACTGCGACCCTAACACTGCTCTACCTCAAAGAGCTTGAAGGGACTGGAGAGCCCTCAAGCTTGATGACCAGTAAAGGGCCTAGAGAGAGTGTTTGAGGGACCTGGAGAGTCCTCAGAGAAAGGGGACCTGAGAGGTCAGCAACCAAAGAGACCAGTAGTAGCCCAGAGCAAGAGCCTACCTAGTAGAGCTTGGAGGGACTGGAGAGCCCTCAATCTTGATGACCAGGAGAGTGCCAGTAAGAGGGCATCTGAGTGACTTGGAGAGTGCTCAGAGAGAGAGAGAGAGAGAGAGTGCTTGGGGGACCAGGGAGAGTCCTCAGTGGGGTGCCTGAAGGACCGGGGGAGTCCTCAGGGAGTGACCAGAGGGTCTGTGGAAAGTTCAATGTACTGGGGAAGTTCAGGTTAACAGTGACTGATGGAGAGACTGGTGTGAAAGACTGGTGAACTGGTTTGAGAGACCGGTGGTGACTAGCGGAGGAATCTGAGGGACTGGCTGGAGCCAAGAGGCCAGCAACCAGAGGGACAAGTAGAGCCCAGAGTGAGTGACCGGTGGCAACCAGAGGGACTAATAATGGCTGGAATGATCTTTGTAGGCCTGAGAGACCAGGAAGGTCTTGTGAAGAACAGAGGTATAAGAACAGTGCCTGGATGACCATAACATCTGGGAGTGGAGAGGTGAAGGCCTGGGTGACATGTTTGTAAATGTCTCATCCTGACAACAATGCTGTCCACTGTGCTTTTTTTTTTTCCTCTTTCACCATTTGCATTATCTACAAATTTAGCCGCTTTTCCATTTTTTCCATTGACTGATCACGAACCACAGATGTTTTGGAACTTTCCAGTGCAGCTTTGCTAACAGACTGACGGATATCTTCTTCTTTTTGCCAGATGTCTTGGATTGTGGATTCATTCACATTGAACTCATAGCTAACAAAAGAAATAGACTTGCCAAAACAAAGCCTGTCTAAAACACATATTTTGTCACTCACATGTGTCTTGCTTCCTTTTCTTTGGAGTTCTACCTGCAGATGCTTATAACTCATTCTCTTGACACTTGGTGGCCATTTCTGGAAGCATACACCAAAACCGTGAAGTGAAAGTAAACAAAGCTTTTTTTTGTAAGTTTGGAGGTCCATGAATATGCAAACATGCATTGCATATGGTGAATAGCAGTCACAATGCATGCAACCACGGATAAGCAAAATTGGGAAAGTGCTAATAATGAGAATGGACTATATTAGTAGTATAACTGTGTACTAGTGAAATTTTAGCAATGTGCTATTGGCTAATGGTGACATATCTGGGTTCAGTAGACTCTCTGTTAACTGGAACTCAAGCAACCAGAACTCTCAAGCAATCAGCAAAAATATTCGTGGGGGTTAGGGGCAGAGCCGGTCTGCGAATATTGAAAATTTGTGAATAACTTTTGGGCCGACTCTGACCTTCCCCTGCCTCCCTCCCACCTTCTCCCTGGCATCCTGGACCTTACCTGGTGGTCTAGTGGTCTTTTGGGTCAGGAGAAATGTTCCTACGCTCCTGCCTCGTGCAGATTAGAGAATGACGCAGTGACAAAATTCATCACCGTTCCCGTCCCCTCGGATAACCTCAGGAAACCATCTTCATGTCATTCTTTAAGGAGAGAGGGAAGAATCAGAGTATAATTGGGCACAACCACTGACCCACAAGCTTTGCTTTGAAGAATGCTGGTGTAGAAGGACCGAGGTTGAAATAGACACTAGAAAATGGCATGGAATTATTTCCCGCGGTTATCCGTGGAGATGGGAACGGTGATGAATTTTGTCACCGTGTCATTCTCTAGTGCAGATCACTCATCCAAAATGGCTGCTGTGAGTTCCTGTAGTCTCTCGCGACTATGATGGGAACTCACGGCAGCCATTTTAAATGAGTGATCTGCACAGGGCAGGAATGTAGGAAGATCGCTCCTACCCCGAAAGACCGCTAGACTACCAGGTAAGGTCCATGGAGGTCCGGGAGATGAGGGTGATTCCAGTTTTAGGAAATCACGAATAATCGAAATTAAGAGTCCTAAAACTGCGAATCGGGAGGGGGAAGTGTACATACATTTAACAGAAAGAAGATTATTGGTATAAGAAACTAATCTTCCATTTGAAAGATATTAATCAACAATCAAACCTTTTCCAGAGACGCGCAGGTGATATAGTAGAACTAGAGGGCATGGATTTAGGTTGCAGGGTGACTGGCTTAGGAATAGTGTCATAACTGTCTTGCCTGTATTCTATGTATGTTAACCTGTCATGACTACATTTTATGTATGCTAACCTATAACCCATTCTGGTCTCGGGCAGAATGGGATATAAAACTAATTAACTAACTAAATAAATAAATAAATACACCCTCAGGACACTGCCTCCAACTTCAGACAGCCTAGAAATGATCTTATTCCCATTTCTTACCAAACCTCTGGAACAGCTTACCTCCTCATATCAGAGCCTGTAAAGAACTTTTTAACTTTAGGAAAGCTGTAAAAACCTACCTTTTTGAGTAGTCACTCTCTCAACCCTTCACCAGCAAGTTATATTGCAACACACTATATGTAAACCCTATATTGTAACACTATGAATGTAAACTATAACCCATTCCAAGCTCTTTGGGGAGGACGGGATATAAATCTAAATAAATAAATGACCGCTTGGCCCATTTACAAACACTCTGCCATCCAGGATCTATTAAGGACATGAAATTGTTAAACTGGGAAGAAAATACCATCTGTAATTAATAAAAAAATAATATAAATGCAATAATAGGTACAGTTGAACATAGCATTGTATCACTTGGGGAATTGAATAGGGTTGTCTCTTAGGATAAGCAGCCTATCAGGCCCTCAGAAGTGCATGATGTCATCTGATAGGGGATGCTTTCCCATGCAGGGCTCTCTGAGGTTCATAATCGAAATGAAAATATGTCTAAAAACCTGCCTAAATCGGCACTTGGATGACCTAAAAGACAGGTTATCCAAATGCCAATAATTGAAACAGGTTTTAGACGTATATAGAAGCAGCTTAGGCCTTTTGACTGCCGCTGTGCACCCAGAGCAAAAAAGGGGCATTTTTCAAGGAGTGGTTAGGGTGGGAGGTGGACCGGATGTGGGCTGACCAAACTTAGCCGTCCTGCAGTGAAAATCGAAAGTTTGACGAGACTGCCTAGATGGAACTTATACGTTGTGACTTAGGCAATTTAAAAACAGGTCTAAGTGCCCAGAAGGTATCCAAAGTGACCAGATAACCACTGCAGACACAAATTACAGACCCTAGGCCCAAAACGGACTTAGACGGGTTTTTGTATTATGCCGCTTTCCTATGTTGTAGAATTTTTATGGGTTCTTTTACTAATGTGTGGTAAAGTTTTGCAATTAGATACAAAATTAATGAGTGGCAAGTGGAAACTTATGTGCTAATTGTTCGGATGCTCTCAGTGTGTTCCCATACATTACTACACAGAAAATTTCTTTACCATGTGTGGTGTATTTTCAGTTAGCATTAGTGCTCACTACAAATTGTAGTGACCATTCCTTTACATGCTTTAATGTTAGCATATAAATTAGCATATGATGTTCTGGGATTGAGGGATAGTACGGGCCAATTTCACCACACTACTGAACACATTGCACAACTTTTTCAGTCCCACTTCGGGAAGATATATGGGCGCCCGGACTCGAGAGCTGAACCCCTTATTAAGGACTATTTCACAGATTCCGGTTTACAGCCGCTCTCTGACTCGGATGTTAGGTTTCTTAATGCACCCATCACCCCTAAAGAACTACATAAAGCTATCCACAATCAATGAAATTTTTCGGCTCCAGGGCCGGATGGCTTTACGGCAGAATTTTATAAACTGCTCTCAGGGCAGCTTAGTCCTTTTTTGAGGGACTATTACTCCCAGGTAATCCAGGATGAACATTTCCCTGGAGAAGCGAATGAGGCTTTAATCACATTGATATTGAAGCCTGGCAAAGATAGTTCTGCTCCCGAGTCCTATCGCCCAATTTCTTTGCTGAATGTAGACATCAAAATTCTGTCCAAAATCTTAGCTGATAGATTAGCGACCCTTCTCTCCGATGTGATTGCATCCACACAAGTCGGCTTTGTACAGGGTAGACAAGCAGTACACAACGTACGTAAAGCATTGATAGCCTTAGCGCACACGCAACTCTATCACACTCCTATGCTTCTACTCAGTTTGGATGCGGCACAGGCGTTTGACCAGGTCAATTGGACGTACCTCTTTGAAGTGTTAAATTGTATGGGGATATCTGGCTGGTTCGCCTCGGCATTACGCACTTTATATTCCACTCCAACAGCATGACTACTTGTCAATGACATTATTACTGACCCAATACCTATTGAGAGGGGAACTCGACAGGGCTGTCCCCTGTCACCCCTCTTATTTCTATTGTACCTCGAACCCTTTCTTCGCACAGTGTCTCAGGACCCCGACATAGTGGGTGTGGACATCGGGATTCATTCACTCAAAGTGTTGGCCTTTGCAGATGACCTATTATTTTTGCTAACTGACCCCGCTCACTCTGTTCGATATTTATTGCAAGCGCTTGATGAATTCAAATTTTATTCGGGATTTACGTTGAACTACCAGAAATCTATGGCCCTAGCTAGCCCCATGACACTACAACAGACATGGAGCGGTCACTTCCCATTTATGTGGGCTCAGACTTCAATTCGCTATTTGGGGGTACAGATCCCCCGAGACCTTATGATCCTGTACACCAGCAATATCACCCCATTGCTTCAAGACACCTCACAACATCTACAGAATTGGTCCACTTTTCCCTTATCGGTGGCGGGTCGGGTAGCCCTTTTTAATATGGTGCTCTTTCCCAAATGGTTATATTGCTTTCAGGTTTTATCTCTGCTGCTGTCCCATGCCCATAACATTCGTTTAACGAAAGAGCTACAGCGTTTTCTATGGGGTGGTAAGCGACCACGTATGCCCTTGCTACGGATGTGTCTGCCCAGGGATAGGGGGGGCTATGGTTTATTAAATGTACGTTGGTATGCTATGGCTTGTCAGATGAGACATATTAATGATTGGTTTAGAGGAACATCTGATTTTTCTGCTACACCACTGGAGTTATCTTTGCTGTCTCCATTCCATGTGAGCTATTTTCTCCGAGGATGCGTCCTTTGGTGTCTCACTACCCCATTTTTACGCCGGCCAGAAGGACATGGAGATGGGTCTGTAAAACAGCCAAATTGTCTTCTAGGGTGTCTTTATATTTGCCTATACAGGGCAATGGAGCTTTCCAGCGGGGCATGCAAAATGCCACCTTTCTTAGGTGGCAAGCACAAGGTCTTCAATATATTTTTCACCTGTTTTCGGAGGAGGGGAGCCTGGTCACATTTGCTGAGCTGCAACGGACTTTTGACCTACAAGCTAATGATCTCTTCGCCTATTACCAGATCCGTCACTATGTTCAGTCCCTCCCAGTGGCTGCCCTTACTGAAGTCTGCAGGGAGGCGCTTTCGGAACTCTTCAGCCTTTGAGCCGAACAGAGGATTCCTCTACGATTTCATATTGTGGGGATCCGGGATTGCCAACCAAGTACGAATCTGGATATATTAGCGACAGTGTGGGCTGAGGACTTGCATTGCCAGTTGACTGCTCAACAGTTACAACGGGTCCTGAAGAACATTCAGAAGGTGTCAACCAATATTACTCACTGGGAAATGCAATTGAAAATTGTTCTTAGACTTTACATTCCACTGGAACGTGCAGCCCGGATGGGGATTACTGCGTCGCATTCTTGCCCGAAATGCAATCAGGCTCACGCATCTTTGAGTCACACCGCAATCCAACAGTTTTAGAGACATCTTGGCCTATATACCACATCGCTTTGGGGAAGGCGATGGCTTCCGCAACCGAGGGCGTTATTTGGATTATATAATATAGCCTCGCCCAAACCCAAGGGAATGTCAGCATTTATCTCCAGAGCCCTTTTGATTGGAAAAAAAGCCATCCTCACCAACTGGCTCTCCCGTGATCCCCCGTCATATGCACAATGGAGATCCCTAATGATAGTGCACGCAACACTGAAGAGACGCATGGTGGGAGATTTGACTCTTGGCCCGGGTCGCAAATTTTGTCAGGTGTGGGAGCACTTCTGGCAGAACCTCACACTGCGTGCTCGCAGTAGACTTTTGAATCTTTAAGATTTTATTCCCACTCTCAGCTGTTGGACTGACCATGGATTCTTGGGGAGGGGAGGGGAGGGGAACTGATTATATTGTTGAAAATGTTATTTCCTGAATGGTACTACTGTTTGTATTTGCTTCTTACTGCTGGAATAATAAAAATCATTTAAACATAAATTAGCATATGCTGTCATGCTAGTGTAGTGATAGTTGGCACATTTCTGTGCTAAGAGCATGCTAATTCACGCACTAGCTGTTTAGTGCACTTTAATAAAAGAACAACTTGATTCAACTTCATATGTATAGTTGTTACTGCACTGATAATTGCATGGAGCCACCTCAGTTCTCTGTTTCTATTTATTTCCTAGTTCATCTACAATCTAGGTGGATTACAAAATACCTACATAACAAAAATGCAGTAAAAATGTCACACAGATTTTCACCATTTCACATCTCCTTTGCTGCTGCCAAACTATCTATCAAACAACATTTGAACATTAAAAATGTAAAAAAAAGAATATTTCACAAATGAGTTTATGCCCACTCCCTCCCAGCCATTGCAGCCATCACCCACTCTCCCACCAACCAAGCTTCCCCACTCCTGCAGCAGGAGGGATACCCACTCCCTCCTGTTGCCCACCACTCTGACAGCACCCCACCCTCCATACCTATGGGAGAGGCCTTAGGCCCTCCCTGGTGCATCCCAGAATACACCAAGAAGTGGAAGGCCCACCATTTTCAAGAGGTGGGCCTGCCAGTTGGAGGGAGTAGGCATCATTCCAGCCAGCCTTCCTTACACAAGTACACAGGGAGGCAGGAGGGTTGTCGGGGGGGAGGGGGCGATGGCAGCAGGAGGGTGGAGACTGCTGGAGGAAGTGGGCATCCTTCCTGCTATGGGAGGGCAACTTGGTTGGTAGGAGGGTGGGCGACGGTGACAGTTGGAGGGGCAGCTTGGTTGGTGGGAGGGTGGGTGTTGGAGACAGTTGGAGAGGCAGCTTGGTTGGTGGGAAGGTAGGCGACAGCGGCAGCAGGAAGGGAGTGGGCATCCCTTCCGCTGTGGGGCAGGAGTAAGTGGTCATCCCTCTTGCTGGTTGGGGGGGTCCTCTGTCCGCGGCAGCTGGCTCAGCTGATCATGGCAGAGGAATTCCCTCCCCCTCCGATCAGCTGAGCCAGCAGGACTCATCATGGCTTCAGGGATCCCTGCTGGCTCAGCTGATTTGTGTGTGTGTGTGGTGGGGGGGGGGGGGGAGGGAGGTGGAATTCCCCTTCTGTGATAAGCTTGTGGCAAAGAAAGACAGCTGAAATGTAGACCTGGGTTTTCCGGGCCTACATTTAAGCTACCTATCTTAGCTGAATAGGCGTGCTTCTGTAACCAGCACCCTTAAGTGACTGACAAGCAATTGGTGACTGCTTTTAAGGTGGCCACTGACTTGGGTGCCAGTTACAGAATCTGGGGGGTTATTGCTTCTACCTACTATGCTTCACAAATATGTCTTCTGAACGCCACAAAAAAATGCAACATGTCAACTTTAATAAGAAAAAGACTATGGGGCTCATAATTCAAATGGAAATACGTCTAAAATCCCGCCTACATTGGCACTTGAATGATCTAAAAGACAAGTCGTCCAAGTGCCGATAATCGAAAGGAGTTTTAGACGTATCTAAAAACAGCTTAGGCCTTTTCAGTGCTGCTGTACGCCCAGAGCTGAAAGGGGCATTTTAGGAGGAGTGGTGAGGGCGGGATTTGAGTGGGACGTGGGCCGACCTAGACTTAATCGTACTGCAAGTATAACCGAAAGTTTAATGAGACTGCCTAGTCGGAACTTGTACATTGTGACTTAGGCCATGTAAAAACAGGTATATTAGGACTTTTAGTTTGTGGTCCTGTATTTGCATAGGGTTTGTACGAGAGCAAGGTCAGGTGTTCTGTTAGGAATGAATGTCGTGAAGTGTTGTTGGTGTCATGGGCTCAACTAGGAAGATGTTTGTCGGCTCTCCGTCAGCCCTTTTGGACCCAAAACAGTCCTCGCTTAAAAATTAGTGAAGGCCACTGCTCTAAGATTTCCCCCAGCTCCTCCCTTCAGGGCCAGACTTGGCAGTTCTAGAGGAATGTGAAAAGCCCTAGAGAGAGGGGAAAATGAGAAACTAGGTATCCTTAGATGGTCTTTGTAAAACATTACAGAATCTCCTCTATCAGTGCTGACTCAAGAAAATTTAAAAAACTAAGATTAAAATGTTTGGTATAATTTTCCAGTATCCCCAGCTTTCTTTGGATAATAAGGCCCTTAATTAGAGTCAAGTCATATTACTGCAAACTAAAATCAAATGTTCTGTGGTGTTAAGCTTGGCCCCTTGCTCAGCACTTGACTTCTTAACAAAGGTCACCTTCAAATATAAATGAGCAACTAGCCTCAGGACACTGTCCATCCTTGTGACTAACAAGGATTCAAGCCCTAGTAAGATAGACCAAATTAAGTTTATATTTGTTTATTGAAAATTTGATATACTGCCACACTTTATCAGATTTAGGCAGTTTACAATCATTAAAAGAAGGAAAAGAACTCCATATTTTAATAGAAAAGATAAAATCATTCAAACAACTGCGCTATCTCACAGCAAGTTCTCAAGAAAGTGCAAACACTAATTGATACAAACTCCACTGTAGTGGATTGGGCTGAAGCATAGAGGCCTTTACATGCCTCAAATCAAAACTGCTGCCCCCCTTGGCATCTCCCTCAGCACTTGCCCTCAGAGACACCATGTTTATATTAACTACGTGCGACTCCCAGTGGGTCGTCTACATCATTACCTGCCCATGTAATCTTATATATAAGTGGGTCGCACCAGCAGGAAAATTAAGACCAGATTATCCGAGCATAAAAGCAGACTCAACAACATCTCTCTCTCTCTCTCTCTCTCTCTGCTCCTCTAGTCCCCCACTGTCTGGACAAGGGCCATGAATTTTATGAACTAACGTGTTTTGTCCTGGAACAACTTCCTGGGGTTTTTAGAGGGGATAAGATGTCTCGTATCCAATTAAGAGAATAATTCTGGATTTTCCATTTGCGCTCTGTTCAACCTCCCTGGACTTTCCTGCTAAATTCAAGGATATCGTTTCCACCTAATCCAAGCTAAGTTTGAGTTTATTTTGGGAGTTGGCTGGGAGGTTCTCAGAGTGGTTTTCTGATTTGATTTCACAGGTGTGAATATTATAATTATTTATTACACTGTTTATCACAATCCTTGTTGGGCACACATGAGATATCCGATGATGGTGTGCTGGCAGGGGTTTGCTTAGCCTTTGCCTTGCTGTTCTAAGCGCTGGAGGTTCTCCTCCCTTCGCTGACCTCTCACACTGAGGATGTCCCGTTTCTAAAAATTTTACATATATAAAATATTCTATTTATTATCTGGTGTTTTCAACATTCTTCAATCTTCAAAAAACCACTCTCAGAATCTATTGACTATTACTGCCTCTACGCTTGTGTCTTTTATATTAACAATCAGCAGGAAATTACATCTACTTTGGGTGTCTTCAGCAAAGATATATCAAGAAGCCTTTACCTATCTGCTGTGCTGCTGAGTGCATCTTCTACCTGATGCGCTGCCAAGAGACCTGCCAGGTGCCATATTATTTATAAAATTTAAACTAAATCCTTGCATTTACTGGCAACTAATGTAATTTAATGAAATATGGTGTAATCCTATATTTAGAAATGGAAAAAATTACCCTCACCGCAGTATTCTGCACAGATTGTAATCTTTTCAACAATAATTTAGCACATCATAAATAAGCAATATTACAATAGTCTATCTGGGAAACAATAAGTGATTGAACCACAAGTGAAAAAACTGACATCAAAATATTTCCAAATTACTCGTAATTTCCTTAAAAGAAAAAATGATTTTTTTACTAACTAGATTAACTTGATGCTCCAAGCTCAATAAATTATCTAATTGAATGCCCAGAACTCTAGTTTGCATTGGCCAAAGTGTGATAAAAGATCCAATCTAGCCTGATCCTGTGGGTCTAACCAAAGATACTTAGGGCCTCTTCTATCAAACTGCGCTGAATGGCCTACACTGCTCCCGACGCTCATAGGAACTCTATGAGCATCGGGAGAAGTGTGGGCTATTAAGCGCGGCTCTCTGCACTACAAACTGCTAACGCAGTTTGATAGAAGAGGCCCTTAGTTTTGCCTATATTTATCTTCAATCTGTAAGCACAAAACAGTTGTGATTATTCCAAGTTTGGGAGAAAGAATACGTGAAGGGCCATTTTCAAAAAGGATGGCTAAGTTGAAAGCACAGAAACGTCTATTTTCGAAAGCCGAACTGCTAGACATCCAAATATATATATATTTTTGAAAATCGCCTACTGGGACGTCTAGATGAACCCTTAGGACACTTAACTTTATACCCCATTTTCAACCAAAGAAATGTGCATGCTGAAAATGTCCAAATCCAGACCATTTGGATGCGGGAGTTACCATCATTGTGATGGACTGGCCACACAGACATGCCAACAGAGCAGTGGGACACCTTAGAGGGCATTGCTAAGAAACTTCACATAAAGACTGCTAGAAGTACATCTCACCATATACCCCTTATAATTTATGGTAAGCCCTCTAAAACTCCCCCCAAATCTACTAGACCTACCTGTTACCACTCCAGTAGCCCTCATGGCAGCAGGTGGCACCTACATGGTAGTAGAGTAGGGTTTTAGTGGGCTCATACTCTACCATAAATGTAGTGGTTAGAGTGGCCTGGTTCACTGTGGCCTCTATGGTTCACTAGCCCATCCGTACAATGGAAAGAGGCAAATGAGATGTCGGATATTCAACCAATCAGTTACTTTATTGCACAAAAATAAAAACTAAAAACAAAGTCTATATCCTAATGTCCATCTTGGATATAAAGTCAAATAAAGAGTTCTAAAACCTGTGATGTGAAAGTAGGCTAAATCTTGGAATACCTAGGATTTAGCTTACTGCAGTTTAATAAAAGAACCCCCAAATGTGATGCCAGAGAAACATCAAAAGAATAAGGAACAAAAAATAGAATTCTTGTAAGTGGTAAAATACATAATCTTCAGACTTTTTATTATTTATTTATTAGGATTTATTTACCGCCTTTTTTTTTTTTTTAGAAATTTGCCTTTAGGCTATTTAATAGTCTTACTCATGTTTCCCACATTCATGCATCCTTATGTGTATGCTGGAGAAAACCTCTTATACTTTTCTTTCTGTACATCTGTTAACATTTTCAGATTGCCTATTCAGCAATGGAAATTTTTTTTTTTAAACACTCAATTATAGCATGATTTATTCATTTCAGAGAAACCTTTATTAAATCTTGATGTGAATCTAAACCATTTTTTAAAATTAAAAAGCTCTGCATTTGACTAGTTGATTTATTATTTTCCACTTACAAGGCATTCCTTTCAGAAATAACTTTAAAATGTTTTTTGAAAAGTTAGTTTAAATAGGAGGTCTCCAAATTTTTCAGATGAAGGGCCATGGAGGATTTCAAATTACCAAGAAGGCCAGATGAAGTCAGGGCTCTACCTTCGAGAAGGGGCAGAAGGAAAGGATTGGGGACCATGTTAGTCAGCCCTTTTACTAATTTAAAATGTTATGAACGGATAGAGATGGACATAGGAGGGTTCTGAGAGATGTGATAGATAATCTTCCCCCCATTTCCTTATTACATGAAGCTGGTTTGAAAGGTATGGTAAAAATGCATTTTAAACTATGTAGTATCCATAAAGGACTATACGCTGAGTCTAGCGAGTTTCCAGAATTTTTTTGTATAGTAGGAAAAATAGCTTATGAAAAAATGGAAACTCGCTGGACTCTGTGTATAGCCCTCGATGGAGACTACTTTGTTTAACTTTTTTGCCAAACTTTTCAAGCCACCCTTGTATACCCCATGGGGGAGTGGGAAGTATGTGTTTGTATGGTCTTCTCTCCACTTAGATTCTCTTCCCTCTGCTTTCCCTATTTTCCTCTTGTCTCACTCCTCTTTTTTTATTTTTATTCATCATAACTTTTTCACAAGTATAACAATTTGTTTAAGGAAATACAGATCCATAATCTGACATGGAAATAAATCTAAGTACAAACTAAGAAGTAAAAGCAATCTTAAGGAAATAGCTCTTTTTTAGACCACAAACAGAAATAAAGGAGGAATCAAAATTACCGAGAGAAAAGTTACAGGAAACTATTTAGGATAAGGCTTAATATGTCAAACCCCCAATTACTAATTATTTGAGTCAGACACTCCATTTCTGATAGACCCCTTGAGGTCTAAAAATGATCTTAGCTGATTGGGCGCATAAAAAATATATTTCAAACCCATATTTAAGAACATACTTGCAGGGGTAGGTTAACATAAAGATAGCACCCGATTTCTTTGTCTTATCTCTCATTACAAGAAATAACTTACGCCTTTCTTGGGTTAATTTTGTTACATCATGATATAGCCAAATCTATTGACCACAAAATTGTGAAACAGAGCATTTGAATCTCACTCCTCTTTTGCTTTTTTCCCTTCTTTCTCTTCTTAATCCCCTCTTATCCTTTTCTTTTTCCCTCCAACCTTGTCTAGTAGATGTGGTTTCTCTGCTTAGTTTGGGAGGGCAATAGGTTTGGAAGTCATATCTATGAGGATGAGGATTTAATTAAGCATTAGTACCTGAAACATTTTTATGGAACGTGTCTTTTTTCCATTCCCCCACCTAAGCATCCTTCTAGCTTTCACCATCTCCTTGTCAACCTGTTTGGCCTCCTATCACACCCATCCCGTTCTTTCGTGCGCAAAAGTTCTTCATCCCCTAAACCAGTGGTTCCCAACCCTGTCCTGGAGGACCACCAGGCCAATCGGGTTTTCAGGCTAACCCTAATGAATATGCATGAGAGAGATTTGCATATAATCGAAGTGGGAGGCATGCAAATCTGCTCCATGCATATTCATTAGGGCTAGCCTGAAAACCCAATTGGCCTGGTGGTCCTCCAGGACAGGGTTGGGAACCACTGCCCTAAACTGTACCATTTCCTCAGGATTTTGCAGTTCAAAATGAGCTTTGATTTATAAAATGACAATTATACAGAATATTGTTTCTTTTTATACTTTAATAAAATAAGTTCAGTATAAAACTATTCGAGGCTTGTATGGATGGGATCAGATGGTTTGCAGGGACAGGGAGGTGACGGGGACCGAGCTCGCTGGAATGAGGCAGAGATGGGCACAAATTTTTTCCCCATGTCATTCTCTAATTTCAGTCACTTGGATAGTGGTCTTTACATAGAGAGCTGCTCCTCCACCTTTTCGACCATTTCTGTCCTTCCTAAAAAGATTATAGCTCAGATAAAGGTGTCTGTCTTTTGAAAGACTTTACCTTGATAACTTAATAGTTACCCCCATAAAATTGGAGGCTTTTCCTCTCTAAGGTAAAAGTGCAAGTACCTTTACATATGGTACATAGGGGTGAGGGAGGATAAAGCCAGCAGAAAACACACAAAAAATTTACTTTTGAAAATGTGCTAGCACGTTTGTGGGTACAAAGTGCCTAGAGACCTACAACATTCTTGTGCAGTATGATCATTGACTTCCATGTGGCTATTACAAGCTGTTTGGGAAAATAGAATCCACGAGAATAAGAAAAGATAATGAACCAAAATATTTATTTATTTATTTGGTTTTATATTCTGTCCTCCCAGGAGAGGTCTGAACGAGTAACAAGTTTACATACATATTAAAATGTATTTATAGAAGGTGATGGTAATATCCTTTTAATAAATATGAATGTTTTGAGGAAGCACTGTACCTAGTTTTCCTTTTTTTCTTTGAATTTAAATACTTATGTAGGACACGATTTTAAAGAAAATGAGACAAAAACACAAAACACTAAAAAAAATAATTCAGACCATTCTAGTACCTAACCTCCTCTTTTACAAAACTGAGATAGCAGTTTCTAGCGCAGGGAGCCACGCTAAATGGCCCGAACTGCTCCCGACGCTCATAGGAACTCAATGAACGTCGGGAGCAGCACAGGCCATTCAGCGTGGCTCCCTGCGCTAGAAACTGCTATTGCAGTTTTGTAAAAGGAGGCCTAAAGATCCACTATAAAACAAAATATATGTATGTTTTTCACATCTACTATACGAAAGAAAAAAGTCTGAAAACATAAAATTGTGTAAACAATTAAGATTAAAAGTACAAAAAAGGGCAGAAATAGAGCAGAATCTTCAGATCATTATAAAGGAAAAATTTACATTTCCAGTACATAAGATGATTTAGGAGTGCTCTTAATGATTTCCCAGTCTGGCTTTTAGGAAGACCAAAAGTTGTTTCAGGTCAACAAAATATATCTATTCTGAGCATTTATAAGAGTATTTTAACACAGGTGCTATGCCTATTTACTCTGCATCTGACAGAGGTTAAAAAACTCTTGTACTGGTTAATGAAGTCTAATAAAGTTCAAGTGAAACACAGCAGAATTTTAACTTGAAAGTTTAAGGCTTATACAGATGTGAATAAAATGGCAGCACTCCAGACCTGAATCCCAGCAGATTTCTCCACAGCTATAAGCAGAAATCCAAATGGACATACAACAGTACAGCAAGAAAAGTCATTTAAACAACAAAACAGCATGAAACAGTATATTCTTTGTTAAAATCCATTGCAAGTAGGGTAACCATAGAACTTTTCTGGGGACTCTGGCATAGGATACAGATGTAGCCTTTCTCTTACATTCTCCACATGTGTTCCATAGTTATAGAAATATTTGTTTATATTTTAAAGTAATTTATCCGAGGACAAGCAGGCATACTATTCTCACATGTGAGTGACATCATCCATGGAACCTAGTACAAGCACTACCAAGTGTATTGTCACTTTAAATCTTTGAGCAGTTCTCATACTGCGTGTATGCCTGTGCCTTCCTGCTCGACTTTGGCTTGAAGGACTATCAGTTCTTTGTTTTCACAGAGCTGAGAAGCTGTATCTTCAGTGTGTCAAATTTTTGCCTTCCTTTTTTGTGCTTTCTCTTGCTTATTCTTCAGAGTTTTTCCTCATAATTTCTTGTTTTCATTGTATTCCAGTATTTTAATTGACTGGTTCATTTTTGTCAATTTTTCATCTTTTTTTTTGTTTTCCTCTTTTTTTTCCCTGGAAGCGGTGACCATTTTCAGCATCTTAGTTATTTGGAACACAATAAAAACAATTGACCGTTTCCCCCTCCATGTCAAAGAGGGTATACCAAGTGACTTTAAGAAATATTCTCAATGTAACTGGATCATTTCAGGCTCTGACCCACATAATTGATGGGCCCAGTGTCAGAGTTCTGAACATATGGACATTCATTGTGACCTCTGTCTCCACATATATAAGTCACTGAAAGCCCAAAAACTTCAGTATGAAAAACATTCAGGTACTACGTCGGAATTGAAATCAAGCATGGACTTGGAACCTGACACCTAACTTCCTGTGACATTGGCACTGAGTGCATCAACATCATGTCTAGAGTGTTGGACTTCTTACAGAGACAAGCCTCTACTTTATCTATACCTTGTGCATAAAGGATGTGGCATATAAGAAGCACAAACATTCTTACCTTTCTAGGCATGGCACTGCATCCTCCCAAATGTCAACTTCTACGATGCATATTTAGCATTGCCGTACTGTGGACCACTCTCCTTCTATTCAGCTGATATCTCCTCGTAGGCGTGCCTCGACATCAGGGTCTCCCAAGCCCCGACATCCAGTTCAGCAGACTAGAGAGCTGCACGGGAACGAGGACGACGGGAATCCCGCGGGGATCCGGCGGGTTCCCCCTTTGGGTCATGGGGATCCCATGGAGATGCCCCCTAGGGTCACGGGGATCCCATGGGGATGCCCCTTAGGGTCGCAGGGATCCTGCAGGGTTCAATACAACTCGAGCCGTGAGGCTCATCTTCTTTTTCCTAACTACCCTGCCGCACACACATAGCCGACCGGAAGTCTTCCCCGATGTCAGCGCTGACGGCAGAGGGAGGGCAACTCACTACAACAGACTGCTTCCAAATTGATGTCTCCTCTTGTACTGACACTGTCTCTCCAGGGAATCTGTGCTATGTTTAGCAAGAGCTTTCAGAGCTCCTGCAGATGCAGTATTTACAGGTATTAACTTCCACGCCTGCCTCAGCCCAGCCTGAGGATACATTGAAGTGTTGAACAAGAATGAGGTCACATACCCATGGTCAACACTGAGCATCGGGGTAAGCAAGGACCCATTCGATGCATGCATCATCATTGGCAGAGGAGTTATCTCCTGTTTCTGACCATCAACCTATACCTCAACACACCTCAATTCACAGTTGATCCTCTTCTTAATGCACCCTCTCTGATTCACCTAGAAGGGAATACTCCAAGGAATCTGACTCGGATATCTCCAACCATTCAGATGAGGATTTACCAGAATACTCAGCAGATGAATCCAGTGGTATACCTCCTGATCTTTCTCCTCTTCAGTGACACAAGTCTCTGCCAGAGAGTATGTCTTTTACTGGCTTTCTGAGGCAAATGGATCAGGCTTTGCTCATTGAAAATAGAAACAGAGGGGGAACCTTGCTCTGAACTTTTTGAACTCCTTGACTTTGAGGCACCACCAAACAAATGCATTAAGGTACCTTTGTATAGGTTCATGAAAGAAGCTTTACTTAAGAACCGGGAGAATCTCCTGTCAGTTCAGGTAGCTCCTAAAAAGTTAGACACAATATATAGAATTCAAAAGTGTCAAGGCTTTGAAGGATCTTTTAACTTCAGCATCATTCATAGAGGTGGAATCTGCCTTCAGACTGTCATGTAGCTCATGATCTTACACTTCTGCTCCTCCAGGCAGAGAAACCAAGATATTGGACTCTTTTGGCAAACGCATTTTCCAATCATCTATGCTCATCAATACATGTCTATTTTAAATCCTTATTTAAACAACTCTCAGAGTTTGAGGAATTCCTTCCTCCAGACAAACTGAAACAATTTCAACAATTATCTAAGAACTTGTTCACTATAAGAAGGTATGTGGCTCGAGGAACTTTCAATGTATTTGATGTTTCTTCTAAACATCTACAGTGGCAATTACAATGCACCATATGGCCTGGATTAGAGTATCTGACCTGGAAACTTCAGTTCAAGAACATCTTTCCAATGTTCCTTGTAAGGGCAATGATCTGTTTGGAGATAAAATCGAGCAGGTGGCAGATAAGATCAAAATGCACACAGATACTATGACCGCTTTAACTGAACCACAAACCTCTCAATTTTTTTCATTATTTAGAAGATATTCTGCCTCTTCCAGACGTTCATATTACTATTAAACCAAATGGCATTACAATCAATCATCTTCTAGGCCGCCTGCTCAGTGACTCCTTGCAAGGCAACAAAGGACATAGAAATAACAACTCATTCTCAGTCCAAACAGCAATCCTCCTTTTGACTTCTTTCTAGAGAGCATTGTCAACATTTCTCTACTTCTTCCTCCCAACCTCCCCTTCAGAGACCGATTAATCTACTTCCATCAATGCTAGACTCATCACAACAGATCAGTGGGCATTTTGAGTCATCACTCAGGGTTAGTCCTTACTCTTGATCAGAAAACCGCCAAGAGTCTCCTTTCAACTCTCTCCAGAAGACACTTCTTCACCAAGAACTCTCAGCCCTTCTCCAGCTAAATGCAATGCAAATTGTTCCCCTGAATAAGAGGGGCAGGGGTTCTACTCGAAGAATTACCTGATACCAAAAAAGACTGGAGGCCTTCAGCCAATTCTAGACCTCCTTGTGAAGCAGAGGTTTTGCATAGTCTCTCTGGGAACCCTATACCTCTGCTGGAAAAAGGCAATTGACTGCTCTCTAGATCTAGTGAAAAAATTATTTTGGAAGAAAAATAATATAACTCCAGATCTTTGCATAAATAATACACTACCAATAAGAAGCTCAGGTGATTAAAAACAAAATATAACCAACTGAAAAAAGATATAAACATGAATGTGAAAATAGTGCTCAGTTAAAAATCAATACCACCCCCTCCACTGGAAGTGGTGTAATCATAGCACCACCTGCCTAACACCATAAAATATGAGTAAAACATTACTTATCTTGCTTGATCTTGTAAGCAGGAGACAGGATGGAAAATGAAATTGTAAAGTTCCTCATCAAAGAACACTGCTAGTGTCTCTAACCCCTCCAGGTGCAAAATTCCAATGTGAAAAATATAAAACATAATAAAAAAATATAAGTTCAATAAAGTTAATGAAACTCCAAATGTCCAAATTCAATTATTTCAGTCCAATGGACAAGTACAAATAGTTATTCTTTTCCTTTCCAGCTACTGTACAGAACTGAGGCAGGCTGCAGCACATTGCCAGAACAGGTCACAGTGAATAAGGCTGTTACAGCCTCTGAGGTGAATCGGATGGTTCTGAAAATCAGGTTTTTGATGGTTCCTGCATTTACCCTATGTTCCTCTTCCTCAAAAATCCTAAATTCGCTGATTTTTGTCTTTAGTAAGTCAGTTATTTTAGCGATTTTAGGCACAAAAATCTTAACTGCGGCCATCTGTTCTGAGTGAAAGAACGCAGATGCCCAGCAGCCCAAGAAACGCAAGGTAGTGTCATCATAATGTGATTCCTTACACCCTGGTATGGTTTTCTTCTCAGAATTTATGAATTGTATGTCGAATGCCTTTCAGGAAAACCGTGCTCCTGCGCAGTCCTGCTGAGTGTTTGACTTGCTTCATCAAGGCATAGCTTCTCAGGGCACATCTGCTTCTCAGTCTGCCACTGTTCTGGGCTCAGAGGACCTGTTTACAGGGGATACCAATGATGAGGATAATTTTTCTGTTCCTTTAACATATGCTGACATTTTAGATCCTATTTTGCTTCTGGAACCTGGGGATAATCCCATGGTTCTGCATTTATTTCAGTCTGCTGCCTTATTGGATCTTATTTTGGAATCTCTGCATGAGCTAAATTTGGACACATAGCCCTCATGTGGAGTGAGGGTTCAGTCTTTCTATGTTTTCCTAGCATCCAGGCATTATTGTTTTGATTTCAGAGCAAAGGGATTCTCTTGAAGGATCTCAAGGTAGCTAGAGCCATGTCCAGGCACAAGAGTGTCAGCAACTTTTTAGTCAGCCTAAAGTAGATTTCTTGGTTGCACAAATTACTAAGTGCACCTCTCTTCTGAGCAAAGGCAGTGTGGTTCTCATGAATATGCAGAACTGGTTGTTGTTTGTTGAGCTGAGCCCCCCCACAGAGGTCGGCTGTCGTAATGACCATGCATTTTGTGAAGGCTCTTGGAGTGGACGAGAGGCTGAAGGGGAGGACTCAGTATTGAGAGTGCTGGCTGAGTATTGTGAAGTGTAGGGAGGACTCGGTATTGATAGTACTGGCTGAGTACTGTGAAGTGTAGAAACATTTTGTGTGAACTGTGAATGGGAACGTGTGAGTACGCATTCTGAAGGTCCAGGGAAGCCAACCAGTCATTTTCTTGGATTAGTGGGAGGATGGTCCCTAGGGAATGCATGTGGAATTTTTCCTTGAGGATGCACCTGTTGAGGTGCCAGAGGTCCAGGATGGGCCTGAATCCTCCTGCCTATTTGGAGATGAGGATGTAGCAAGAGTAAAAACCTTGGTCGAGTTCTGCTGGAGAGATGGGCTCTATGGCTCCTGTTTGCAGCAGGGACTTCACCTCACTGAAGATGAGGGGTATCAGGGCCTCTGGTGTTTTTGCAAGTTGGCTAATTTGGAGGAGGGAGGAGAAATCTGATGTACCCATAGTGAACTATGTTGAGGAACTATTTGTCTGAAGTTATCCTTTCTCAGGCTTCAGTGAAGAGAGAGAGGTGGCCTCCCACTGGTGGTGGACCCTCTGCTAGAGAGTCAAATTTAGGGCCCAGCTTTGTGAGGGTGTGGTGCACAGGCTTCTGTTTTCGTTCCTTTGGTCGCTGCCTCTGTTGGTATGAGGCATTAAAGGGATGGTACTTTTGGTGATGGGATAGCCATTTGGAGCTGCCCTCATATTTCCTTGAGAGGTGTCTGTGATACTGGCTGGGTTGCTGCCTTCTTAGGAGTGAGGAGTTTTGTACTAGGCCATCCAAGGAGAGGGTTTGCATTGGTTCTTCAGGGTGTTTACTGTTTGTTTTACCTTGTCCCCATATAGATTTTCTCCCAAGTATGGCATGTCTGCTAGGCATTTATGAGTGTCTTCACGAAGCCTTGATGTTTTTATCCATGCCGCGAGTCATGCCATGATGGCCACTCCAGCCGTGCAGGTGGATGTCTGGAAGTCTGTTCTAATCATATGTTTTCCACATTCTTCCATGTCTCGGAGAATTAGGATTAAGAGGGTCTTACTGGCTAGAGGAAGGGATGACAGAGTCTCTTCAGCTTTTCTTGCGAGTGAGTCATTGTAATGGATAAGCTGGAAGAGGTGAGCATCTATCTTGACATTGAACAATGCTCCATGGTAGATCTTCTTGCCAATCATGACCAGGTTTTTTTTCCCTGGTGAGTTGTTGGCATACGAGTGTGAGCTCCTGGTTTTCTTTAGTGCCAAATCCACAATGATGCAGTGATGCAAGAGCTAGGATTTGTTGAAACCTGGTGTGCGGAGAACTTGGTATTTCAGGTTGAGTTGTTTAAAGGCAGCTAAGCTGATATCAGTGTTCAGTGTAGCTAATGTAGCATTGTACTTTTGTCACAGCATTATTATTTATACTAACTATGCTGGAGCAGGTAACAGGGAACTTCTGCTGCCAGCTTGGCTTGTGGAAGGATTCAGGCTGGAGGGCCAGATCAGTATACTGGATATATATATTGGATAGACAAGGAGTGTATAGGGGAAGATATCTGGACCAAGCAAATTTTCTCAGAGGCAAATGGGAAGGAACACTGGCTGAGGAATCTAAGACTCAGTCTAGACCTATGCACAGATGTTGGAGGATAGGTCATTGGAATAGCCCCTTTAATTTGCTCTTTTGAGGAAATTGGAATTTCTGTCCATTTTTGGCATACAGTATTTACCTTTCTCCAACCTTCCAACTCGCTAAGATAGAGCTTATTTGCTTTTAGAGACAAAGATGAAAACAGTTTCTTTGACAGAATATCTTTAAGTACAATAGGTACTTTTATTAGGAAGGAGGAGGCAATAGGTTTTGTTTAAGCTCTAAGATATTTGATCAGTTTGTTTACTTTCAAAAAGAAAAAAAAATTGGCATGGCAGTTTTGTTCTACTTTTTTATGCATTCAGCATAATCAAAACCAGACACTATTGTGGCTATGGCACTGAAAGTCTTCATTGGTAATTATTTGGGAATTTTCCCTGTTTTTAACCCTCTGTCATTGCAGCACTAATTCTTGGATAGGTGCCACAGAACTCACTAAACCCAATGAAACTAATTCTATAAATGTGGCACTAACATTTACATGAAAAAATTTTAGTAGTAACAATACCAATTCACAAAATTCAAAAAATGTTACTCACCAGAGATGGGATATCCCCTATAGATCCATGTTTAACATAAATAAAAGGGGGGGAGGGGGAGAAAAAGCCTCAAGTCATTTTTTTCACACAGCAATCAACAATTGATTACAAGCTGCTGTTACTCTTCTCATTGGTATAAAACATTTACATACCAAATGTGTAAATGGTTAGAATCATAAACAGTAAAAGTAGCTGATTTCTCCTTACACCAAATGCTCAAAAAAATAACCAATGTCCACCAAAAGACTCCTCATTGTATCATTTAATGTCACAACAAATTTTTTTCAGACCACAGAAGTCAACTTCCCATATACTTGTAATGAGAGAGAATGGGGTTCATTTTCAAAAAAGAAAGTCATACAAAAGACAGCATAAAATGGCACTTGGATGTCTTACAAGGCAAAATGGGCATTTTCAAACCTGACTTTCTGGACTTCTTACCTGCTGTGCATCCAGAGTAGAAATGGGTGCATTGGTAGGCATGCCATGGGCAGGGAATGGGCAGGTTTTGTGTGGGCTTAGACTTGGACGTCCTGCAGCTATAATCATACCTTTCCCAGGATGTCCTAGATGGAACTTATAGCTCACTTATGAACGTGTAGAAAATTTTCACAGCTTACTTTGGAACAATTTGTAATTAACTTCAAATTCTGGGTCCCAAATGTAAAACTCTATATCAAATCCTTATCTGGGTTTTTTAGGGAAGCCTCAGCCCCACCACTCCACCGCTAGATAATTTTGGCAGCGGGAAGAATTACATGGTCCTCATCATCGGCTTCCAATCTAATCTATTTTATGTTTATGTTTATTCTAGGTTTAAATATTCTTTAATATTGTTCTTAAGTTCTAATAAAACTCTACTATCACCATTGTATATTATTTAAGCCACTTATCTTTTTGCTAACATGACTCGGGAGAGACGACCCGACATGTTTCGCACTCTCGTGCTTTATCAAGGGTCTCCCTACAACAGAAGGAAAATGTTTCAGTCACCTTATAAAACATTAACCTTCTACATTATATAAACCTTCATTATTTCTTAACCACCTTATCTTTCTACCAATTCTTAACGAGGGTGTCTCCGTCATCCGACTCTATATATTGTTTAAAAGAGAAAGATGGCGGCGGCATTTACCTCAGGATTTAAATATTCATTTGCATTAAAAGTTACCACCCCCTACTTCCTATTGGATCAATCTTTAACCCATTCAAGTTCTCCATTCAACCCATTTGGTTCCACAGTGTCAATCATAAAAATTTATCTCTGCTCTTTCTCGTTCAACTTCCTTTCATTATTTCCACCATCCCTCCCTTTGATGTTGTCAATCTTATAGCCTCCACCTTATGATCTTTAATTATCCAGTGACTCACCATGGGGGCCTGAAGATATTTATTAATGATGCTGGATTTATGCTCTATTAACTGTGTTTTTATCGGTCTACTAGTCCGCCCAATGTATATTAAATCACAAGGGCATACTATAGCGTATATTACATCAGCTGAATTACAATCTGTGTCTGCTATAGATTTTAGAGTGACCTCTCTTCCCGGAACTTTCCAACATGCCCCTTCTATAGTATTGGAGCACCATTGGCATTTACCGCATTTCGTATGCTGGCCCCCCCTCCCCCCTCTCTCTCACACCATATTTTTGAAAGCTAAATCGTTGGTCTATCGTTATCCCTCTTGAGTATGCTATCCTAGGGAATTCCTGGAAGACCTGGTGTATTTGTACCACATGCCAATGTTGTTTCATAATCTTCACCAACAGATTGACCGCTTGAGAGAAGGGGAGGACACATGTCAAAATCTTGCCCTCCACCTCCTCCGGGGGACCTGACTCCTCTAGTAGGAGTTCCCTCTGGGCATACTTGGCTCATGTGTATGCTTGCTTGATAGCTCTGTCTGGGCACCCCCTCCCTAAAAATCTTTCAGTAAGAAGTTTTGCCTGACTTTTAAATTCCTCCAAGGATGAACACACTCGACGAACCCTCAAAAATTGACTGATAGGTAAGTGAAACCTTAACTTGTATGGGTGAAAGTTGTTAAAGTGGAGTAGCGTATTTCGTGTTACCGGCTTCCTAAATAAGGACGTGGATATTTCACCATCCACCAGAGAGATATTAATGTCCAGAAATTCTATACGTGTTTGGTGGCATGTCATCGTGAACTTTATATACTTAGGAGACCAACCCATTCAATCTTAGTCCTTAACAACCGAGCGCAAGAATCACCTGTCGCTAAATCTGTACTTTGTTTGTTCATTCAATCTGTAACTCTGTTTATTCACTCAATCTGTAACATTTCTAAGCATTGTAAACCACATAGAACTTCACGGTCCTGCGGTATATAAACTGTTATTATTATTATTATTATTATATGTTCATCCACAGAGTTCAAGTATTGTAAAAATTGATCCAATTGTTCATGTGTCCCTTGCCATAACAGGAACACGTCGTCCAAAAAACGGACCCAGAATGGTATATGGAAGCAATGGGTATCTCAATAGACAAAACGGTCCTCAAATCTAGCCATGTATAGGGCGGCTACCGATGGAGCCAGGGTAGCCCCCATGGCCACACCCTGAATTTGCTGGAAAAAATTTTTTGATATT
Source organism: Geotrypetes seraphini (assembly GCF_902459505.1). Lineage (NCBI taxonomy): Eukaryota > Metazoa > Chordata > Amphibia > Gymnophiona > Dermophiidae > Geotrypetes > Geotrypetes seraphini. The sequence goes on from NC_047094.1 coordinate 108,676,940, forward strand.
GGAAATAATTGCATCGGATGACCCATTGTGCCAATTTCATCATGAACTCTGTGGGGATTCGCTGAGGGGGGTTCTCTATTGTAACACCTCCTCAATCACCTCTAATGCTTGAATCTGTGGAACCAGGGTGTATAGGGACGTCACGTCCACTGTGACCATCCATATATTACGCATGTCAATATTGAGTTGTGACAATTTTCTCAAAAAATGAGATTAATCCTTAATGAATGATGTAATCTTTGAAACTTTGCCCTTTTTGCATCTCCCCACAACAAGCTGCCCCAATTCTGTTCCATACTGTACTCTCCTCATTGCCTGGAGGCAGATGCTTTTTTTCCTGGACTGGATGAACAGGTTCCTTTATGCGTTCCCTCCTTTCCCACTTATTCTCAAAATGCTTGTCAAACAGGATTCTGCCACCATGATTCTGATAGTTCCTTGGTGGCCCAGACAACCTTGGTTCTCCCTTCTACTTCAAATCAGCTTCAGGGAGCCACTTCTTTACCAATTTTTCCATCTCTTCTTATACAGAATCATGGTTCTCTTCTTCATCCCAATCTGCAGTCTTTGCACCTGACAGCTTGGTATCTCACAGGCTGACTTTACCTGACCTTCAGTTTTCTCAATCTGTCAGACACATCTTGGTGCAATCTTTGTCATCAGGAACCAAGATCCACCTCCTTATCTTCGGTTCTGGATTACCTTCTACATTGATCCCTGCCACTTCTCTTTGGACCGGGAGCAGACAGGGAGGCTTTTCCTGCATGGGAGCGCACTCTGCTCCTCTCCCAGCCGACATGACCACGCTGAGCCAATAAAAGGCTCAGCGCCCAACTGCGCGCAGCCATTCAGCGCACTGTCGAAGGCACCTGTTGAAAGGCTCAGTGGGCACCACCTCAACTTAATTTAATTTAGTTTAAGGCAAGTTTGTATCTTTTTTGTTGGCCCTGCCACTTCTCTTCAGATCGGGAGCAGACAGGGAGACTTTACCAGCTTGGGAGCGCACTCTGCCCCTCCCCCAGCCGACGTGACCACGCTGAGCCAATAAAAGGCTCAGCGCCCAACTGTGCACAGCCATTCAGCGCACTGTCGAAGGCACCATAGCCAGCGCCTTTGCAAAGCGACCAAGAAGCGACCTTCCACCACAGCACAACCATAAAAACCCCTACCCTTACCCATCCAAATACAACAGAAAGACAACACCCAAACCACCAAGAACATCTACCCCAATATAACCTCCCTCTAGCCATCAAAATGAAGCTACTATCACAGACCCAGATCATCCTACTGATAATACTTCTTATAACCAGCTGGAAGACAGCAGCAAACAATCTCTTCCCAACACCTGCTTCAAAAACAAACAAAATGCTCCACCCAAATAGGAGAATCTCAATAGACAGAAATTCGAACCAACAAAACAGCATTCAACACCCCATTACCCCAGCATGGGGAAAAAGACCAACACACCCTAACACCAAACCACACCATCACCCCAAATCACTCATATACCTAAAAATTAAGCACAATTATCACACAGGGATCACTACACTCAAATGCGCATACCTAAACATCAGAGCCCTAGGCCCCAAAACAGATCTTATAAAAAAAACTGGTTAACAAACGAAAACCTGGACTGCCTTTTCCTCACAGAAACCTGGCTAACCTCCAACACAGATCCCAGAATAACTGAAGTCTGCCCACCGGAATACAAAATAACAGTAGTCTACAGAGAGAAAAAAAGAGGAGGAGGACTAGCAATTTTAATCAAAAAAGAACTAACCCTAAATATAATTGGAAAAACATCCACCCCATACATGGACCTGCTAGCCTGCCAACTTTCAAACACCACACTAAAAGACACACTAAACTGCATGCTCTGTTACATAACGCCGGGAAACTGGACTATAGCAAGACCTGAAATTGAAGACTTCATATACCAAAACTCACTAACAGCAACTTACAACTTAATCCTAGGAGACCTAAACCTACACCTAGAAGACCAATCATCCAAACAAGTTGACAACTTCCTCTCATTTCTCAAAGCCTTATCCTTCCAAATGCTAAATCCACAAACCACTCATGAGATAGGTCACCAACTTGATATTGCAGCCTTCATGACCCATCAACCATCCCTACTAGAAATTCATTACATCGAATGGAACATGATCCCGATCCATCTGACCAGACCACTACACTTACACCTTTAACATCAACTGGACCAAAAACAAAACCATAACAAAATCCCAAAAAATAACAAACACCTCACGCAAACACATCAAACCCACCAAATTCTGGACTAAAATAGATGAAACAATCCAAGATAACAACCCTAAGGACTTCATCTCACAATGGGACAAATTGAGCACTAACACCCTTGATGAACTAGCTCCAATGCAAACCAAAACTAGAATCAGCAGACGATCAGACCAATGGTTTGACAACGAACTGCTACAACTCAAATGACAATGTAGACGACTAGAAAGAAAATGGAGAACATCTAACCTAGACCATACAAAAACCGCCTGGAAAAAAAACAACAAACAATACAAATCACAATTAAAGGACAAGAGAAAAGCACACAACTCCAATCTAATAGGCACAGAAACCCAAGACACCAAAAAACTATTTCAAATACTAAAACACCTAACTGACACCAAACCCTACCTAACCACTAACAATACCCCCTCCCCCTCAGCCACCCTATTAGCAGAACACTTCCAAAACAAAATTAGAAATGGAAGAGCTACCCTCAATGACATTACTACTCACCTTCTTGAATTCATAATTCTTCCCACAGAAAAATACTCTACTGCTGCAGACAGAATATGGTCCCAATTCCCTGACATACAATGGACCGAATTCAACAAATACTACAAAAAGTACAACCATGCATCCTGTGATCTCAACCACTGTCCACCATATCTCCTAAAAACTTCCAGTACAAAATTCAGGCCTCTTCTACTAAAATGGATACAAACCACGCTCACAAGCGGCCTCTACCCAACTAACCTCAGTGAAATCATCATCACCCTAATCCTAAAAGACCCTAAAGGACCAATAGACCAAACATCCAACTACAGACCCATTGCCTCTATGTCAAAATAATAGAAGGACTAGTAGCCAAATTCCTCACCAATTACCTAGAAAACCACAACATTCTCCACCCCACACATTCCGGCTTCAGATCCAATTTCAGCACAGAGACACTATTAGGATCTCTCATGGACACAGCTAGGCAACACCTTAGCACAGGGAAAAAAATGATGATCATACAACTGGACCTGACCACTGCATTCGACCTGGTGGACCATAACATCCTACTACAAATTCTGGATACAATAGAAATCACAGATAAAGTTTACTCATGGTTTGAAGGATTCCTAAAATCAAGAACATTATAGAGTAAAATCAGACAATGAAAAATCATAACCTTGGTCCAACCCCTGCGGCATACCCCAAGGATCCCCACTTTCTCCTACACTCTTCAACCTCTATACGGCTTCCCTCAGTGCCCATCTGGACAAACAAGGCATAGCTTCCTACAGCTATGCAGACGACATTACCATTCTCATACATTTCGATCAACTAAAACTCTCCATGACAGACACAATACACTGAACACTAGAAACAGTAGCAACTTGGATTAAAAATTACAAGCTGAAATTCAACCCAGACAAAACAAAATTCATCCTCCTCAAAAATGACAAAATCCCAAGCGTAACCAATATAGAAATCAACACAATCAATTACCCTATACAACCCATGCTAAAACTACTAGGAATAAAAATAGACTGATGCTGCATACAACCGCAAATCAATAAAACAATACAGAAATCGTTCGCAGTTATGAGAAACTTAAGACAAGTTCGGAAATTCTTTGAGAAAACACAATTCCAGCTCATAGTACAATCCCTAATACTAAGTCTACTGGACTACTGTAACATCCTCTATCTCCCCTGCCCTACAACAATAATTAAACAACTACAAACAATTCAAAACACAGCACTGACACTCATCTACTCATTGAAGAAACACGACCATATTAAAGAAGCATACCTCAACTCGCATTGGCTTCCAATTCCAGCAAAAATACAACTTAAATTCTATTGTCTACTATTCAAAACTTTATACGGAGAAAGCCCAACCTACCTGAACATCCGCCTCATACAAACCACCTCAACCAGACATAGGAAAATTCACACCCCATTCACCCCCCCCAATCAAAGAAGTTAAAAGGAAAAGACTATATGATGGCCTTCTAGCCACCCAAGCAGCTAAACTGGACAACCAAATCTCCAATCTACTGATAGTGTCCCCAGACTACAAAACATGTAGAAAAGAAATAAAGACCATACTTTTCAAGAAGTCCCTGATAAAGACTTAACACAGCAAGTTTAATCCCTTCTTCTCACTAAACACCCAACCCAAAACAACCAGCTCTACTCTGTATTTTCCTTGAAAACGACCAGATATCTTTTGTAATACATCTTAGATAACTTTTTTGTAATCCACCTTGAACCGCAAGGTAATGGCGGAATAGAAATCCCTAATGTAATGTAATGTAATGTAATCTCATTCTGGCCTTAAGTCCACTTCCATTAGAGTTCATCTCAGTGCAATTGCTGCTTTTCATCAACCATTGGATTGAAAACCTCTCACTGCCCACCCTGTGGTTTCCAAATTTATGAAGGGACTCTTTAATGTCAAACCACCTCCAGTAGTTTGGGATCTTAATGTTGTGCTTGCTAAACAGATGAAGCCTCCATTTGAACCAATGTCTTTGGCTCATCTCAAATACCTCACTTGGAAAGTAATTTTTCTCATTTCTCTGACTTCTGCTCGCAGAGTCAGTGAACTTCAAGCTTGGTAGCGGATCTACCATTTATAGTTTTTCATCATGATAAGGTGGTACTTGCACTCATCCAAAGTTTTTACCGAAAGTAGTCATGGAGGTCCATCTCAATCAATCTATTGTGCTTCCAGTGTTTTTTCCCAAGCCTCACTCCCATCCTGGGGAAACAGCTCTTCATACTTTGGACTGCAAACAAGCATTGGCCTACTATTTGTAACAAACCAAACCACATAGATCGTCTCGTCAACTTTTTATCTCCTTTGATCCTACAAAGTTTGGGCAGCCTGTTTCTAAAAGAACAATTTCCAGCTGGTTGGCTGCTTGCTTCTCGTTTTGCTATACTCAGGCTGGGCTGCAACTGGAGGGTTGTGTCACAGCCCATAAGGTTCGAGCTATGGCAGCTTCAGTGGCTTTTCTTCGCTCTACACCTATTGATGAGATATGCAAAGCTGCTACTTGGTCCTCGGTTCATACTTTCACCTCTCATTACTGTCTGGAATCCTATTCTAGATGGGATGGACATTTAGGCCAAGCAGTATTACAGAATTTATTTTCCCAATAGCCAGCTCTCCCACCATCCCATTTCTGATTAGCTTGAAAGTCACCCACATGTAAGACTATGTTGCCTGCTTGTACTGGGATAAAGCACAGTTACTTACCGTAACAGGTGTTATCCAGGAACAGCAGGCAGATATTCTCACAACCCATCCACCTCCTCTGGTTGGCTTCTTAGCTAGTTATCTGAACTGAAGAGCTGTGTGCCTACGTCAGACGGGAAGGCAATCGCGCATGTGCGGTGTGGTCAGTCGCAAACTTTCTAAAGTTCTTAAAGTGCACGAGCACTTTAGCAGCTGTCCGTACCGGGGCTCCGTGGATGATGTCACCCACATGTGAGAATATCTGCCTTCTGTCCCTGGATAACACCTGTTACGGTAAGTAACTGTGCTTTGTGTAAATATATATATGCTTACATGGCATGTATTTTACAGGTAAGCATACACATGGGTGCTCTGAGTAGACCGTGAGTACATTCAAACTTATGTATGTAACTTGTAGAATGCTATAAGTTATGTTCCTATCTCTACCATCTAGTCATAGGCATTTACTTAATAGCCTCCAAAGCAGCTAAGCTGGACAAACAACTCACCACTCTTGTTATCTTCATCCACAGATTACAAAACCTTCAAGAAAGAAATTAAAACCATACTCTTCAAAAAACACGTTAAACCTATCCAGCACAACAATCCCAACCCAACATCCAGCACTCTATAAACCCTTAGTACTCTCTAATTTTTTTCTAATTACCAAACATTATCTAAAACCCATAATTATCCCTTAAAATTTTATCTCATCGTTTATTTTATTACTTCAAAGTTGAAATGTAATTCTTGTTTTTAGTTTGGATGTAATCCGCCTTGAACCGCAAGGTAATGGCGGAATAGAAATCACTAATGTAATGTAATTTACACCAACTCTATGGCTGGCTATACGCACATAATTGAATAGGTACATATATATATATATGGTTATGCTTGTATTCTATAACTGAGGTGCCTTTGTTATAGAATGGGCTATTAATAATTGCCTCTGTACAGGTACACTGTTGGAGTATTGCCCTCAATATGTACATCGAAGTCTGATGACCAAGTGTCATCATAGAGCTAAGGTTTGAACTCACTCTTTCCCTGTTCTATACACATATTTTGTACTGTAAACCCTTCCTCTACAACATTTTCAGCCTTAGTTAGTCTGGGGTACTACATATCTTAAAAATCTAAGTGGAAAAAAAAAATATCTCAAGTTTTAAAGCATTTTCACTTTATGCTCATTTTTCATCTTGAGTTTCTTAAAGTTTCAGAACTGGTATGCTGATGTCATTAAGCAAGCAGCTTTGCAATTGGTTAGAGCCTGCCTGAAAATTGTGAAAATTGCAGTTGATAGACAAAAGTAAAAGTAACAAATACTACATCTAGTTTTTTTGAGAGTGTAAATTATAATCTGGACACATAATTTATCCCAAATGAATTTGCAGTGACCCTCATTGCAACTGCAGGGTTTGCTTAGTTCTTCTGTTAACCTCTGTATGGAAAAAGTTATACCCTTAAGAACATTGCAGTGTGTGTCAAAGCTCTAGCAGTTCCCTACAGACATTTTAAAATTACAAGTGTGACCTCAGTTATGTGACCTCTGGATAATTCACCAGCAGGACTATGTAAACATTTGTTGCAGAATGATCATCGGCAAAACTCTTCCATTCTGTGACTTTAATCAGCTGAGCTGTCAAAGACAAGAAGGAACAACTTAGGGGACAATTCTATTAGGAATCACATAAATTTAGGTGGCAAGTATGTGTATAAATGTCAATATTCTAGTCATTTCTGAACATATGTGAATACATACATGCATACATGATAATTCAGCTACACACTATTCTGTAAATAGATGCCTACATGGCAGAGTCTGGGTAGAGTGTATGCATATGTGGGGGTTCATATTTAACCAACAAAACAGATATCAGTCTACGCAATGATAATGTATTTATATTGGTGTGATTTACAAGTCTCATTGACAGACAAAAGAAGTGGGTAATTTTCATATCCTATATGTTGATTGGGGTATCCCTAACTGCAGGGTCTTCTAGAAGTATGGAGATCCTGGATTCTCTACAGGGTGAACTGTTCCAGTATTTTGGTTATGGAACCAATGCAGGATGGGGGGCCATACTAGACTTAGGCCCTGATTCTCCAAAAGTGCGTCCCGATTTTAGGCAGCTGTAGGCGTCCTACAGCTGTCTAATCAGTCAATCGGGATGCACGTTTTTTAAAAAAAATGCCCCCCAGGCAGGCCGCCTATATTGAAGGCGAGGCCCGCAAGACACCTAGGCCCTGATTCTGTATAGGACGCCCGGGAGAGGCGTCCTATTCAGAATCGTCCTAAACTAAACCCCGATTCTGTAACCGGCGTCCATGTTACAGACGCTGGTTAGAGAATTGGGTTAGATTAGACACGGCCTGCTACACTTATTGCGGCAAGGGATCTCTCTGCCGCTATAAGTATAGTGGGCCGCGGCCCCCTGACCGATCGCTGGCAGGAGGGTGCCCAAACCCTCCTGCCAGAAGATGCCCCCCCCCGACACTACCGACCGCCCCCCCCGACACTACCGACCACCCCCCCCGACATTACCGATCTCCCCCCCCCGACAATATCGATCGCTGGCAGGAGGGTGCCCAATCCCTCCTGCCCGAAGACGCACTCCCCCCCGGTGCTAACAACCCCCAAACCTCCACTCCACCAAACCTGTTCTTATGGCCAGATGGGTCTTGCACGTCCAGCCGGCAGGCACACCTCGTCGAAATGAGGCGGGCCCGCCCCTTCCCGGCCCATCCCGCCGAAGCCTTAGATTTAGTGGGGATGGGCGGACCCGCTATGCCTAAGGCCTGATTGGTACAGGCTTCTAGAGCCTGGGCCAATCAGGTCTTAGGCTTCGGTGGGAAGGGCTGGGCCCTCCTCATTTCGACGAGGCATGCCTGCCGGCTGGACGTGCAAAACCCATCTGGCCGTAAGAACAGGTTTGGTGGAGTGGAGGTTTGGGGGTTGTTAGCGCCGGGGGGGGGGGGTGCGTCTTCGGGCAGGAGGGATAGGGCACCCTTCTGCCAGCGATCGGACAGGCCGCGGCCCACTATACTTATAGCGGCAGAGAGATCCCATGCCGCGATAAGTATAGCGGCCGCGTCTACTTACAATGTAGACCAGCATTTTGCTGGCCTACATTTTAAGCTTCTCCTCTACCTAGGGCCGCCTAGGTTCGCCTAAGGCCTGCCTAAGGCCCTTAGACGAGCTTAGGCATCTTGCGGATCTCCCTAGGCTCCCGGAGGTGCCTTCAGGCCTGCCTGGGGAGCATTTTTTTAAAAAAAATACATGCATCCCGATTGGCTGATTAGACAGCTGTAGGACGCCTACAGCTGCCTAAAATCGGGACGGCACTTTGGAGAATCAGGGCCTTAGTGCTTAGAAATGGAGAAAGTATTTCTGATATCATAGTGGGTGATCATCTGGCATTCAATGATCACTGGATGGTATGGTTTAATATTAACATAGGTATGGAGAGGGTTTATTAAGAAGCAAAGGTTCTAGACTTCAAAAACTAACTTTGTTCAGATGGGGGATTACCTAAAGGAGAAGCTAGCTGGTACCACATCTTCCCTTTTCCAGTCCTGACTCTAGAGAAGCATTGAAAAGGTCAGCCAGTGGAGCCACCAGAACTTCTCTAAGTTTGTCAACCAACCCCACTGCTTTGTACACCTTTAGTTTAGCTAGCTCCTCATAAACAAAGTCCTCTGAAAATCGTTCAGCCTCTACACACCTCCATGTCTATTTGAGTTTTTCTTCTATGGTCCTGCTCCAAGCCTTCAGTTGTGAACACAGAACAGAAATATTTGTTAAACAGTATTGCTTTATCCTTATCAGCTTCTACACATTGCAATCCTTAACATTTGAGTCTCACAATGCCAATCTGGTACTTCCTCCTATCACTAACATATCTAAAAATGTCTTGTCCACACCCCTCCTCCCTTCCATTTTACATTATTCGCTATTTTTGCTTCTATTTGCATTTTTATTTTCCTGACTACTTTACCATCTGCTCTTACCGTTACCAGATATTGTCACCTGTCTTTCTCTTTCTGTGATCTCTTGTAGTTTAAGGATAATTTCTTTTCCATACTTTTTCAGCTACAACTTTTGAGAACCAAGGTGGCCTTTTTTTCATTTACTTTTCTTACAAAATGGTTTGTTGCCCTTAATGATAGCTTATTTCAGTTTTGCCCACTGCTTTCCCACTTCTTCCAGATGTTCCCTTCCAGCTAGCTTCTCCTTGAGGTAATCCCCCATCTGTTTGTGCTGACTCATGTGATTATGCGAGGTGACCCTTCATTGCTCCAGGTACAATAGATAGAGTTTGAGCCCACCGGGACAGATAGGGAAATGTGATAAAGTACCTGAATGTAAACCACTTAGGATATAAGTGGTATATAAATAATAAAATAAGTAAATAAATGTAAGTTACAGTATGTGTTAGTACATTGGCCCCGTTTATGTGAATTAAATCACATTAATATGGGTTAATGGGCTTTAGCGTGTTTATATACATTAGTAAATCTAGCTCTATATGTACAAATACTGTTGCCGTGCTTTATGCTGTCTTTGGGATGTTGCTACTCTTTGGGGTTCTGCCAGGTACTTATGACCTGGATTGGCCATTGTTGGAGACAGTGTACTGGGCTAAATGGTCCATTGGTCTGACCTGGTATAGCTATTCTTGTGTTGCAATACAAAAATGAATACATTAAAAAAAAAAGTATTACCAATTTTCCATTTCACCTTTTTTGCTTTTTGGGGTACAGCTTTATGTAAGGAGAAATTTCTTTTTTTTTATTTCAGTAATCTAGCAGAGCGTAAACTCTTTGTAGCGCTTTCTTATGTAGTTCTTACAGGGCAAACACTTCAGCTTTTAAATAATTTCTCCTTGTATAGGCCATGCTCAGTGATATCCTCTTGTAAAATTATTGAACACATCTGGTTTCCCGCTAATCTTTGTTCTCTGCACTGCAGGGGAGCATCAGCAACCATGTCAGTAAAACTGCGGTTTGTCTCTTCTGGGGATGGGGGAGGTTTCACCAGGAGCCGCTCCTTTGCTGGATTCAGCACTGTCCAAGGCAGGAGAATTCCGTAAGTAACAAACCTTCTCAACTTTATGCCAACCACTGCTGAGCAGAACTGTTTACTGGCAGTTAGAATAAATGTGCTTGTTTCTCAAAGCTTTTGGCAAATTGTCTAAGTTAGCTGTGTATACGCTATATTCCACAGATTTCTATGTAATATTTGAAACAAAATTTATTTATTTATTTAATTTTAGTATTTATATAGCACTTATAGCCTAAGTGGTTTACATTCAGGTACTCAAACATTTTCTCTATCTGACTCGGTGGCCTCACAATCTATCTAATGTATCTGGGTCACAAGGAACAGTGCAGGATTTGAACTCTCAACCTCAGAGTGCCGAGGATGTAGCTTTATCCACTGCACCTGATTGCGGATTTAGTATCCTTTGCATATTTTCAGTGTTTGTCATTGTTCAACTGAGGTTCTCTGGAATTTAGGCCACATGAGTAAGATTTGTGTACAGAGTGTAACATAGGAGCCAACTTTCGAAAATAATTGGGGGTGCTCAACCCAACTCACAACAAATGTACTCTCATCCAGCAAAGAAAAAAAAGAAAGAACAAAATACATCTGATAGTGAGTGACCAACCTGTATCTAAATGTCAAGAGCAGGGCAGGTAATGGTTAATGGTTTACTTTTATTTAATATACTGCTCTTCCTTAAGCAATAACAGTTCAAAATATCAATAAAAATTTAGAAATTTAGAAAGGAACTACAAATTAGAAGTAAAAGGATAGCAAAGAAAGAGTGAGAGGGGGAAAAAGATTGAAATAGTTTACAAACTGCTTCTGCCACAGGTAATGTGGACATATCAAAAGTAGGAGTCCTCCACTCTCTCCTCCCCCTCACGGCTTGTCAGCGTCATACTTTCTCTCTCCATTCAAGTCTTTCATAGTACTTTTCTCCAACCAGCCCCTCTCTTACCTCAGTGGTGAAACTAGCACATGACTGACAGGCATGTGACTGCTGCTTCATTCCCACACCACCCAAACACATGGCATGTCTGGGTTCAGCAAATGACAAAACAAAAGAACAATCCAACGAATCTGCAGTGGAGAGTCAAACGACAAAAACCAAGGAAAAAACAGCAGATGTGATGTACAAGGTACAAAATCTTTATAGGAGAAAATACAGTGTAACATTCCAAATAATTTCTGGCACCTAAGTTTTTACATAGGCGCCTAAATATGATTGACATGTGGCTGGCAGCATTTTTCTAGGTGCTGGCCAATTTAGGCGTCATTTACAGAATCCGTGCCTTTAAATATTACCAACCCCTATTCCTGCTTCTTCAGTTTGTCAGCCTGTCCCCTTCTCTATTGGCTGCTAATTCAGTCAAGGCATACTACTTTAAGTATCAGTAATGCCTCCTTGGATGGATTTATTTCCTTCTGCATGGATTGGGCTGTCACTTAAAACTGACATGATGCAAAGCGTTGTCTGTAGAACACAACATCCCACTGCAACTGCTGGATCAGCAGCAGGAGTAAAATAGGAGAGTTGCTCTGGCAATGCTACTCGTGCTGCTGCCTCAGCAGCCATAATCATAGAATTGCAGGAGGCCCTGGATGCTGTTCAAAGTTGGTAGAGCCATGATCTATGTGGCCTATCCTATTCTGACACCTGCTTGTTCCAAAATCTAAATGGATCAACATGGCAGCCCTATTACTTTATTCAGTGATTTGTTGCAAAATGCTAGGCTTCTGCCAGCCAGTCTTGGAGTAAAAAATGGCCACACCTTAAAGGAATGGACTTTCTTAGTTTTCTAAGTTGGGCTGTCTGCAGTCTTTTTGATTAGTTCTTTAAACTTGCCAACTTCCTTTGCTATTCCCAAATGTTCTGGTCTCTCCTTGCTGGAGTCAGCTGGACATTGACATATGACAATGACAAGTAGCAGGAATCTGCAGCTCTCTTGTGTGGTGTTTGTGAAACTATAAGCCATATATTTTTGTAATTGGATCTCTTGCACAAAGAGTTTTATCAGTAGAGGACAGAAAAGAAAGATGCATTTGCTAGGAAAGGGGAGGGGTTGGGACTTGTATACCGCCTTTTTGTAGTTTTGCAACCCTATTCAAAGTGGTTTACATACAGGTACTTCAAGCATTTTCCTTATCTGTCCCAGTGAACTCACAAATTTATCTAATGTACCTGGGGCAGTAAGAGTAACAGAGAATTATGATTGCTATATTAATCCGCTTGGATATGTGGCAATAAGGGTATAAAATCAAGTTATAGGTCATACATTAAGTTAGTCCAAAAAAAGTATTACTGTATTTGGAGCTTGGTTGTTGACTCTTATTTCCACGTTACAATAACAGAATTCATATAGTTCTGCCTAATCGTGGGCTTAGAAGTGCTGGTCATTAGTAACAAAACCTGAAATGTCTACAGTATGGTATTCTAACTACAGAAAGGCCAATCTAACATATTTGCATTTTATTGCACTTCTTCCACATAAGCCTACATAACTTTATTTAACAGCTGACCGCATTGTTTTTGCTCTCCTCTAAGCATTGTTACTGCCTGGGGTTTATATTGTTTACTTTCGCCATACTTTGTGGTGATTTGTTTTTCTGCAGAAATTCTCTCAGCAGAAGCTCAGTAAGATCAAAGATATCTGTTAAATCTTCCAAGCTATATCCATCTCTGCGGAAAGGAACCATCAGCCTGGAACCCCAGCCACAGCAGGTGAAGAAAGTATATGAAGCCTTGAAAAGAGGACTAATGTAAGGGTTTTCATGTTTAAGACAATGGTTATTTCACCTGTTGGAATTTATTTTTCTGGCTGTTGTTACTCTGCCTGTTCTGTATTTGATATGGCATATCTATGTGGTGAAGAAACAACACAAAGTTCCCCAAAGAGTGTGTGCGCAAAAAAAAGTGACAGAAATGAACATAGCACAGAAAATGTTATGAACCATAAAATGAGTGGCTATAATGTGCATGAGGAGTGGGTAGAAAGGAAGAACAGGCCCACTGATGCTTTGGATTCATTAAGGCTTCAGCCACAGGGGATTTCCTTAGGGTTAGTTTTCCAGAGAGTGTGCAGTATAATGAATAAGGAATAAGCAGAGTTCATCAAACTATCTCTAACTGAAGCAATTACCAGCATGAGATGGGTACACAAGAGATGATTCTTCCTTTGTCCCTTCCATACTCATGTTGCTACAGAATGAGATTTTCATATCAATTACTCGTAAGTTTTCTCACCTGTCTGTCACCTGAATTATCACCTGTCTTGTCATCTGAATTTATCAATTTTTTAGCAAATATTTTTCAGATTGAGCTTTGGATGACCGCTTTTAAATTGAAATTAAATATTGAAAAAACCAAATTCTTTTTAGCAACGCCCAATGAAAAGATAAAAGAAAACACGATTCATGTGAGCGGGCGAGAATATAATATTGAACAATCTATAAAAATACTTGGTGTAACTCTCAACAAACATCTGACTCTGGAAAAACATTTAGGCCTACTGTTTAAGAAATGTATCTCGATTTTATGGAAGCTCCGCACCATCAAGAAGTTTTTTGATGAACCTTCGTTTCGTTTGCTGGTGCAGACATCCATTTTGAGTATTCTAGATTTCCCCAATGAATATGCATTGAAAGCAGTGCATGCAAATAGATCTCATGCATATTCATTGGGGAAATCCTGAAAACCCGACTGGAATACAGCTCTCGAGGACCGGAGTTCCCTACTCCTGGTATAGCGGTATACAAAAAAAAATATTATTATTATTAATCTTTCTCATGTATTATCATTTAATACCACATGCCTATCCTTAGCAGTACATGCTCACACTGGGTGTTTATTTTCATGATTACATCACCATCCTCATATATTAATAACATAATAGTTGTACAAATATGTCATGATTTATTATATGAATCAGTCAGCAGAGCCTTCATTGTGTTTTTTTTTGTTTACATCTTAGTTTATATTCAAAGATTTGTGTCATTTGTAAGGTGTTTTATCATTAGATATCTGCTTTAGATTGTTAGCATTAGCAATATGCTCATGTTTTTTCAGAATGCAGTGTGGCCTCATGCCTCACACACATGCTGATAATGAGCAATTTAGCAGACCAAAGCAATGGGCCCTCTTAGTCCTGAGCATCGGTTGGGAACTTCTCTCTCTTTTTTATATGGCATGTGCTCCTTTTTTCACCATCTAGTTGTTTGATTTAGCCACAGCTGTTTTTCCTTCCATGTCATCGAAGGTAACCAGTGCTTCAAGCATTGCTTCTAATGCAAACGAGCCATCTCTGCTTCTGACACCCATTTCTGGTGTATTCAGTGTTTGGGGCCATAATATAATCACTTAAACTGTCTTCTTTGTTTGCATATGTAGAAGAAACAGTGGCATAGTAGGGGGGGGGTTGGCCTACCCCAGGCGCCATCTTTTTCGGGGCACCGGCACTCTTCCTCTCCGCCAACCTTTCCTACTCATACCCCTGCTGCGTGTGCGCTTCTTCCCTTCCCCGTAACTTTTTAACTTCAGCATGAGCAGTCAGCAACTTGCTGCCCGTACTGGCTTCGGTGTTCTCTTCTGGGACCTGGGCATAGGAAGTAGCATCAGAGAGATCACTGAATCTGATCCGGGCAGTAAGTTGGTGGCTGCTCGCGTCAAAGTTAAAAAGGTATGGGGAAGGGGTGCGCATGGAAGGAGGACAGAGGAGGGGGGCGCCACCACCTCAGGTGCCGCTCACCCTCGCTTATGCCACTGTCTAGAAACAAAAAAATTTGTCTTACATCTTGGAGTTCTTGCAGGATGGCCTGGACAGGGGCCTTGCCTGATCTTCCCTCCGGGTTCAGTTTGCGGCTTTGTCTGCGTTTTGCATTGACATCTACTCCTGCATCAACATCGATGTTTGCACTGGCATCGACATTGCCATGAAGATCCTGACCTGCCTGTATTCAGCACTGGAAGATGCCATGCATCAAGTGGATCTCCACCTGCCTTGATTGCAATGATTAAGCAGGGCCATCAGGACTGGTCAGCATTGGACCTGACATTGAGGTGATATGGGGATTCGTCGTTGTCCTCGTCAGCAGCGAGATACATCGATGCTTTTATATATTGTGCGAAGGCCAAGAAGCACAAGCATCAGTCTCCTTCCACATATGTTGCTGGGAGTTCCTGTAGTGGTAATTAGAGCTATAAACTAATTATGGGTAATTATCCTGGAGTTATATGGCTCTTGTATGTCTAGGGGAAACATCACTATAACCCGAGGCACCAACTTTTTGTTTGTTTCTGCATTCAGCTAAGAAGACACGAATTGAGCAAAGAAAGGCTTTTGTTACTAGAATAGAAAATACATAGAAAAATATAGTATTTGCATAAAACCATACTACTGATTATAGATAAATACAGCTACATAAACAATTGGTAACTACTGGCATGCTCTCAGCAACAGAACTAAATATATTTCACAAGGAATATATATTAGAACTAAGACTTCCTAAGGAGATAAACAGCTATGATATAATTTGACTAAATCATAGATTCCAGTAAATCTTTCCTCACACATGCAGAAGCACTTCTATTAACTAAACCCTTAGGGCCAGATGCACAAAAGATAGCAATTTGATCACTGTTAATGATTCTCTGATCGATTCTCCAACAGCGATCTGATGCACTATCAAGTTTGCATGCAAATGATTTGCAAGGAGGTGCAAATAATTTGCATGCAAACCCACCAATTCAATTTCTCCGTGAGCAATTGACACATGTGCAGAGCCCTAACAGCAGTGACAGGGGAAGCAGCCTCCTGTCATTGTTTTTAGGGTTTTCTGTTTTTATTATTTTTTTTTAATGGAACAGATGTGGTGTGAGTTAAACACACACAACCTTGAAACAGGACATTGTCATAAAAACTGAGATACAAGAAGAAAAGAAGGACTTAAAAATGTTTAAGAGCAACCGAGATTTGATTGTGAAAGATAATCTTAATATGAGAAGAAAATTAGAAGTACTTGAAAACAATAGTCGGTTTAACAATTTACGTTTGATTAATTTTCCAAAGATTGTCTCAATTCCTCCAGGAGAAATGATAAAACGGTACTTTCTGGAAAATTTAAAAATTCCTGAGAGTTCATTGCCACCAGTGTATTACTTGCCTATTAAAAAAAATCAGGATTCTCAAAAAAAAGATGAGGATGGTAGTCCATAGGAAAATCCTTTGGATGTTACTACTTTATTGGAACAATCTGATAGAGAGGTGGCTAGTCCAGCCACTCTCTTACTGACTGTAGCTTTGGCTCTAGACAGAGATTGGATTCTTAAACTTTTCTTTAAAAATAGATCCAGAGATTTCCTTGGCTTCCATATTCAAGTTTTTCCTGATGTTTCGAGAGAAACTCAGAAAAGAAGGAGGGAATTTTTATTGTTAAAACCAGGTGTGACCCAGATGGGGGGATTATTTTTTCTTAGATACCCTTGTAAGTGTGTAATAAGATATAATTCCCTCAAATATATTTTCTTTGAACCGTCTCATTTGACTGCTTTCCTCTCCATGAAGTGCCTTGAAAAAGGAGAAACATCGGTGTCTTAATCATTAAGCTCTCTTTCAGCACAGATGACATGTTTTGGTTAATTTTGTTATTGTACTATATTCACTCCTAATTCCTGAATCTTGGATCCATTGTTGAGGACTAGTGTACGATTAAGTTGGAATTATTACCTTTTATGGAATTTTGGTTTATTTTCAACTTTGAGAATAATCAAAGATATGTTTTCTTGATTGCACTTTTCTGTACAAGATGGTATGCTTGTTAAAATTTCAAAAATTTATAAATAAATAATAATAAAAAAAACCACACACAACCTGTCCCATTAAAAAAAAGCTATCCCCACACCATACCCTCCCACCCTGCACTGGCACCCCGAGCCACTGTACACGGGTCGGGAGTGGGGGGCACTCCCGACCCAAGGCAAAATGGCAGGAGGGATGCCCACTCACTCCTGCCATTGAAGTAACTCCCTCATCCCCTGTCCAAAAAAAAAGGCAGGAGGGATGCCCACTCCCTCCTGCCACGAAGGCATCCACTTCCCCCCCAGGCCCCCCTGCCCCATACCTTAAAAGTTGAGAACAGGAGGTACTGAAAACACCTCCTGCTCCTTCCTTGAAAATGACACTGGGCCTTAGGCTCCTCCCCGGTGCATCATTTGATACACAGGGGAGGGGCCTAAGGCCATGTTTGACTTAGACACCTCAGGTACCTCCCAATGGTAGGCCCTAAGGGAGGGGCCTCAGGTGTCTAAGCCAATCAGGGCCTTCCTTAGACTCCAACAACAAAAACAAAAAGAAAACCCAACAATCCACAGTAAAATCGATCCAACAGAGAGCAAAAACAGACTGTGGTTAAGATGTTCTGAAGATGATTTATTCACAATAAAATCATAAAAATGCAATTACAAATACAAATATAATAGTCCAACCAGACCCTACACGGTCCGTGTTTCGGTGAATATGCCTTCCTCAGGGGTCCAGTTGATGTAAAAACATAAAAATTAAAAGGACTAAAAGCAAAGAACTTGTCTTTGTGCAGATAGCCAAAAGTAACTGAAGACAAGCAGAACTTTTGCTGTTACAGAACCACCTCCGCCGAAAGCAGAAACCTTTTTTTCAATGGCGTTAAGAGTTGCTGCACAATCAACGGCAGCAGGCCAAGCGTTCCTCCTACAAGATTTTGTTTCACCAACAGTCCAATGGTTTCTTCAGGGATTCAAAATGCAAAATCAACTTCCATCTGGGCAACACTTGAGCTCACAATGCTCAAACTTTAACGTGCAAAAGTTCTGGCTAGTTTTTCTTTTTTCTATCTTTCATCTGTTGTTGGTTTAGATGTCTTTGAAAAATGGGCTTTTTTGATAAATTAATTACAAAAAATGAAAATTTATAAAAATACTATTTTCTACTGTGCACAGTAGTGAGTTTTACACTTCTCTAGATCCCGACATTCTTTTTGGTGTGAGCTTTTGCCGATGACAAAAACAACGCTAGCTTAAAAATCATCAATGATTGCTATGTGATTAATTGAGGCTTTTTCTCCACCTTTTTTGATTGAATGTGGTGAGTGACATTTCCATAAATTTTTGATTTAAACATCTCGATCATATCTCCCCTCTCCTGCCTTTCCTCCAAAGTGTACAGATTGAGATCTTTAAGTCTTTCCCCATATGCCTTATGATGACCACGTACCATTTTAGTAGCCTTCCTCTGGACCGACTTCATCCTTTTTATATCTTTTTGAAGGTGCGGCCTCCAGAATTGTACATAATATTCTAAATGAGGTCTCATCAGAGTCTTATACAGGGGCATCAATACCTCCTTTTTCCTACTGGCTATACCTCTCCCTATGCACCCTAGCATCCTTCGTGCTTTCACCATCACGTTTTCAACCTGTTTGGCCATCTTAAGATCATCACATAAAATCACACTCAACTACCTCATCATTCCTTGGTTATAGAATCCATGCTTAAAAACAGGCTAAAAGTTCTAGAGACTATGCTTCAGTACCCCCAGGCAGAGAAGCTAAAGCTTTAGATTAATTTGGGCAGAAGATGCATCAAGCCTCCATACTCATTTTCCGCATTCAATCATACAAGCTCAAAATGAACATATACTTGCGGTCCGTGGTACGCAGTGTGTCGAATATGGCAGATACTTTCCCACCGGAGTAGGCTGAATCACTTTGTCAGTTGGCCAGGAAGCAGAAGGCCTGCAGGAAGTTTCTGGCCAGGGGTGTATATGATACTTTTGATGTGGCATCCAGGATCTCAGCCAAAAATATAGAGATGTGCAAACTCTCATGGCTGCATGTCTCTGACTTGGACCAAGCTGTCCAGCAGAGACTGGCAGATACCACTTTCTGTGGAGATAACCTTTTTGGAGAAAAGATGGAGGAAGTTGTGGATGTTATCAAGAAGTACACTGATACCATTAACACACTCTCCCAGTGACCCTAATCATCACCAACAAATGGGCCTTGCAGATCTTAAATAATGAATATATTCATAGTTGCAAATTATCTCCACATAGGCCTCCAAGAAAGTATGCTTTTATTTCTCAGCATACCTCCCTTCTTTATAACAAGAACTCACGGATTTTCTGCAACTACTTTCCATCAACCAGTAGCTCCACAGTAGAGGAGCCAGGGGTTCTAATTCAAACATTTCCTCACACCAAGGAAGACCGGAGGACTGTGCCCATCCCTCGACCTCCTAGTCTTTATTAATTTCTTTCTGGGTCTCAAGATAAACTATACTCTGCTTCTAGATAGGACTCAATCATACCGGTACAGGATGCTATCCTACAGCCTAGCATCAGCACCCACAGTATTTCTGTTTCTCTCACTTCTACTAATCATCTGCATCATTATCAGTCCCTTCTCCTCTTGTCAAGAAGTGATACCAGCCTCTTCTTCGAAGCCAGCAGAGGAACGAAATATAGTCCGACTCACGGCTGGTGTTTTCCTTCACTTGCATTCTGTCAAATCTACTTAATTTGAGGTTTTTTACACTTAAGTCTCTTCTTCTCCACCAACATTTGCAACTTTCTGCAATTATGTTCCAGTCTGCACTCCCTCATCATTTGGATGCTACTAAATTACTTCCATCCTCGACAACCCTGTTTCTACATGCGTTCCCTTACATCCCTGCAATATCGAACTTCTTATTCACATTTCACCATGATTAAACCACCATGATTTTCATGACTACATGGTAACTAAGCAGCCCTCATTACCTTTACTTCTTTAGTTAAATGTCAGGAAACCAATCTTTTTCAAACCTTTTATGGTATGGACTCTGCCTACCAATCTATAGTATAAGCACTTTATAGCCTCATTCCTAGCTCTACTTGACTGATAACGTCCATATCTGTATTCCAGTGTGGTCCACTATAACTTCTTTCAACTCTCCACCCGATAATTCTACATCAGGTGCACACAGTTTACCTGGTATTGCCTAAAGAACTGGACCCTAAACATATATCCTACATCATCAGTGCTGCAATATTTTTTTGTTCTTCTCTCACAAAAAAAAAATAAATAAAAATCAGAATTCGAGAAGCTAACAATAAAGAGCAATTCATTGTGTGCTTATCTCACCTCTACAAGTTCCATTCAACACTATATTTCATAGAAACATAGAAACATAGAAGATGACGGCAGAAAAGGGCTACAGCCCATCAAGTCTGCCACTCTGCTTACCCACCCCCTGTCTATGCCCTAATGACCCAATTTCCTTATCTTGACCCTCGTAGGGATCCCACATGGGTATCCCATTTATTCTTAAAGTCTGGCACGCTGTCTGCCTCGATCACCTGCACTGGAAGCTTGTTCCAATGATCAACCACTCTCTCTGTGAAGAAATACTTTCTGGTGTCGCCATGAAATTTTCCGCCCCTGAGTTTGAGCGGGTGCCCTCTTGTGGCCGAGGGTCCCTTGAGAAAGAAAATATCATCTTCCACTTCGACACGTCCCGTGAGGTACTTAAATGTTTCGATCATGTCTCCCCTCTTCCTACGTTCCTCAAGAGTGTAGAGCTGCAATTTGTTCAGTCTCTCTTCGTACGAGAGACCCTTGAGCCCCGAGATCATCCTGGTGGCCGTCCGTTGAACCGATTCAATTCTGCGCACATCTTTACTGTAATGTGGCCTCCAGAATTGCACACAGTACTCCAGATGAGGTCTCACCATGGCCCTGTACAACGGCATTATGACTTCAGGCTTTCGGCTGACGAAACTTCTATTGATACAACCCAATATCTGCCTTGCCTTAGATGAAGCCTTCTCCACTTGATTGGCAGTTTTCATGTCTGCACTGATGATTACTCCTAAATCTCGTTCTGCTGAAGTCCTAGTTAAAGTTTCTCCGTTCAAGAAGTATTTCAAGTCTTAAGCGTCTGGGCACCAACCATCTGGTTTCCTGTCTCTTGCTTTTTCATGACAAAGCCTCCAATCCAACCTCCTCCACTTGTTTCAAGCCTAAAGATAATATTCTTCACATGTTGAAGTCCCCATTTGAAGAACTTCTGACTTAATCTCTTCAGCACAGTACTTAGACAGTAGTCTTCTCCCTTTGAATCCCTTCTGTGCACCACTTCAGTGTAATCCGGTCTCTAATACATGATCCACTTTATACATAATTTTCTCAAGATAGAGTCCTTCTCACTCATTACAACTTCCTTCTAGAAGTAACCTCCAATATTCATCTCAGCCACTCTACAGAGATACAGAACTCCTTCTTCTGACCACATTGTCTTCCTGGGAGTACTGTACTTCACTTCTTAGACTATAAATCTGCCTTAGTTTGTTTCCTGCATCGAGTTACGCTTTTCCAAACTACAACTCGTCTATCACTGTCCTTTATTCCAACAGATGAGGAACTTCAGTGACCAATAAGTCAATCTCCCCAGAGTCAATGAACTTCATATCATGCTGCCATGCTCAGGCTGGGCTGCAACTGGACAACTGTGCACCAGCACATGACCTAGCAGCAATGCTAATTCCATGTCTCTTCCATTGTAGCCATTTCTGAAGCAGACTCTTAAGTCCCCATGTCATGTTTTCACATCCCATGTGTTGTCTGGAGCCTAATTCCAGATGGGATACTCGGTTTGGACAAACAGTTCTAGAAAATAATAATAATAATAATAATAATTTATTCCCTACTTAATCACCAGGTCTCTCCATCCCTTCGACATAGTTAGGGAATCCGATCTGTGAGAATATGCTGCCTGCTTGTCCTGGGATAAAATACAGTTACCTATAACAGATGTTATCCAGGGACAGCAGGCAGATATTCTCACAACCCTCCCTTTTCCCCTAGTTGACTTCTTAGTTTATTTACTGAACTGATGGTCCAGCCGATGGGCTGGAAGGCACTTGAGCATGAGCGGTATGGGCCGTCTCAAGACTTTTGAAGAGTTAAAGTGATACTACACTTTTAGAGCACGGGCTCCATGGATGATGTTACCCATCTGTGAGAATTTCTACCTGCTGTCCCTGGATGATACCTATTACAGATAAGGAACTATGTTTTATCCTGATATCCATGGAGAAAACCCATTACAGATAAGAACATAAGAAGTTGCTGCTGCTGGGTCAGACCAGTGGTCCATCGTGCCCAGCAGTCTGCTCCCGTGGTGGCCCTTAGGTCAAAGACCAGTGCCCTGAGACCAGTCCTACCTAGATACGTTCTGGTTCAGCAGGAACTTGTCTAACTTTGTTTTGAATCCCTGGAGGGTGTTTTCCCCTATAACAGCTTCCGGAAGAGCGTTCCAGTTTTTTACCATTCTCTGGGTATTTTTTACCATTCCTTACATTTGTACGGAATCTATCCCCCTTTTTTTTTTTTTTTAAAACTGCAGGGAAATACTTTTATTTATTTATTTATTTTAATTGTTTATAGATTTTCTGAACTTCAAAAGTGATAATACACAAATGTATATCATATAATAAGTTAATAAAAGCACATTCAACTTACAAATATACATAACCAACCATTTTCTACCCCCCACCCAATGATTATTCAATAAAACACAGAAACATAGACTATCCCAATAACCTTACCCTATTCAGATTAAAAATATCCTCCCACCCTCCTCTCACCTCAGGTGGACATACTCCAGGTGGACATGCTTACTATTCAAAGCTATTAACGGAGACAGCCCAACCTACTGGAACAACCGATTAACTCAATCCACCTCAACCAGACACAGGAGAACCCACTCACTATTCACACACCCGCCAACCAAAAATGTCAAACGAAGAAAACTATATGACAACCTAATGGCCACCAGAGCAGCAAAACTAGACAGACAAATCACCAATCTGCAGTCTTCAACCACAGACTACAAAACTTTCAAAAAAGAAACTAAAACTCTACTTTTCAAAAAAATACATAAACTATGTTTTACCACTGATTCCATTTTATACATTGGGAACCATTTACTAATAACTTTGGGCTCCTATTACAAAGCCATGGTAGAGGTTTATACCATGGGCCAGTGAGGTAAATACTCCAATGCTTATAGGAATTCTATGAGTATCAGAGCATTTACCTTGCCAGCTCGTGATAGAAATGTCTGCTGCAGCTTTATAAAAGCCAGTGTTTATCTTTATTAACATTTGATATACCGCTTAGACAAGGCCTAAAAATGCATCAAGGCAGATCACATACATTTCTAAAAACAATTAAAAATAATCAAAAATGATGTAATAGAGGAAGCAGAAAACCAAAAAAGATTATAAAAGGTTATTAATACATTAATAATTTACAAGTTTTACATAGTCATAGTTCTAGAACATATTAACACCGTAGTACATTTAGTAAATCTATCTCTACTTACAAGTGTAGCTTTCAAGAAAACCCAGTGGCACAAATGCGAAGAAACATTTGTCTGTCTAGATTTAGGAGAATTTCAGGTGACATCCTAGCCAGTTAGGTTTAGCTTAAAATTCTTCTAAAGATAACTGGTTAAAATTAATTGGGTGTCCTTGCTGCTTGGCTTATTTTTTCCTAACTAACTACATCTTTATTGCTTTATTTTTTGTTTTTTTAAATTCTTTATTCATTTTATAACTTACATCAAGTGCACAGTAAATATCAAACAATTATAATACATCACTTGAAAAGTCTTCAATATCATACACCAATAAGATTTAACCCCCACCCCCTCTCAAATTCATATATAACTAATATATGCCTTCTCAAAATAATATCTTATGATCTTTATTGCTTTGTATTGAAAATTGACTCTTTAGTGTGCAGCAATATCAATGGATTTAAAGTTTAGGGATTCAGAGAATTTATTTATAAAAATGTATATACTCTCTCTTTGGTGTCTGCACAATGCTAATCAAGATGGTGTATAATCATAACATCAAGGAAACAGCAGCGTTTCCATGACCCTTTACCTTTTCACTGCTTTCCTTAACTATAAGCCTGACACCTCCCCAACTAAGTTCACCAGGCAACTTAATCCACTCCAACACAGCCCTTTTCCTAAATACCTTCTTTCTCCATATCTCCTATCTTATAGCAACTGCATTAGGAGGCACCAAAAGGCCTCTAGAGGAGAGAACCAAAGAGGATTCTTTGGCAGATAAAATATGTTTCTGCATGTATGTATTTTCTAATAGATGTTGCAAAGGTGACTAAACAACAATTTATTTTCTAGCTTGAAGATTCATGGATGTATTACAGAAATATTATTAACTAAAGATGTATAAAAATTATATGGTGTGTTTTAATATTTTGCAGTGAATACCTTGATGTGCATCAAACTCACCTGGATTGCCTAACAAACCAACAGAAAGATATGAAACGAAACTCCAGATTGGTAAGATTGTCAACTCTCCCTACAAATGTGAAGGGTGTGTACAGAAAGGTTTCATTCATTTTATTGTTATGGTTTCCAGTTCCTATGATTTTTTTTTTTTTTCATTTAAAAAAAAAATCTTTTTAGCACCAAGAAGAAAGTCCAAGAGAAGGATCCTGTTTTTTGTGCGCCTCATTTTTGCTCCTTCGTTATCATTTTAACATTCATTAAACTTTTGTGCACATTAACCCCCTCTTCTCCCCCCCCCCCCTCACTTTTATCAAGCTGTGCTATAGTTTTTTTAGCATGGGCTGGTGAAGTAAGTGCTCTGCTGCTCATAGGAATTCTATGAATATCGGAGCATTTACTGCGCCGGCTCTTGATAAAAACCTCTAGCACAGCTTTATAAAAGGGGGCCCTAAATTTTTTAAAAAGCTGTTTTTTGTGTCATTCTTTATAGCAAAATGCACAAAATAAAAAACCCATAAATCATTTAATGGAAAATTATGTAGCATTATCATACGACACAATTTTATTTGGCATGCCTCAAATATCTGCTAATAATAATAAGCTTTTGATGATATTGACAGGAGTTGCCATTCAACAAATAACGTATAACTGGAAAGATTGTACAAGGTTAAATTATTGTTTCTGGTGGAATTCAGTATGTCATTTGTTTAAAATGGAAAGAGCGTTGGCAGTTCAAAAAGGTTACTATAATAAATTTAAGGATGTGTGGGGGCCATTTTTAAATTATTCTAATGAATAATTTACACTTTTCCCAATTTTAATACTTACATGTGATCTGGGGGGGGGTTGGATTTCTATTAATAATATATATGAATGATAAGATATTATATTCATGTGGTATATTTTTTGTTCTATATGGAAGTGGGAGGGGGTGGGGGTTATATCTTTTTGTTGTATGATATGGTTGATTTTCAAGTGATATTGTATTCTAATTGTTTGATATTTACTGTACACTTGTTGTGAATTATAAAATGAATAAAGAATTGAAAAAAAAAACCCAACCCATACACATTTTGTTGTTTTCATGTCATCTTAAGCCAGCACATCCCTTTCATATGCAACAGATTTCTACTACAGTTCATATGCAGTAGTTTTTCCCAACACAGAAAGTATGAGGAGTAATATCTGAATACAGGGCAGATGTTACATATGCTGGGACCCAGGGCAGAAATTTCAGATGGGTCCTCAAAGCTTACCAGCAGGCTTTGTCTCCTTCAGCTTTGTACAGGCAATTGGCCTGGCTGCCCTGAATTAGAGAATGACACAGGGCCAAATTTTTCCATGTCCCCACGGGAACTCATTTTTCCGTCCCGGCAAGTTCTTTTCCTGTCCCTGCCCCATTTCTGCAAGCTCCATCCTCATCTGCACAAGCCTCAAACACTTTAAAATCATGAGTAGCAACATTCTAGAGCTCAGACTGTGATGTCATAATGCCTCAATCCACCAATGCCTAAGCTCCGTCCTCATCTGCACAAGCCTCAAACACTTTAAAATCATAAGTAGCAACATTCTAGAGCTCAGATTGTGATGTCATAACACCTCATTCCACCAATGCCTAAGCTCCGTCCTCATCTGTACAAGCCTTAGACAATTTAAAATCATAAGTGTCCGAGGCTTGTGCAGTTAAGGCAGAGTTTACAGGAATGGGGCAGAAATAGCAACAAAACTCAGGGGGACAGAGCGGGGAAATTGAGTTCCTGCAGAAACGGGGATAAATCTGTCCCCCCTGTCATTCTCTACCCTGAATGTTTGTGCTGCTACCAGTGAGGAACCATCTTCTAAGGTATGGACATACTATAGTGAAAGCTTTGGCCTGTTTAGTATAGGGTGCAATTTATACTATTCTGGAAATAACTAGATGGCATTATATGGGCTGATAAATATTTATTAATGGTTTGTACTTCTGCCAAATATAAACTTGAAATTTTTGTTGTGCTGTGACAATGGAAAGTGCTTTCATAAACTGTAAAAGAAAATAAAACCTTGAAATGATAAATGTCACATTTTTCTCTTACAGGCATATTTTTATGATTTGGACAAGGTATGTAGCAACAAACTATTCTTTTGATTGAATGTAGTAAGGGCTCCAGAAAGTGGCCTGTAGATTTGATCCAGTCTTGTTATTGAGGCCAACCATTAATTCTTAAGCCCTTTTTTTTGTTTTGTAAAGTTGCTTACTAGTACTATTATATGTATATTGGATTACATTTTCAAAATCAATGTTTTATAGTTAGAATTTTTAAAATAGGATACTCTTGGAGGGGGGCGTGGCTTGGAAGTGCATGACAGCGGTCGGGTAAACGGTGAGCTCCGTCCTGATAGATCTTTTAATAGATTATTTAAGTTACAGAAATTAACTTTTCTTATTGGATACAGGAAAGTTGATTAAAGCTATGGCGTCCGGGAAAAATAATAAGGCTGATTCAGCTTTTGTTACACCGGCAAGCGCTAAGAGAGCCAAACCCGAGCCTCCGACCCCTTCGAAAAAACTGTCTGAGAAGGAAACTGTAGATACAGTTGAAATCTTGCGGGAGCTTAAGGCAATTAGAGAGATTGTCTTGGAAAACTCCAAAGATATTAAGGAGGTTAAGGCAGAAATTAATATTCTCAACAGGAAAATGGAGTTAGTTGAGAATAAGATTGTAAATCTTAATGATAGAATGCTGGCAGTTGAAACAGATTTATTTAAACTGAAGCCGGTACAGAAGAAAATTGATCTACTTACACAAATGCTGGAAGATTGTAGTAATAGGGAGAGAAGGAGTAATTTAAGACTACTAGGGATTCCGGAAGGGGCAGAAAAAAATAATATTACTTCCTTTCTGGAGAATCTCCTCCCTAAAATCCTCCCTCTACACACAAAATATCCTATAGAAATTGAAAGAGCTCATAGGTTACCAGTCAGGAGAAATGACACTCAAAAGGGGACCTCGTCCAATTATATTCAAGCTCTTAAGACATCAGCAAGTACTGGATATTGTTCGGCTGGCTAAAGAAAATAAGAATTTAAAGTTTCAAGACTTTCGCATACACTTTGTGCCAGATTTTGCTCCTGCCACTGCAGCCAAGAGGAAAAGATTTCTTGATATGAGACCACAGTTAAGAAGTCTTGGGGCAAAATATGGGCTGATTTACCCAGCTTTAATGAGAGTGACTTTTAAGAACAAAACCATGAATTTCAAGGAACCAGAAGAGCTGCAGGAGTTTTTGCAAAAGCAAGAGGAACAGATGATTACCTAAAGTCATGTACTTTAATTTATTTATTTATATTTTTTCTTCTCTCTCAAGAGATATGTTCTTACATTTATATTTCTTTAGAATATGCATATCTCTGTATTGAAGTTTGAAATACAGTTATTATTTAAAGTTTACAGTTTACTGGCTTTGAAATGCAATGGAATGTTTGGAATGTTATCCTTTTATGGGGTTGTGGAATTCATTATCAGGATGCAGTTTGTTTTTAAAACTACAGGAGTTTATATGAGTATTCACATATTGTCTTATTTATATAATACTTTGTTTTTATGTTACATATTTTTCTTTTTTATATTTTTGGTTTGATATGATTTGTCTAGTGACATTTCTTTATTTTATTTATTCAAGAGTATAGGTTTGACAAAGGAATTTGATTTGTGTTGCTTTTTTAGTATAACACTGGTTGGGATTCTAAATATAATTTTGTCTCTATGCTTATTTGCAGAATATTAGTTTAAGGAGTTTCGGTTTGTTATTAGGGATTATGGGAAAGAAATTATTTGTTCATATATTCTTATGTAACTTATGGTTATAGATCATTTGTTTTTGATAGTTCTATGGGGGGAATTCTCTTTATCTGATTATCTATGTGTGTTTTCAAGTTTACACAATTAGTGATCTTATGGGGGGAAGGGGTGGGGAATGGGGGGGTTTGGGGGGATTTATATGGGTTTGTGTTCATTCTCAAATGTTTCAGTTTAAGAAGATGATGTCTGCTCATATGATTCAATATTTTTTTAGTTATTTGATCTCCAATAATTTTATTATTTATATTTACCATGATGGCTTTTAAAGTTTTTTCACTTAATGTAAATGGTCTAAATCATCAGATCAAAAGGAAAAAAATATTAGCCTTTCTGAAAAAGCAGAACGCTGATGTTTGTTATATTCAAGAGACCCACCTGAATTTAGTGGAATCAAAGAAACTGGAAGGGGGTTGGGTAAAGAAATGTTTTTTTGCTCCTGCAGTAGGGAAAAAAGCTGGGGTGGCTATTTTAATCAATAGGAAATGTAATGCCAGTTTTAATTTAATAAATTCTGATCCTTTAGGCAGATGGCTACATGTTGATATGAGAATGGGATATCATACCCTGACTTTGTTAAATATATATGCCCCTAATTCAAATCAACAGGACTTTTTTCAATCTTTACAGAGGTTGATACTCCCACTGGCTGCTTCTAAATTAGTGGTGGCAGAGGATTTCAATGCTGTTATGGATCCTTTAATAGATAAAAAACCATGTAAAAATATAAAATCTTTAGGGTTAGATAATTTGGTTAATTCATGTGATTTGAAAGATATTTGGCGTATTCTTCATTTTAATGATCGGGAATTTTCCTTTTGTTCACCGGTTCATAAATCTTTTTCAAGAATTGATTATATTTTTATTTCTACGCAAATAGTTCAACAAATAATTACTGCTGTCATAGATCCAATTATTATATCTGATCATGCAGGAGTATGGATTGAGTAACATCTAGATCAACAAGAATTTCATAGACCTATTTGGCGATTTGATAATGCATTGCTTGTGGATGCAAAATTTCTTGAAGATTTTAAATTACAAATTTTTGATTTTTTTAAAGTTTAATTTAACTGAAGATGTTTCAAATGAAAATGTATGGGATGCTTTTAAGGCTACCATGAGAGGCTTTATAATTTCCTATTCTGCTCATGTTAGAAAACAATTTAAAATGCAATATGTTGAATTGGAAAAGGAAATTAAATTATTAGAATCCAAATTAATTGCTAATTGGGAGCATGATACTTTGCAGGCTCTTTTAAAAGCAAAGGGAAAATATAATGAGTTATCTTCAAAATTAATTAGGAAAGATTTGTTCTTCAAACAAGCTATGTATTATGGAAATTCCAATAAGGCTGGAAGATTATTGGCAAATTACCTTAAAGCTAAGAAAAGAAAGAATAATATTGTTGAAATTAAAGATGGTACAGGAATTATTCATAATCAAATTGGAGATATTTTAAGTCAATTTTTACAATATTATAAAGTCTTATATTCTTCTGAGCCTTATGTAGATAGGGAAAAGGATGGCTTGGAATTTTTAAATTTAATTATTGGACCGAAGGTTCCTGATCATATAAAACAGAGTTTAGATGAGCCCATATCTCTAAAAGAAATAGAAACAGCATTGAAGTCTCTTAGAGTTGGATCTGCTCCAGGTGGGGATGGTTTCACTGTTGAATTTTATAAATCATTTCAAATTCTTCTTTTACCTCATTTATTAAATTTATATCAGTCACAACTTACTAAAGATTGTATTAAAGGTACTATGGCGGAATCATTGACTATTGTGTTGCCAAAGCCAAATAGAGATTTTACATTGGTTTCAAATTACAGGCCTATCTCATTAATAAATGTGGATGGGAAAATATTGGCTAAGATTTTGGCTTTACGATTGGCTAAGGCTCTCCCTCATATTATTGATATGCATCAAACAGGATTTGTTGTTAAAAGACATTCCTCTAATAATTCTAGATTAGCTTTACATATGCTAAATTTAACCAAAGATATGAAAGATCCAGCTTTTTCTGTTTCTTTGGATGCAGAGAAGGCTTTTGATAGGGTTGAATGGAAATTTATGTATCAGGCTTTGGAATGGTTTGGTATAGGTTCCGGATTCATACAAAAGATTAAAACATTGTATAGCTCTCCTTCTGCAAGATTAAATATTAATAATAATTTATCTGAAAGGTTTGATTTGCAGAGGGGAGTTAGACAAGGCGGTCCTTTATCTCCTTTGTTGTTTGATGTTGTATTAGAACCCTTATTATTGGCTATTAATCAAGCAAAGGGGATAGTGGGTATTCCTTTTTCAGACTGGGAATATAAAGTTTCAGCATATGCAGATGATATTCTGCTTTATTTGAGGAATCCGGAAACTAGCATTCCATGTTTATTAGAACTGATTGATACTTTTGGAAAATTTTCAGGTTACAAAATCAATTGGAGTAAGTCTGAAATTCTTCCTCTAAATGTGCATTGTTCTAAAGGATTATTTGATTCTTTTCCATTTATATGGAAAGAGGAAGGTTTAAAATATTTAGGTATCATGATAAAAAATACTCTTGATGACACAGTAAAAGAGAATGAAAAACTTTTATTAAAAAGAGTTATGTGAACAATGGAATCCTTTATATCTTTCTTGGTGGGGGAGAGTTCAAACAATTAAAATGATGATATTGCCTGTAGTTTGTTATCAAATGAGCATGATACCAGTTTTTTTTCATGGGTCCTTTTATAAAAAGCTTAATGGTATCCTTACAAAGTTTCTTTGGCTTGGTAAACATCCTAGAATTGCTTTAGTATTTCTTCAAAAACCAATTGAGGAGGGGGGGTAAATTTTCAAAATTTTTATAGGTATCATCAAGTCTATATAATGCGTCAGGGTATGTATTGGATCCTCCCAGAACTTATTGATAATGCACCTGATTGGTTGTATTTGGAATGGCGCCTTTTGTTTCCTTTACATTTAGCTCATATTCCTAGTATTAAACTACCTAGAAGATATAAAGATAACAAAATTTTAAATGATACATGGAAAACATTGAGGTACATTAATAATTTCACACCTATTCCAATGAATAAATCAACAAATCAATCTTTTTGGATAAACTCCAAGATTCAAATTGGCGGAAATAAAATTCTGTGGAAGGACTGGATTATTGCAGGCATATGAACTCTAAATGATGGTATTTCAGATGGTAAGCTTCTTGATTTTTCACAGCTACAACATAGATTTGGTCTCAATAAATCACAATGTTTTAAATGGTTGCAGCTGAAGCAGGCTATTCAGGTGGGGTTCCCTAAATGGAAAACTCTTGATAATCAATTTAGTCTGGAGTTCCTATGTTTTCAAGCAGACTTCCTAGGACACCAAGCCGCATTGTGGTATAAATTCATATCTGGTTATGTAAATAAAAAACCTAAAAATGGTCTAAGAGACATTTGGAGCATTGAGATTAAGCAGCAAATTTCTGCATCTCAATGGCCACGAATTTGGTCTTGGAGAATGAGATGTACAGTGTCAGCATCTATGAGGCAAACTTGGTTCTTTTTATTGTATAGAGCGTTTTGGACCCCAGTTCGTTTACAAAAGTTAGATAGCTCTAAATCTAATAGATGCTGGCATTGTAATCTTGAAGTAAATGATCCAATTTTTTATTGTCCCTATATTATGGTATTTTGTAACTCAATTTGGACTCAAGTTAACTGTCTCCTAGAAAACCATGTTGCGTTATCCTATGACACCGTTTTGTTTGGTATATCTGTGAGGAAAAAAAGTCAAATTTCATCATGTAATAATAAACTTTTGTTAATAATGACAGGGGTCGCCATTCAGCATATTACCAACAATTGGAAAAACTACTCTAATCTTAACTATACATTTTGGTGGAATTCAGTATGCCATATTTATAAGATGGAAAGAGCTATTGCTACGCAGAAAGGGACTTACTATAAGTTTATAAAGATCTGGGGACCAATGGAAAAGTATTGTAATGAATAGACATCATTTTTTTAAGGGAGATTATATTTACTCATTGGGGGGTGGGGGGCGATATAATTTTTATTTGAAAGTTTGTTTTACTTACTTTAAGAAGGGTGGGAAGGAGGGGATTTCTCTTTTTGTTTGTGAGGATTTGATTAAAAATTTTAAGTGCTGTATTGAAATTATAATGGATATATTTATGTACATTTATTGTCTGTTTTAAAATGACTCAAGAAATGTAGTTACTTTAAGAAGGGTGGAGGGTGGGGATGTATATTTTTGTTCTAGATTATATGATTAAGAATTTCAAGTGTTATATTGAAAGTTTAATGGATATTTTATTGTACACTTGTTTAAGATTTAAAATGAATAAAGAATTTAAAACTAAACTAAAACTAAAATAGGATTCTCTGAGGACAAGCAGGCCATTAGTATTTGTTACATCTGGGTGACATCATTTGATGGAGCCTGGTACAGATGCTGACTAGCATATATAGCAAGTAGAAATTCTAGAACCTAACTGCTTGGAGATTGGTGCACTGCATACCCTCTCGGTGACTGTGCTTCTCAGGTACTGGTGATTCTGATGCCCCAGTGCTCTCAGCACTGCGCTTTAAAGGTGACTTTCCTTAACGCTCAGTGTCACAGTCCTTTGGTCAAATACTGATTGGTCTTGAGGCCTACTATCAGTGCCTGGTGTTGAGGGAGACTCCTTGATACCTGTGTGCTCCCATTGGTAGGATAAGTCTGAGTGGTTGATGTTCCCAGTGCTAATGACAAAGAATGTTTTAACCATTGAATCTGCCACTCTCTATGCATCCTCAACTGTATTTTAAAACATAGAGAACAAAGGTTAGTGTCCTGCAGTAGTGTAGCACAACTGAACTTTGCCATCTAT
Source organism: Geotrypetes seraphini (assembly GCF_902459505.1). NCBI lineage: Eukaryota > Metazoa > Chordata > Amphibia > Gymnophiona > Dermophiidae > Geotrypetes > Geotrypetes seraphini. Next base: position 108,710,540 of record NC_047094.1, read on the forward strand.
CCCATGACTCTTTAATTTTCTCAGGAGCCTCTCATGAGGAACTTTGTCAAAAGCTTTCTGAAAATCTAGATACACTATGTCAACTGGTTCACCATTATCCATATGTTTATTCACACTTTCAAAGAAGACCAGCAAATTGTTGAGGCAAGATCTCCCTTGGCTGAACCAATGCTGATTCTTTCTCATTAAATCATGTTTGTCTACGTGTTCCACAATTCTATTTTTTATAATTGTTCCCACTATTTTGCCCGGCACTGAAGTCAGGCTTACCGATTTCTTTCAGTTCCTTCACATCATCACCCTTGAAAACCATTTCCAGTTCAGGTAGATTTCTTATATCTTCTGTAAAGACTGAAGCAAATAATTCATTCAGTTTCTCCACTATGGCCTTATCCTCCCTGATCGCTCCTTTTGCTCCTTGATCATCCAACGGTCCCATGGATTCCCTCACAAACTAAAAAAATTGTTATGAGTCTTTGCCTCTTTGGCATGTTTCTCTTCATATTCTTTCTTAGCTTTCTTTATCAATGCTTTGCATCTAACTTGCCAGTGTTTGTGTCTCTTCTTATTTTCTTCTTTAGGATCCTTTTGCCATTCTTTTTGGTTCTAATAGCCTCTTTTCCTTTACCTTTTAACCATGCCAGCTCTCATTTCCACCTTTGTTAATATGTGGAATAGTGAAAGATTCTAGATACAGGGAAACACTGTACACAGAGAGGGGATGTTGGATGAGGAAAGGAATGAATGGAGATTCCAGACTCAGAAAGGTACAGGTCACATGATATGCTGAATGTGAGGGAAGGAATGGTGGAAATTCTGGACAAATGGAAGGATAAGGGCAGGGTCATAAAGATGAAATGCTGGATCTGGTGAAAGGTAAGTTCAAGGAAACAGATGCTGGATTCAGGGGAGGATAAGGACAAAGACACAGGAGACAGAGAGAGAAGAAATGCCAAATGGATAGGAGATACTGAAAAAAACAATTAAGAGAATACAGAGGAACACAGAAATCAGAGACTGTGACAATGCAATTAGAAAATAAAATAACCAGACAACAAAGGTAGAAAGCAGCAGATGGGCAGTGTTAGAGGCAGAGGATTGCGTTTGATTTGACAACATCGAATTTATACTGCACAGAAGAAAGGCCTGGCAATCTACTTCTATATTCTGCCAAGAAAACTTGATGAGACATAAAGAATCGATGTATAGTGCTGGAAGAGGGTCCCCTAGGTTTGAAGACACTCACTGAGGTTCTAGGGAAGAGCTGATCATCACCCAGAATATGCCCAGTGTTTGTGAAGCTGATGGATCAAAGCCTCTAGGATATCCTGATGCTGATGTTACTGGACAGAAAAGGGATATCAGAAGCTGTAAGGATATTTTTTTAACATAGGAACATGGAATGTACAAAGCATCAGTGGCGTACCAAGGGGGGGGCGGGAGGGGCGGTCCGCCCCGGGTACCAAGCCCTGAGGGGGTGCTCCCGGTCCGGTCCAGTTCCCCCCCCCCCCTGCGCCGGGTGTCGCGTCTGGAAACAGCCTGCAGCAAGATCGCGAAGCAGGCAAAGATCTCTGGCATCGCGCGATCTTGTTGCAAGCTGTTTCCCCAGGGCAGTAGCGTACCAAGGGGGGCGAGGGGGAGGTCCATCCCGGGTGCCGCCTTAGGGGGGGGGGTGCACAGCTGGCCCGGTCCCTATCGCGCTTCTACCCTCCCAGCGAAAGCAGCATCGGCGCCATTATCGAAAAAGGTAATGGCGCCAGGCCTTGGAGCACCAAGGCAGACCGCTTCTCCCCCCTCCCAGCCGAAACCCCGCTGACCATCCTATCTCTCCCCCCCCCAGTGAACCTTTCCGACCCTCCCAGCGAAAGCAGCAAACCTCCCTCCAGTAGCGTCGGCTTTATCCTCCCTCTGCCGCATCACTGATGACGTAATCAGTAACGCGGCAGAGGGAGGAGAAAGCCGCGAAGGAGGTTTGCTGCTCTCGCTGGGAAGGTCGGAAAGGTTCACGGGGGGGGGGGAGATAGGAGGGTCAGCGGGGGTTCGGCTGGGAGGGGGGAGAAGCGGACTGCCTCGGTGCTCAATTACCTTCTTCGGGCAGCAGCAGTGTTTACAATTCGCTGCTGTTGCCGGCTTCAGGCCTTGTTCTCTGCCGGGTCCTGCCTACTTCCAGTTTTCATGAAGACAGGACCCGACAGAGAACAAGGCCTGAAGCGGGCAACAGCAGTGAATTGTGAATGCTGCTGCTGCCCGATGAAGTTCAGGACATCGGGGAAGGAGCAGGGAGAAATCGGCTGCTGGCTTGGGGGTGAGGGTAGGGAAAGAATCGTGGAAGTGGAGAAATCGGCACGATGGCTTTGTGCGGGCTAAGGGGAGAGAGAAAGAAAGGAAAAAATAAAGAGGGGGGGGCCAGGAGGAGAGAAAAAGAAAGGCAGAAATAAAGAGGGGTCAGGGGGAGAGAGAAAGAAAGGCAGAAAGAAAGAGGGGGACCAAGGGGAGAGAAAGAAAGGCAGAAATAAAGAGGGGGTCAAGGGGGAGAGAAAGAAAGGCAGAAAGAAAGAGGAGGGCCAGGGGGAGAGAGAAAGAAAGGCAGAAAGAAAGAGAGGGACCAAGGGGAGAGAAAGAAAGGCAGAAATAAAGAGGGGGGTCAAGGGGGCGAGAAAGAAAGGCAGAAAGAAAGAGGGGGGCCAGGAGGAGAGAGAAAGAAAGGCAGAAATAAAGAGGGGAGCCAGGGGGAGAGAGAAATAAGAAGGACCAGAGACTCATGAAATCACCAGACAAAAAAGTAGGAAAAATTATTTTATTTTCAACTTAGTGATCAAAATGTGTCCGTTTTGAAAATTTATATCTGCTGTCTATATTTTGCACTATGGCCCCCTTTTACTAAACCGCAATAGAGTTTTTTAGCGCAGGGAGCCTATGAGCGTCGAGAGCAGCATGGGGCATTCAGCGCAGCTCCCTACGCTAAAAACCGCTATCGCAGTTTAGTAAAAAGGGAGGGGGAATATTTGTCTATTTTTGTATAGTTGTTACTGAGGTGACATTGCATAAAGTCATCTGCCTTGACCTCTTTGAAAACCCGCGGAATATAAATGATAATTAACATTTTCTCTGCGTACAGCGTGCTTTGTGTTTTTAAAATTTTATTGTTGGTAGATCATTTTGACTTGGCCACAAAGGTAAGGGGGAGGAGGGAGGGGAACTGCTGAAAGACATCTAGTAATCCTTGCAGGCTTGACTGCAGGGAATTATTTTTGTAAAATCATGTTTTGTTATGTGACTGGCATTATCTAGACTTTAATTTCTATGAATGAATAGAATGAAAATGATATAAAATTACTTGCTTGTTTTTATGTGCGTGCGCTGAAGGAAAGTGGAGAGAGAGTGGGCTGAGGATGCTGAAGGGAAATGGGGAAGAGAGTGGGGAGAAGACGCTGATTTATAAATTGACAATTGTACAGAATATTGTTTCTTTTTATACTTTAATATAAACAATTCAAGGCTTGTGTGGATGAAATCAGGTGGTTTGCGGGGATGGGGACCGAGCTTACAGGGATTAGTCCAATAAAATGGTATTTTTTTATTTCTCATTATTTGTTTTATTTTTATTTATTAATTTATAAAGTGGTGATTGTTATGTATCAGTTTTTTCAAATTTACATCTACTGTCTTTATATTTTGCACTGTATTAGAGGACATGTGTTACTGTTTTTTGTGGTGTTGCATTGTATCCAGGGTCTGGTTTCTTGGCGGATCAGTTTAACTTTTGTCTACATATTTCTATTTTTAGTTTGTGATTATTCCATTTTGGGCGAGGGTGTATCTCTGTTCTGTGTGTATGAAAAAGACATAGTTTTCAGTTGGCATTGACTACAGGACCAATTGACTGTGCGGGATCTGGCTTGTTTAGTTTTACAATGTATGTGTTGGTGTTCTAGTGCTCACTGCAGTGTTTAAGATGCAGCCTTTTCCTAGGTACACTCTTGTGGTGCGATATGTAGATTGGTACTAAAAATCATATTTTTCATATAGATGGGGGGGGGGTGTCAAAAAATGATGGGCCCCGGGTGCCACATACCCTAGGTACGCCACTGCAAAGCATGAATCAAGGTAAATTGGAAACAGTTAAAGATCAAATGGAAACCCCCCCAATTGATTTTATAGGGATCAATTAATTCAAATGGACAGGACAGGGACATTTTCAATCAAACGAGCACTGGATCTGTTACTCTGGTCATGAAACACACAGGAAAAATGGCGTGGCATTTATCCTCAACAATAAACTTTCAAAGACGGTACTAAAGTACAATGTTATCAGTGATAAAAGTCAGGTCAATCTGTCTACAGATAAAGCTGATCAGTCAATTTGATCCAAGTATATGCTCCAACGATAGCTGCGAAAGATGAGGATGTAGCATTGTTCTATGAACAACTTCAAAATGAAATAGATCAAATGCTGAAACAAGATCTACTGATCATTATAGGGGACTTCAATGCTAAAGTAGGAAGTACACCTGAAGATGCAGTGGTTGGAAAGCACAGTATAGGAAAAAGAAATGAAGCTGGTGATAACTTAGTACAGTTTTGAAAATGAACCAACTGTCAATCATGACTACACATTTCCAATACCACAAACGTTACCAATACACGTGGACCTCTCCAAATGGTATATATCGAAATCAAATTGACTAGGCGGGGCTGTGAGAAGCCACCAGGTGTTTCCTGTCTCCCTCCACAGGTGCTAGATCATGTGTGTCTCTGGAGTACTAGTGGTAGGGGTTTTCTCAGTTAAGTTCAGCAACACTCTGGACACAATAAGTTGCAAACAGTAAAGTGCTTTATTTCAGCCACAAGTCTTCTTTTCACAAATTCACATTTCAGATAATATTGCTCAAACAGTTCTTGCACTGTGTCACCTGCCATGGGTCTGCTAAGAGCTCTGCGCTAGGCAGCCCAGAATGACTTTAGGTTTGCCCTCCAAGATGGGAAGGGCCCTAGATGGGAGTGCTGGCTTTGGCTAACTTGCCATGGCACTTCCTTAGACAACCTAGTATCACACACACAAACCACAGAGGCCAGAACCTTGGAATAAAAAAAGGTAGTAAGCTTTTATTACAAAGTTCTTCAAAATGAAACAGGTTTTCAAAAGTAAGTTCAGTTCAAAAACAAAACAATGCAAAGGGCAGGTAATCAGCAAAACAGTACTTTGTCTAATACAACTTAGTATGATTAAGATCAGCCTGCAAACAGTTGCTCCCTTGGCTTCCTACTGAAACACTGGGCCCTGCCTTTGCTTGGGACAACGCCACAAGAAACCCAAAAAGAGAAACAATCAGTGAGGTTTAAACACAAGTATGATTTCACAGTCCTGTTCATGAAAAATGTTAGCTTGAAGGTTCTTGGTCAGATCTCCCCATAAGAAAAATGCTGATACACAGGGTTTCACTCAGCAAAAAAAAGAAAGAAAACACATCTTTAGTTAGAACTCCAGCAGCCATGGCTAAAAAGGGTTTCCCTTCATATATTGCAGTTCAGTTTCAGTCATTCAACAGTTCCCAATAGTGATTCCAACAAACAAGCCAAAAACACAAAATGCAAAAACTCCTGATGTCAGGTGGAAGTCATTAGAAGATTCTCTCTCTTTCTCTGGTTTATGTATTAAACAAGGCATCCACAAACTGCAACACACCACAGTTCCTTTTCCAACAAGGCAGGACAAAAAAACCTCTTTATAGCACACAGAAGGAAAAGCAAACTGAGAACATAATAGCCTTACTGGGTCAGACCAATGGTCCATCAAGCCCAGTTGTCCGTTCTCACGGTGGCCAATCCAAGTCACTAGTACCTGGCCAAAACCCAACTAGCAGTGCTTTATCTTAACTGGTCTCCATAGCTCAGCTGGTTCAGAATAAAAAGAATAGAATGACAAGGGGACAAATTTGTCCCCATCCTCATAGGAACTCAATTTCCCCGTCCTGTATCCATGAGTTTTGTCGCTGCCCCTGTTCCATTCCTGTATACTCTGCCTTAACCACACAAGCCTGAAACACTTAAGACTTTAAAGTGTTTGAGGTGTGTGCAGATGAGGATGGAGTTGCAGGAATAGGGCAGGGACAGGAAAAGAACTCACGGGGACGGGATGGGAAAATGAGTTCCTGTGGGGATGGGGAAAAATTTGTCCCCGTGTCATTTTCTAATAAAAAGATAAACTTTCATCAACCTCCATGCAATCCTCAGCTCCTGACCAATCTGCCTATGTGTGTTGTTCAGCTTCTCCAAGCTTCATCAATTCCTCTCCAGGAATGGCTTTAGGCTGAAATCTGTTCCATAACATGGACTGCTGTTTTTCTATCCCTCTCTGTGGAGCTGCCTTCCGTTCTCCTTCCTGGCCTCCCCCTTTCCTTGACTGCAGCTAGGCCTTATATTCTAGCAAACCACACCCCAAGCTCTGAGGTAAAGGAATGAGCCAATACTACCTCTTGCTCCCCCTTTGGCTAGGCTGAAAATAGCAATTAGGGAACCTGGGCTGTTTAAAGCCAGATTTAAGATAACAAAACAGAATCATAACCCCCCTCCACCATTAGGCTCTGTGTGTTTTTCTTGTTCACTATCTGTGTTTAAATAAAGAATTACAAAAAACAAAACAAAACAAAAAAACCCCAGATTTTCTTTTTCCCTGAATGGGCTCTTTCTACAGGGCCACTTTCTTCATATTGAGCAGGATTAAACCTAAGGGCCTCTGTGTCAGAATGGGCAGCCTCATACCTAGGGAAATTTCCCTGGTGAAATTTTCTATCCTCTTTCTCCTTATTCTTCCTGCTTTTACCATGTGGCAAGACCGACATAACCCTAGACTTACCACAACTGTCTTTATATAGACTGTATGCCCCAAGAGAGAAAACAAACTTTCTAACACAAAAATAGTCCAGTTCCAGGTGGATAAAGGGGAATCTATAGACATCATTTACCTTGACTTCCAAAAAGCCTTCGACAAGGTGCCACACGAGAGACTGCTTAAAAAGATATGGAACCACGGGGTACAAGGGGAGGTCCACCGATGGATCAAAAACTGGCTGGCAAACAGGAAGCAGAGGGTTGGCGTAAAGGGCCACTACTCAGACTGGAAAGGGGTCACGAGCGGAGTTCCGCAGGGGTCGGTGCTGGGACCGCTCTTGTTCAATATCTACATAAATGATCTAGAGGCGGGAACTAAGTGTGAAGTCATTAAATTTGCAGATGACACCAAACTATACAGCAGGGCTCAAACCAAGGAAGACTGCGAGGATCTCCAAAAGGATCTAACGCAGCTGGAAAAGTGGGCCGAAAAGTGGCAGATGAGCTTCAACGTGGGGAAATGCAAGGTCATGTACGTGGGGAAAAAGAACCCGATGTTCACATACAAAATGGGGGGAACACCACTAGGGGTTAGTAACCTGGAGAGAGACCTGGGAGTGATGGTAGACGCAACACTGAAGGCATCGGCGCAATGCGCCACAGCCTCTAGGAAAGCAAACAGAATGCTGGGTATCATTAAGAAGGGTATTACGACCAGGACGAAGGAAGTCATCATGCCGCTGTATCGTGCAATGGTACGGCCGCATCTGGAGTACTGTGTCCAGTACTGGTCGCCGTACCTCAAGAAATACATGGCGGTACTTGAGGGAGTACAAAGAAGAGCAACCAAACTGATAAAGGGAATGGAAAATCTCCCATATACCGACAGATTGAAGCAGTTGGGACTTTTCTCCCTGGAAAAGCGAAGACTTAGAGGAGACATGATAGAAACCTTCAAGATCCTGAAGGGCATAGAAAAAGTAGACAGGGACAGATTTTTCAAATTAAGGGGCACCACAAGCACAAGGGGGCATTGGGAGAAATTGAAGGGGGACAGGTTCAGAACAAACGCTAGGAAGTTCTTTTTCACTCAGAGGGTGGTGGACACATGGAACGCACTTCCAGAGGCTGTTGTAGACAAGAAAACATTAAATGGTTTCAAAGAAGGTTTGGATAGATTCCTAGAAGAAAAAGGGATTGGGGGGTATAGATAGGTATAGACCATTGCTCAGGCAATGGGCCTGATGGGCCGCCGCGGGAGCGGACCGCTGAGCAGGATGGACCTATGGTCTGCCTCAGCGGAGGCAACTTCTTATGTTCTTATGTTCTCGTCTGAATGAAGCAGCTGCCTATAGTTGGCCTGGTCCAAGTATCTCAGACCTGGCAGTACTTTCCCTCTGGGCTGGACTCCACATCCAGGCTTCTGAGCTGGCAGCAAGGCCACCCAGCGCTAGAGCTTCATCAAATGTTCACTTTTACTAGTCACTGCTCAGTTCAATGCAGCACTACAATTCCTGCTGTAAATTGGTCACTACTCAGTTCAATACAGCAATGTAATTCCAGATAGCTTTTGAGCCGCTCCTGGCTATAGCAGTCTTGACCCACTTTAATACCTGGTCAGAGTGCAGGGAACATTCTTTCTACCATGTTTCCCCAAAAATAAGATGTACCCATAAAATAAGCCCTAGCATGATTTTCAGGGTAGGTCTTAATATAAGCCCTACCCCCGAAAATAAGCGCTAGTCGCTGGCAGCAGCACTTCCCCACGTGCCCACTCCCCCCCCCGTGCACCCCCTGCTCCCTGCTGACCCTTCCATCTCTCCCTCCCATCCGAACCTTGACTGCGAGACCGAAATACCTGGTAACAAACAGCAGCGTCTGCAGCACAGGCTGAATCACAGCCTTCTCATGCCCAGGCGTTCTGTGTACCGAGTTGCTGATGACATCATCAGTGATGCAGCAGAGGAACACCCGGGCCTGAAAAGGTCATGATGCAATCTGTGCTGCTGATGTTGCCATTTGTTGTCAAGTATTTCGGTCTCGTGATTGGGGTTCGGATGGGAGGGAGAGATGAAAGGGTCAGCGGGGGGGGAGGTGCACGGCGGGGGTGGATAGAAGGGTGTGTGAGAGAGGGGCGGTGGCAGCAGGGGATGGGGATGGGAGGGGTAGAAAGATGCTGCATGGGGGTTGGGAGAAAGGGAAGGATAGAAGCTTCAAGGGTTCTGCTGCACAAGGGATGGGACGGATAGAAGCTGCAAGGGTTCTGCTGCACAAGGGGAGGGAGGGAGGGATAGAAGCTGCAAGGGTTCTGCTGCACAAGGGGAGGGAGGGAGGGATAGAAGCTGCAAGGGTTCTGCTGCACAAGGGGAGGGAGGGAGGGATAGAAGCTGCAAGGGTTCTGCTGCACAAGGGGAGGGAGGGAGGGATAGAAGCTGCAAGGGTTCTGCTGCATAGGGGGATGGGATGGAGGGATAGAAAGATACTGCACAAGATGCGGCACATGTGGGGGAGAGAAAGGAAAGAGGAAGAATTGGCATGAAGGGGACGAAGGGAGAGATGATCATTGTAATAATTGTAATAATAACTTTTATTTGTATACCGCAATACCACAAGCAGTTCAGAGCGGTTTACAGAGGAAAAGACTGTACATATACAATGATGTTACAGAGAATATTGTCAAATACATTGGTAACAAATTTAAATTACATTAGTGAGCCGAAGGTGGTTGGGTATAACCGGAAATATGTCGGAGATACATCAGGTAATGCAAAGATATAGCAGGGCAGGAAGGAGTCAGAGAAATGACCTACCCCGAAAATAAGACCTAGTGCCTTTTTTGGGCCCCAAAATTAATATAAGACAGTGTCTTATTTTCGGGGAAACAAAGTAGTTGTTTAGTTGGTTGTTAATTCCCCCTTTTCCAGTGCAATAGGAAATGTAAGATAAAGGCAGGCTTTCAGGTTTACACTCCTTTTCCTTTCTTTTGGGACTGTTTTCCTTTTAAACAATAACTCACTGTCAAATCCCTTGGTCTGTTAACTTATATCCACAGCATACGTCACAGCTTAGAACTAACTGCTTTTACTTTCATACTGCCATTCACATGATACAGGGGCTGTTTTCCTCACTGGACATCCACTCCCTGCCCAGCTCTGGACACTGAATTCTGGCTCACTGGCATCCAATTTCATGGAGTAATCAGCTTCTACCGGCTGCTCACTGCCTTCTGAATGTGGGGCCAAACAGTTGCTCGGGACTGCCTTCAAGGCTCTCTCATCCCCCAGCTTCTCTCTCTCCTTAGGTGGAAGAACCTGCACTCTCATTAGGTGGAAGAACCTGCACTTTCCTGGCTTGGTTTTCTCTAGCAGCAGAGTTCTTTTGGCAAGGAGAAGAAAGGACTTTTCTCCCTAAGGAGCTCCCATGCTGTGTGTTGGTTTCTCTGGAGTTCTAAGCTGTTTCTCTTCTTCTCTGTAGTACACAAAGATGCAACTAGCAAGGAAGAAATTATCTGCAGAATGAGCACTTGGTCACTCCTCAATGAAGGCTCTGAACAAAGTATTCAAAGGCAATGAAATAACACTCCAAACAAAGATAAGACTTGTCCATGCACTCATTTTCTCAGTGGTCAATTATGGATGTGAAAATTGGACACTAAGGAAACAAGACAGAAAGAAGATTGACTCATTTGAGCTTTGGTGTTGGAGAAGGATTTTATGTGTGCCGTGGACTGCCAGAAGAACTAACAAATCAATTCTGGAAGAGATCAAAATGGCTATGTCACTTGAAGTCCAAATGATGAAGTTACGACTGTCTTATTTTGGTCATACTGTCAGAAGAGAGAGATCTTTGGAAAAGGACATCGTGTTTGGGAAGATTGAAAGAACCAGGCAAAGAGGATGACCTGCAATCAGATGGCTGGACATGTTGAAAACAACCATCAAGTTGCTAAGACTCGAGCACGAGTCGATGGCACCTACTCTCTGTTTTCTGTCTTTCAACTAGTTCTTAGTCCATAATAGGACATTCATACTTTCACTTCCCACTACTGTTTGGAGAATCATTCCAGATGGGATAGTTGGTTCAGCCAAGCATTTCTATAAAATTTATTCTCCATTTAGACGCCAATTTCCATCCATCCCTTTTGCTTCTGCCAGACTCAGAAACATGATCCTGGCAGTTAGGGAATCCCACATGTGAGAATATGCTGCCAGCTTATCCTAGGATAAAGCACAGTTACATACCTACAATTGGTGTTATCTGAGGACAGCAGGCAGGTATTCTCACAGCCCTGGCAGGCAGATGGCGTGATAGGACAGGGTACGGTATTGGAGTTCAAGAAGGGATTGGACAATTTCCTGAAGGAAAAGAGGATAGAAGGGTATAGATAGAGGGTTACTATATAGGTCCTGGACCTGATGGGCCGCCACGTGAGTGGACTGCTGGGCATGATGGACCCCTGGTCTGACCCAGCAGAGGCACTGCTTATGTTCTTATGTTCCTCCCTCTTCCCCTAGTTGGCTTCTTAGCTTTTTTACGGAACTGATGGTCCTGTGAACTGATGTCAGGTGAGAAGGCACCAGCACATGCGCATTATGGGTAGTCTTGAGGCTTTTGAAATTTTTAAAGTGACAGTACACTTTAACACTGTGTACCAGGCTCTGGGGATGACGTCACTCACATGTGAGAATATCTTCCTGCTGTCTTTGGATAACATCTTTTACAGGTAAGTAACTGTGCTTTATCCTGAAAGGGAAGACCCATGGACAATGTCTCCACATGGGTTAGTTATGTATATACTATAATGGTAATGACCCTCACCTCTATTAGGACCTCAGAATTGATACATAGCCACTAAAATTATTCATCACATTTGGTTTGATACCAATATTATGCCAGCTACCAATCTCTCTATGCATTATTATCCAGAAGAAAGTTAAATACCAAATACTCTGGCCATATTATACAAGTGCAATACTTGTACTCTTGTGCTATCTTATACCAGTATCGCATTAAAACTGTATAAGGTAAATGTTTTATTTCTGAAATATAGATATCAGATAGCAGTCACCTGGAACATCATCTGCCCATGTTCCCTTCCTACTACAGTACCACAGAACCTATTTGATCATAGTCTTTATCCTTACTGTCCTACAATGAAAAATTCTTTCTGATTGTCTGTGCTTTCTTGATTTCTGAAATAAATAGGACTTAATATTAATTTCTTTCTATTCAAAGGAAATTCGTTCCATTGAAAGGTATATTCGAAAACTGGAATTTCATATCAGCAAGGTAAGCTTAAGTATTAAACATGTACAATTCTAGTTTCAAAGCAAATGCTAAGACACTTAGAGGGCCATTTTCAAAAAGGACATCTAAGTCCATCTTGGATGTTTCCTGCTAAACATCCAAATTCAGAACATAAGAATTGCCGCTGCTGGGTCAGACTAGTGGTCCATCATGCCCAGCAGTCCGCTCACGCAGCGGTCCTTAGGTCAAAGACCAGTGCCCTATTTGAGTCTAGGATTACCTGCGTACGTTCTGGTTCAGCAGGAACTTATCTAACCTTTTCTTGAATCCTTGGAGGGTGCTTTCCCCTATGACAGCCTCTGGAAGAGGGTTCCAGATTTCTACCACTCTCTGGGTGAAGAAGAACTTCCTTATGTTTGTACGGAATCTATCCCCTTTTAACTTTAGAGAGTGCCGTCTCGTTCTCTCCACCGTGGAGAGGGTGAACAATCTCTCTTTCTCTACTAAATCAATTCCCTTCATTATCTTGAATGTTTCGATCATGTCCCCTCTCAGTCTCCTCTTTCGAAAATTACCACAAGAAGGGCTGCAGAACAGAGACGGCAAACTACAGACCGGTGAGTCTCACATCTATAGTGTGCAAGCTCATGGAAACACTGATTAAACAAAATATTGATACAATCCTAGACGAGGAAAACCTACGTGATCCCCACCAGCACGGATTCACCCAGGGCAGATCCTGCCAATCTAACCTAATCAGCTTTTTCGACTGGGTTACTAGACAATTGGATGCCGGAGAGTCATTGGATGTGGTATATCTAGACTTCAGTAAAGCTTTTGATAGCGTCCCACACAGAAGGTTATTGAACAAGCTGAAGTCGATAGGATTAGGGGACACTCTAACTACATGGATTGAGGATTGGCTGAGTGGTAGACTTCAGAGGGTGGTGGTAAACGGTACCCCGTCCAAAATGTCAGGCGTGATCAGTGGAGTGCCGCAGGGGTCGGTCTTGGGCCCGATTCTATTCAACCTATTCATAAGAGATATGACCCAAGGACTTAGAGGAAGGGTATCACTGTTCGCCGACGACGCCAAACTTTGCAACATAGTAGGTAAAAACACCATGCCTGATAATATGACACAGGATCTACTGCTGCTGGAACGGTGGTCAGCAACATGGCAGCTAGGCTTCAATGCTAAAAAGTGTAAGGTAATGCACCTGGGAAAGAAAAACCCGCACAGAACTTACATACTAAATGGTGAGACCTTGGCCAGGACCACGACGGAACGAGATCTAGGGGTGATCATTAGTGATAACATGAAGGTTGCAAATCAAGTGGAGAAAGCTACCTCCAAGGCAAGGCAAATGATGGGTTGTATTCGTAGAGGTTTTGTCAGCAGGAGACCTGAAGTTATGATGCCGCTGTACAGGACCATGGTGAGGCCTCACTTGGAGTACTGCGTTCAATTCTGGAGACCTCACTACCGGAAGGATGTGCAGAGAATCGAGTCAGTTCAGCGAATGGCCACAAAGATGGTCTGGGGGCTCAAAGATCTCACGTATGAAGAAAGACTGAATAAACTGAGGCTGTACTCACTTGAGGAACGAAGAGAGAGGGGTGATATGATTGAAACGTTTAAGTACATCACGGGCCGTATCGAGTCGGAAGAAGATATCTTCTACCTCATGGGACCCTCGAACACCAGGGGGCATCCGCTAAAAATCAGGGGAGGGAAGTTCCATAGCGACTCCAGAAAATACTTCTTCACTGAAAGAGTGGTGGATCATTGGAACAAACTCCCACTGCAGGTGATTGAGGCCAACAGCGTGTCGGACTTTAAGAGAAGGTGGGATATTCACAGGGGATCCCTAGGGGAGTGAAATCAGAGGGCGGGTATTTGGAGTGGGCAGACTTGGTGGGCTATAGCCCTTTTCTGCCGTCTTTTTCTATGTTTCTATGTTTCTATGTTTCTATTTGGATGTTTTGGCCACCAAAACATTTATACCACCAGGACATCTAACTTTATTTGCCATTTTTGACCACAAAAACATCCAAGTTAGAAATGTCCAAATCAGCACCATTTAGACATGGGAGGGCCACCATTCTAATGGACTGGCCACACGGACATGCCAACAGAGCAGTGGGGCACCTTAGAGGGCACTGCTGTGAAATTCACATAATGGGTGCAAGATATACACCTCACCATATACCCCTTATAGTTTGTGGTGAGCCCTCCAAAACTCCCCCAAAACCTACTATACCTACCTGTCTACTGCTTCAATAGCCCTTATGGCTATAGGGGGCATCTATAAGGCAGTGTAGTAGGGTTGTGGGTTTTGATGGACTCATACTTAACAGCATATATCAGTGGTCTCAAACTCATGGCCCGGGGGCCACATGTGGCCTGCCAAGTACTATTTTGAGGCCCTTGGTATGTTTATCATAATCACAAAAGTAAAATAAAAGTTTCTTGATCATATGTCTCTTTAGCTATAAATGACAATATTATTATTAAGACTTGGCCAAAAGGAAAGATTTATAAACTATAAAGAGTTTTACCTCATGCAAAATTGACATTTCTTTAATAAGACATTAACTATTTTTTCTGAGGTCCTCCAAGTACTGTACTTACAAATCCAAAATGTGGCCCTGCAAAGGGTTTGAGTTTGAGACCACTGGCATAGATGTAGTGGTTAGAGTTTCTAGCCTGCCCCGACGGGACCCATTTCGCCACTAGGTGGCTTCATCAAGGGTTCTCAGGATGCTAAAATACCTAGCCCCAAAATAAGGAGGGATGCCTAAATAAAGCATCCTGAGAACCCTTGACGAAGCCACCTAGTGGCGAAACGGGTCCCGTCGTGGCAGGCCAGAAACTCTGCATATTAAAAGATAAGTGATGATTTCTTTCTATTGAAATAATAAAAAAGTGAAATACAACATAGTATTAGATACAGTAAGATTTCAGTTTGGCACTAGGAGGAGATGGAGATAAGGGTCAGTGATTGAGACTCCAAACCATTCAGTCTTGATATCACACATTTGTGTTTTAAATCAAGCAGATTTCTGAGAACCTTTATCCTCCTTTCTCATGTTAGATACTCTTTTGTGGGATTTTTTTATACCTGTGGAGAGTGTGGGCATCTCTCCTGCTGCAGGGAGAGGGGGTTGGGTCACAGCAGGGATATTAGGGCAGCGAGAGAGTGTGGGCATCTAGGTGTATATGTCATCTGTGTTGGCTCTGTGTGTTTCTGTGACTGGGAGAGAATAGGAGAGAAAAGGGGTGAGATGGAGTAATTTCTTAACAGCTATCAGGTCAATATTCAGCCACTACAGTCAGCATAATTTTTAAACTCTGTCTGCTATAGCTACATAAAACATATTCTTCTTCACTATTCAACTACTCAGTGGCACTCTTTTAAGTTGATACTCTAAGATGTTATATATTTATTACACCTCCTTCAATCCTTGTGTATCACAATCAGTTATGCTGTCTAGCCAGACCTCAGAAACACCACTCCTCCGTCCCACATAGGTGCTATTTTTTAGGGAGAGTCTAGTGTTAAATCCTCACTGGTCGAGGCTCCCGGCTTTCAGTTTTTTACAAGTTCTCACTCAATCGTTAACTTCATAAATTACTATAAATCTTCATTTTAATTTTATATCTATTTTATATTTTATGGTTTTGTATTTTCACTTATCTTTATAATTGTCACCCTTATTCACAATTTGGTGAATTTAGCGGTTGGACCCGACATGTTTCGCCTTAGCGAAAAATAGCACCTATATGGGACAGAGGAGTGGTGTTTCTGAGGTCTTTGACTAGACAGCATAATTGATTGTGATACACAAGGATTGAAGGAGGTGTAATAAATATATAACATGTTAGAGTATTAACTGAAGAGGTGTTTTGGAAACTCTAAGTGAAAATTGCAGCCATTTTTTTTTTTTTTAATTCTTTATTGATTTTAAAACTTTCATCAAGTGTACGAAAATTGCAACACAATAACATAGATTTAATCACTTGTACATTTTAACGTTATATCTTATAATTGCAAATATAACCCTCCCTCTCCCACCCTGAAATCCCTCTAGTAATGTTATTTTTCATATATTAGAAATCCTCCCCCCACCCCACCCTTATCTTACATATTAAATATAGAAATATTAGAAAAATGGCATTAATCATGACAAAAGGACGTTAATGGTTCCCAAATTTTAATAAAGTTTTTATAATTTCCATTTTGCACCGCTATTGATCTTTCCATTCTGTATATGTGACATACCGAATTCCACCAAAATTTAAAATTAAGCCTACTATGGTCTTTCCAATTATTAGTAATATGTTGAATGGCTACTCCGGTCAAAATCAATAAAAGTTTGTTATTACACATTGATATCTGACTCTTTTTTCTCATAGACATACCAAAAAGTACAGTATCATAAGTTAATGCTACGTGATTTTCTAATAAACAATTTACTTGATCCCAGATTGAATTCCAAAAGGCTAAGATATGGGGACAATAAAACAAAAGATGATCTAAAGTTCCTATATCCAGATTACAATGCCAGCATCTATTAGACAAAGAGCTATTTGACTTTTGCAATCTAACTGGGGTCCAAAAAGCTCTATGTAACAAGAAAAACCAAGTTTGTTTCATAGATGCTGACATTGTACATCTCATTCTCCAAGACCAAATTTGTGGCCATTGAGATGCTGAAATATCATGCTTAATCTCAATGCTCCAAATATCCCTAAGAGTATTTTTAGGCTTTTTTTAACCAATTCACTAATAGTTTTATACCAGTGTGCGGCCTGGTGTCCCAGAAAGTCCGCCTGAAAACATAAAAATTCTATGCTAGGTTGAGTATTCAAATTTTTCCATTCAGGGAACCCTGCCTGAATGGCCTGCTTCAATTGCAACCAATTGAAAATATTGTGATTTGTGAAGCCCAAATTTATATTGCAATTGTGTAAAATCCAGCAGCTTACCATTAGTAATTACATCATTTAAAGTTCTGATGCCTGCAATTATCCAATGTTTCCAGACGATCTTGAAACCGCCAATTTGAATCTTGGAGTTTAGCCATATGGATTGATTCATTGAGTTATTAATAGTAATTGCTGTTAAATTACTGACAAATCGTAATATTTTCCAAGCATCCATTAGAATTCTATTTTCTTTGTATAATCTGGGCATCTTGATACTGAGCACATGAGAAAGATGTAAAGGAAACATGAGTTGCCATTCCAAATATAACCAATCAGGAGTATACTCAATGAGATCCGGGAGGACCCAATACATACCTTGACGTAAAATATAGGCTTGATGGTACCTATAAAAGTTTGGAAAATTTACCCCGCCCTCCCTAATTGGTCTTTGCAAAGATGCTATAGCAATTCTAGGAGTTTTACCAAGCCAAATAAATTTTATAATACTCGAGTTCAACTTTTTATAAAAAGATCCATGAAAAAATACTGGTATCATACCCATTTGATAGCAAACTACAGGTAAAATCATCATTTTAACCGTTTGGACTCTCCCCCACCAAGATAAATGTAATGGATTCCAATGCTCACATAATTCCGTAACCTTTTTTAAGAGCCTTTTTTCATTTTCTTTTACAGTCTCATCTACTGTATTTTTATTTTTATTTTTTTTCCATTATTTTTTATTTTCTAATTTTTCATAAAGTGTACATAATAATAAATTACAATTGATAAATGCATATTATCACTTTTATATCTAATACATTATATATCTGAATTTGATTTTCTCCCTCACCCTTCCCCCTCCCTTTCATTACTTTAATATAATATTTTAATTTTCAAATTTTTATAAAAAGTATACAACATATTAGAATACAATTGATAAATATTCAATAACTTTTTTATATCTAATACAATATAATCTAAACAAATTTTGTCCCATTTCCCTCCCCCCACCCTTTTATTACCTTTTATTCATACGTTACATTTTGTATAATATATTATAACATACTATGTATAAATTAATTTTTCTTACCCCCCTTTATGTGTGTCATAAAAAAGATCCTTAAAAGAAGAAAAGAAGAAGAAAACATCATATTATTTATTCATTACAGTATTTTGTCAATGGCCCCCATATTTTTATAAATTTAGTATATGTCCCCTTTTGTATTGCTATTGTTCTTTCCATTTTAAAAATATGACATATTGTATTCCACCAAAATGTGTAATTTAGGTTGTTGTAATTTTTCCAATTGTTAGTTATATGTTGAATGGCAACCCCTGTCATAATTAATAAAAGCTTATTATTTTCTGGTGAAATTTGACTTTTTATTCTCATCATTGTTCCAAATAAAATTGTATCATATGATATTGCAATATGATTTTCCATTAATTTATTAATTTGTGGCCAAATTGAATTCCAAAAAATTTTAATATAAGGACAATGATATAATAAATGATCTAATGTCCCTGGTTCTAGATTACAGTGCCAGCATCTATTAGACTTAGAACTGTCTAATTTTTGCAAACGAGTAGGGGTCCAAAAAGCTCTATGTAATAAAAAGAACCATGTTTGTCTCATAGATGCTGACACTGTACATCCCATTCTCCAAGACCAAATTAGTGGCCATTGAGATGCATTAATTTGATGTCCAATCTCAATGCTCCAAATGTCTCTTAGACCATTTTTTGGTTTTTTATTTAAATATCCAGATATTAATTTATACCACAATGCGGCTTGATGTCCTAGGAAGTCTGCTTTAAAGCATAAGAACTTTAAACTATATTGATTGTTTAATGATTTCCATTCAGGGAACCCAACCTGAATGGCCTGCTTCAATTGCAACCATTTAAAACTTTGTGTTTTATTAAGACCAAATCTATGTTGCAATTGTGGAAAATCCAGCAGTTTACCTTCTGAAATAATATCATCTAGAGATCTAATGCCTGCATTAATCCAGTTCTTCCAAAGGATTTGAGCTCCGCCAATTTTGATCTTGGAGTTTATCCATATGGATTGATTAGTTGATTTGTATATTGGGATGGGTGTTAATTTATCAATAAATCTCAATGTTTTCCAAGTATCCATTATTATTTTATTTTCTTTGTATCTTTTAGGTATATTAATACTTGGTAAATGAACTAAATTTAGGGGAAACATAAGGCGCCATTCCAAATATAACCAATCTGGTGCATTATCTATAAGTTCTGGGAGGATCCAATACATACCCTGACGTAGAATATAGGCTTGATGGTACCTATAGAAATTTGGAAAATTTACCCCTCCCTCCTTAATTGATTTTTGTAAGGTTACTAAAGCTATTCTAGGTGTCTTACCAAGCCAAAGAAATTTTGTTAAAATTCTATTAAGCTTTTTATAAAAGGACCCCTGAAAATAAATAGGTATCATACTCATTTGGTAGCAAACTACAGGCAACATCATCATTTTAATAGTTTGAACTCTTCCCCACCAAGAAATATGTAATGGGTTCCATTGCTCACATAACTCCGTAACTTTTTTTAATACATATTTTTCATTTTCTTTTACAGTATCTTCAATTGTTTTTTTAACTTGAATGCCTAGATATTTAAATCCTTCTTCTTTCCATATGAATGGAAAAGTATCAAATAATCCTTTTACACAGTGAACATTCAAGGGTATAATTTCAGATTTATTCCAATTAATTTTATAACCTGAAAATTTGCCAAACTTATCAATTAATTCCAATAAAGAAGATAAGGTAGACTCTGGATTTCTCAAATAAAGCAAAATATCATCCGCATAAGCCGAAATTTTATATTCCATATCTGAATATGGAATACCTTTTATCTCCCTCGTTTGCTGTATTGCTAACAATAAGGGTTCTAATACAACATCAAATAACAAAGGAGATAAAGGACAGCCTTGTCTAACTCCCCTCTGTAATTGAAAGCCATCAGATATCTTATTATTAATATTTAATCTTGCAATCGGGAAGCTATACAATGTTTTTACCATTTGTATAAATCCAGAACCTATACCAAACCATTCTAAAGCCTGATACATAAAATTCCATTCTACCCTATCAAATGCTTTTTCAGCATCTAATGAAACTGTAAAAGCCGGTTCATCCATTTTTTTTGATAAGTTTAGCATGTGAAATAATAGTCTAGAGTTATTGGAGGAATGTCTTTTAGCAACGAAACCCGTTTGATGCATATCTATAATATGTGGGAGAGCTTTGGCTAATCTCAAAGCCAAAATTTTCGCCAAAAGTTTATTATCAACATTTATCAAAGATATAGGCCTGTAGTTTGAAACCAAAGTAGGATCTTTATTTGGCTTAGGCAAAACAATTATTATTGATTCAGCCATAGTACCTTTTATATTACCTTTTATAAGTTGTGTCTGATATAATTTTAATAAATGTGGGGAAAGGATATTTTGAAATGTTTTATAAAATTCTACTGTGTAACCATCACCACCTGGAGCGGATCCAACTCTAAGAGATCTCAATGCTGTTTCTAATTCTTTTAATGATATAGGTTCTTCTAAACTTCGTTTCATATGATCAGGAATTTTAGGTCCATTAATTAAATCTAAAAATTTTTTTCCATCTTTTTGTTTCTCCAAATAAGGTTCGGAAGAATACAGATCCTTATAAAAATTTAAAAATTGTTTTAATATTATATTTGTTTGATTTGTTATTATACCATTATCATCTTTTATTCCATTAATATTAGTTCTCCTTTTTTTTGCCTTAAGATAATTTGCCAATAATTTTCCCGCCTTATTAGAATTTCCATAATACACTGTTTGCTTGGAAAACAAATCTTTTCTTATCATTTTTGAAGTTAATTCATTATATTTACCTTTTGTTTTCAAAAGAGCTTGTAAAACTTCATATTCCCATTTACTTATCAATTTAGCTTCTAATATTTTTATTTCTTTTTCTAATTCTATATATTGTTTTTTGATCTGTTTCCTAATAAAAGCTGAATATGATATAATATTACCCCTCATAGTTGCTTTAAATGCATCCCATACATTCTCTATAGATGTATCTTCCACTAAATTTGTTTGAAAAAATTCATTAATTTGTGTTTTAAAATTTTCCAAAAATTTGTCATCCACAAGCAATGCATTATCAAATCTCCAAAGAGGTCTATTATTTTCTAATTGATCTAATTGTAATTCTATCCATATTCCCGCATGATCCGAAATGATAATAGGATCAATGGAGGCTTTAATCACCTGTTGCACTTTATTTGTTGAAACAAAAATATAATCTATTCTTGAAAATGATTTATGAACCTGTGAACAAAATGAATATTCCTGATCATTAAAATGAAGAATACGCCATATATCCTTCAAATCACATGATCGAACTAAATTATCTAGACCTAAAGATTTAATATTTTTACCTGGTTTTTTATCCAATAATGGATCCATTACAGCATTAAAATCTCCAGCCACCACTAAATTAGAGGCAGCCAGTGGTAATAACATATTTTGTAGCTTTTTGAAAAATTCTGATTGATTCGAATTAGGGGCATATATATTAAATAACGTCAGGGTATCATTTCCCATACCTATATCGATATGTATCCATCTTCCATGTGGATCTGAACTTTTTACCTTTATATTGGCCATACATTTTTTATTTATAAGAATTGCAACCCCTGCTTTTTTACCCACTGCTGGAGCAAAAAAACATTCCTTTATCCATCCACCTGATAATTTCTGTGATTCCTTCATATTAAGATGGGTCTCTTGCAGACAGTAAATATCCGCATTTTGCTTTTTTAAAAATGTTAATACTTTTTTCCTTTTAATTACATGATTCAGGCCATTGACATTAATAGAATATATTTTAAAAGACATTATACATTTTAATACTTTTCATTATCTTATTCTTCCTCTCCTCTTTCATATTTAATATCCAAAAAATTTTCTTCATGACACACATATTTAACCCTAATGTATCTCCCTTAATTATTCTAGTAAATATTCTCCTTGTCCCTCCCTTTCCCACCCAGTACATTGGCTGCTTAAGGATACACATTGGAACTGTAATCCAAACATTCTCCCCATTCCAGGCAATCAATATTCAATATTTAAACAAATTTCCCTTCTATCTATCTATATTGATCTTTTATATCTTTAATCATTTTCCATAACATTTCATTAATGTATCATTATCCATTTAACATTATGTTAATTTGTATTTCCTTAGTATTATGATTTCAACATATAATTATTTTAAACATATATGTAGTGTATTATTTAATAATTTTCCTTATATTGTTTTCCTCCTTTTCTTCAGATATTTCGATATGTCATATTTTTCTAATTTTTCATAGAGTCTTCAAAACCATCTTAATGTTCTATGTTAAAATATCATAGGTTCTGGTTTAGAGAGAAAATCTTTTAGTTTTTCGGGATCCTCAAAATATAAGGATTTGTCTCCAGATGATACTCTCATTTTCGCCGGGTAGTATAGACCATATTTAAATCCTTTTTCTTTTAGTAGAGGTCTCATGTCTAGTAGTCTCTTTCTTTTATTTGCTGTGTTTTTGGCAAAGTCTGGTAAAAACCATAATCTTGATCCTTTATAATTTAGGTTTTTATCTTTTTTTGCAGCATTTAGTATTTCTAGTGCTTGTTGGTATCTCAGCATTTTGAAAATTATTGGTCTTGGTCTGTCTTTGTTTTCTAAATTTTTAATTGGGATTCTATGCGCCCTTTCTATTTCAATTGGTTGTTTCAAGTCTAACTGTAGTATTTTTGGAATTAAATTTTCAAGGAAAAGGATAGTATTTTTTCCCTCTAAATTTTCTTGTATTCCAAAAAGTTTGATGTTTTTCCTTCTTCCTCTATTCTCGTAGTCCTCCAGTTGATCTTTTAATTTATTTAATTCCAGGCTGTCGTTTTTACATCTTTTTGATTCACATTCTATAGCTTCCATTTTTGATTCTAGTTCAGTTGTTCTTTTGTTGTTAACTTCCATTTGTCTATGAATATTTAAAATTTCTTCTTTCATTTCCGACATATTAGTTATAGTTTCCTTAAGCATTTGTTTGATTTGTCTTAGTTCTTCCATAACTTCTGTTTTGCTTAATATGTCTGATTCTTCGATAGGAAGTGGTATTTTGCTTGGTGTTATTTGGTCTTGTTTCTGTCTTTTTGCAGATGTACCAGCCTCATTTTTGTTTTGTCTGGTGCTTGCCATGTTGTTGTTTTCTTTTTCTTGGTTATTCTTATTTCTTATATTTAGTCTCTTAGGTTTAGATTTAATATTCTTAGGTTTTTAATCTCTTTTCTTCCAAGATTTAGTAGAAATTTTCTTTTTAAGCCCTTTTCTTTTCCTCAGTTATCTGTCACAATCTTGAATATTCCTTTTTTAGTTTATTTATCTCTTTAATATTGGCTAGATGGTTATTTTTAATTTTTTTCTCCTTCTTTTATCTTTTACCTATGTCAGTTTGAAAATTCTTTCCTTTTTTCTTTTACTTTTCTCACTTTCACTGTCTCAATGAAGGAGGGAAACATTCAGTCCAACAACATTTCCTTCCCTTAGATCTCTCTCAGATTAGTCAATTTCTTTCACAAGTTTTAATTTTTCAGCGCTGACAAAAAAAAAAAATTTCTTAGTAGTTTTTCCTCTCCTCTCACAAGCCCAATCGCAGCCCCGATTGAGGAGAGCAACACTTTATAGAGTTATTTTCCCTTATTTTGACCAACTTGAAGTAACTGTCTTCTGTTTTTTCTCAGCGTCTCTCAATTGCCTCGATGTCCTGTTGCTTCGGTTTTTTTTAAAGTTTAAAGTTCCGTTAATCCTTTTCTCTGTCTCCTCTCTCACAAGCCCAATCGCAGCTTTGTCAGAGGAAAGCAATATTCAATTCAGAATTTCTTTTATTTTAATAAGCTGATATTTATTTGTTTTCAGTGCTTTGGCACTTAATTATTGAGAGAAAATGCCAGTATTCCTCTCTCTATCAGTTTTCTTTTTTCAATCCCCTGAGAATGCTGTATGTCTTTTTCAAATTAAATCTTCATAAGCCTTCTTTCACTCTCTCAGCATTCAAATCAGCATTAATATAATCACGTATTTCTTTTAACTTTTTCCAAATCTTCCCTTAATATCAGCAGCAATATGTATTATTTGCGTTTATAGAATTTTTTTATCTGTTATCTGTCCCAATGTTGAACCATCGCTGAGGAAAAACGAACAAGAAAACTGGCTTCAGGTAAAAGACCAGTTTTATCTCAGGGCTCCAACTCAGCGCTGACTAGAAAGGGCTGCCTTAAACTGTCATAGTTTAGATAATCAACTGTCAACTGTCTCACATTGGGATCGTTCTTTTTTTTTAAAACGTTAATCAGTTTTATTTCTTGAAACAGTTCTCTTCTCTACCGTGCCGTATCTATACCTCTAAAAGCTAGTAATATTCAATGCCTTTAAGGTTTTAATTTATCTTCGGCAGGAGAGGGCTGTATTAAATCATCTCATCTGACAGCGATTTCACTTCAAGATCCGTTTCTCTTTAGCTGTTAGTCAGTTCAAGTTTTTAACAGCTATTTCTTACCTCCGTGCTGCCTTAATACAGAGATAATCCGTCTCCTTTCTTTTCAAATCTTACTTTAATAACAGCGTTGTTATCCGATTGTTTCTATTTGATAGATTTCTTTTCTGTCAGTTATCTGCCGCGTCAATCCAGCGCTGAGAGAAAAACCGGCAATCTTTCTTTCAGTTTTCCTCTCTCAGGATCTATCTCGATTTTATCGGAGGAACTCAATATTAGTCTGCAATAGTTTTAAGTTTAATTTAAACTTGTTTTTTATCTCAAAATCAGCAATAAGAGAATTATAATTTTAAAATTTTGCCCAGATATAGAGGAGCGTCGTGATCACACCTCCATCCTGTGTTCGCGTTAAGCCACGCCCCCCATCTACTGTATTTTTAATCCATATTCCCAAATATTTTAAACTATCTTCCTTCCAAACGAAAGAAAAAGACTCAAACATACTTTTTAAACAATGCACATTGAGTGGAAGAAGTTCAGACTTATTCCAATTAATTTTATAACCTGAAAATTTACCAAATTTGTCTATCAAATCTAACAAACAAGGAATGGAGGAAACAGGATTTCTCAAATATAATAAAATATCATCTGCATAAGCAGAAAATTTAAATTCCCAATTATTAAGAGGAATACCTTGTATTTTTTTTGCTTGATTAATAGCTAACAATAAGGGTTCTAATACTATATCAAAAAGCAAAGGAGATAGTGGACAATCTTGTCTAACTCCCCTATGTAAATGAAAACGATCTGACATTTTATTATTGATATA
Source organism: Geotrypetes seraphini (assembly GCF_902459505.1). Lineage (NCBI taxonomy): Eukaryota > Metazoa > Chordata > Amphibia > Gymnophiona > Dermophiidae > Geotrypetes > Geotrypetes seraphini. Next base: position 108,735,943 of record NC_047094.1, read on the forward strand.
TAATCTTGCCATAGGGGAGCTATACAAAGTCTGAACCATTTGAATAAATCCTGAACCTATACCAAACCATTCCAAAGCTTGATACATGAAATCCCATTCCACTCTATCAAATGCTTTTTCTGCATCTAAAGATATGGCAAAAGCCGGTTCATTCATATTTTTAGTTAAATTTAAAATGTGGAATGTCAATCTTGTGTTACTAGAAGAATGTCTATTCGCAATGAATCCAGTTTGGTGTACATCAATTATATAAGGGAGAGCCTTAGCCAATCTCATAGCCAAAGTTTTAGCCAGTAATTTTCCATCCACATTAATTAAAGATATCGGCCTATAGTTTGATACCGAAGTAGGATCTCTATTTGGCTTAGGTAACACAATAGTTAAAGATTCTGCCATAGTACCTGTAATACAACCTTTATTTAGTTGAAATTGATATAAATTTAATAAATGAGGGAGTAATGAATTTTGAAATGTTTTATAGAATTCTACTGTAAAACCATCCCCACCTGGAGCGGATCCAACTCTAAGAGACTTCAATGCAGTTTCTACTTCTTTTAACGATATAGGCTCATCTAATCTTTTTATATGATCAGGAAGTTTTGGACCCACTAATAAATTAAAAAATTCCACACCATTTTGAAGTTTATCAGCATAAGACTCGGAAGAATACAAATCTTTATAAAAATTAAGAAATTGATTTAAAATATCATTAATCTTAGTATGCAAATTTCCACTACTATCTTTAATTGCTACTATTTTTACTCTTCTTTTTTTTGCTTTAAGATAATTTGCAAGTAATCTTCCCGCCTTATTGGAACTTCCATAATACAAAGTTTGCTGGGAAAACAAATCTTTCCTCGCCAGTCTTGAAGATATCTCATTATATTTCCCTTTTACTTTTAATAATTCTTGTAAAGTATCATTCTGCCAATTATTAATTAATTAATTAATTAATTTAGATTCTAGAAGTTTAATTTCATTTTCCAGATCAGTGAATTGTTTAACCAATAGTTTCCTAGTATGTGCCGAATAAGAAATAATATGACCTCTCATAGTAGCTTTAAAAGCATCCCACAATATTTCAGTGTTAATATCCGCTGTATTATTAATTTGGAAAAATTCAGATATCTTCTCCTTAAATTCTTCAAGAAAAACTGAATCTGCAATCAGTGTATTATCAAATCTCCAAACTGATCTATTTATTTCTTGTTTATCTAAACTACATTTAATCCATACCCCTCCATGATCTGACAAAATAATTGGATCAATGGAAGCTTGTAACACCTGTTTTACCATTGAATTTGAAACCAAAACATAATCAATTCTTGAAAAAGATTTATGAACTTGTGAAAAAAAAGAAAATTCCTGATCATTAAAATGAAGAATTCTCCATATATCTTTTAAATCACAAGAATTTACCAAATTTTCTAACCCTAAAGATTTTATATTTTTACTTGATTTTTTATCCATAAAAGGATCCATTACAGCATTGAAATCTCCAGCTACAACTAAATTAGAAGCAGCCAGTGGGAGTATTAATTGTTGTAAAGATTTAAAATAATCATTTTGATTTGAATTAGGGGCGTAGACATTAATCAAAGTCAAGGTATTATTTCCCATTCTCATTTCCACCTTAATCCATCTTCCTAAGGGATCAAACTCCAACAATTTAAATGAAGCTGAACATTTATTACTAATCAAAATAGCAACCCCTGCTTTTTTTCTAACTGCAGGGGCAAAAAAACAGTGCTTTACCCATTCACCTTCGAGTCTTTTTGATTCAACATCTGAAAGATGCGTCTCTTGGATAAAGTATATATCAGCTTTCTGTTTTTTCAAGAAAGTAAGCATTTTTTTTCTTTTTACTGGATGATTGAGACCATTAACGTTGAGGGAAAAAATTTTAGTCTCCATTATACTTAATAATTATCAAAAATCTCTTCTCAAATGTAAAGAATAAATAATAAAATAAGTCAAGATTAGATGCCATTTTCAAAACCCTCTTCAGTAGAATAAAACATATCCCCCAATTATTATCATTCCCCTTGTTAATCCCAATCCAACCCTTCCCCCCCTAAATAATGACATAGATAACTTGGAACCACACATATAAATACAGATGAGTCCAGAAAATTCCCAAACAGACCACAATATTAAGACAATATTATAATATATTCATCTTTTTATATAATTCTCTTATTATTATAATCATTTCATAAATTCCCATCAATAACTTCAACGACCAAATTCCCAATCTGTATAAATCTAGTTGATCTAAATTGAAGCTAATCTTAAATTATCTTTCTTGGATAATCAATAATTAATTATTCTGAATATCCTTTAACATATAAATAAATTTTCCATCACTAAAGTCATATGAATTTGATTCATATTAGAATTAGAACTAGATATTCCCTAATGAAAATATAATTTATACCTATCAATGAAATTCCATGAAAAGCAATTAAATTTTTAAAGTAAATATATTGAAAGATTAATTCTTATGCAAAATGAGTTCAGCACTAGATGAAAGATAAGATCATTTTTGAAAGAAAATTCCTCAGTGAAAGATTCTAGCGAGTCATATTCCCTGCGCACAAGTTTACTCATCCAATTTATCATGAATTCATAGTTATAAACAGCAAAGGAGTCATAAAATTCAATATTCCACTTCTTCTTTCTCCTCTTTTCTTCTATCTTCTTAGTCATATTTCAATAATATATTAGAATTAGAAAATTCGGAGCCATAAGGAATGAGCAATGAGACACAAGGAATGCAATCCATCTCCTAATATGCAATAATCACTTCATATGCCACTCAATTATATATGTCTTTCCCTTGCACAAGAACCACTGTTCAGTCCGAAGATGATATCAGTGCTGAAGAGTCAAATCAGTAAACAAATAGTTCCAAGAATTCCAATTTCGATGCTGCTGCTTTTCTGAACAAACATTTTCAGCTCACCTTGCCAATCACATCTGGAAAGCAGTCTCCTTCTTTTTTGCAAATTATATATCAGCTTTCTGTTTTTTCAAGAAAGTAAGCATTTTTTTTCTTTTTACTGGATGATTGAGACCATTAACGTTGAGGGAAAAAATTTTAGTCTCCATTATACTTAATAATTATCAAAAATCTCTTCTCAAATTGAACAGAAAGGTGAACTCCACAATTCAAAAGTTTAGTATGACTGGCATATTCCCTATGCACCTCGATATATAAGCGACCATAGAACTTGGCAATGTATTGTGCATAATGTTCCACCATATTCCTGTTATATCCTCCTGTAGAATTATTCACAGTTACGTACTCATATTTAGAAATTTCCTTCATCTTCTTTGTTATACTCTTACTGCAATAAGAAAAGGCAGATAACAATATTCCTCATGCTGTAGATCTTCCAGAGAGGAATGTTCAGTACAATATATTACATCATGCATTTGTCTTGCTTATAGAACTCAGAATGCAATGTTGTGTTCACCATCACCCCCAGGTCTCTTACAAGGTTGCTCACCCCTAGCAATATTCCCCCCATTTTGAAGCTGAACATCGGGTTCTTTTTCCCTACATGCATGACCTTGCATTTCTCTATGTTAAAACTCATTTGCCACTTTTTTGCCCACTCCTCCAGTCTCGTCAGGTCCCTTTGCAGGTCTTCACAATCTTCTGTGGTTTTGACACTGCTACAGAGTTTGGTGTCATCAGCAAATTTAATGACCTCACATTTCGTCCTCGTCTCCAGGTCGTTGATAAATATATTGAACAGGAGCGGCCCCAACACTGATCTCTGTGGAACTCCGCTCGTCTGAGTCTGAGTTCCACAGTCTGAGTAATAGCCTTTTACTCCAACCCTCTGTTTCCTGCCTGCTAGCCAGTGTCTTATCCATCGGTGGATATCCCCTTGCACCCCATGATTCCACAGCTTCTTAAGCAGCCTTTCATGGGGTACCTTGTTTGGAAGTCAAGGTAAATGATGTCTACGGCTTCCCCTTTATCCATCTGGTTGTTTATTCCCTCAAAGTTCGTGAGGCACGACCTACCCTTGCAGAAGCCATGCTGGCTCGCCTTCAGTTGTCCAGTTTTTTCTATGTGTTCGCAGATTGTGTCCTTAACCAGTGCTTCCATAATCTTTCCCGGGACCGAGGTCAAGCTCACTGGCCTGTAGTTTCCTGGGACCCCCCTTGATCCCTTCTTAAAGATGGGCGTGACATTTGCTATTTTCCAGTCCTCTGGGATCTCCCCAGTTTTCAAGGATAGATTACATATCTGGCGAAGTGTTTCCGCTATTTCGTTTCTCAGTTCTTTTAGTACCCTTGGGTGGATGCCGTCTGGACCTGGTGATTTGTCGCACTTCAGTCTGTCTATCTGTCGGAGGACATCCTCTCGGCTCACCTCTAGTTGGATCAGTTTTTCATCGTGGTCTCCATTTATGATCTTCTCGGGTTCTGGGATATTGGATGTGTCCTCTCTCGTGAAGACTGACGAGAATAACTTGTTTAACTTGTCAGCTATCTCTTTTTCCTCCTTTACCACTCCTTTCCTGTCTCCGTCGTCCAATGGTCCCACTTCCTCCCTGGCTGGTTGCTTCCCCTTCACATACCTGAAGAATGGTTTGAAGTTTCTTGCTTCCCCCGCCAGTCTCTCCTCATACTCTCTTTTTGCTTTCCTAACCACTCGGTGACATTCTTTTTGGTGCCTTTTGTGCTCCTTCACAAATGGACAAACATTTTTGACTCGTGTATAATTTCTTTTCAACATTACACCGAGTTGGAAAGAATGAATGCAAATAATCAAGATAAATACACAACTTGGCTAATAGGGGCATAATCAAAAAACTAAAACAACCAGCTAAGTTGGCACTTGGATATCTTAATTGCCGGGACATCCAAGTGCCGATAACCAAAACCATTTTCCTGGATGTCTAGCAAGATGTTTCCTCCACTGTACATCCAGAGTTCAAGGGGGCACATTAAAAGGCATGTTACGGGCGTGCTTTGGGTGGCATGTGGGCATCCTCGACTTGGACTTCTTGCGGGGAAACTCAAACCTTTCTCAAGATGTCCTGGACAGAACTTATATGTTTTGGGCTAGACCTCTTTTGGAATCGTCTAAGTGGCAAAAAGGTACCCAAACTGACCAGATGATTACTGGAAGGATTAAGTAATGACCCCCACACTCTCCCAGTGGTCACTGACACCCTCCCATCCCCCCAAAACTCTGAATAAAACAGTACATACTTGTCTCTGGAACAGCAGCATCTGGTATGGAGATCCTAGTAGAGCCTAGTAGAGTAGTGTCTTAAGTAGCCAGATGGGTGGGCTAGTGAATGTGACTAGCTAGCACTGCACTGAAAAGTTTTGTTCTGTTAAAGAAAAGATAAGTACTGCTTGCTTTTGATTATTTTTTTATTTGAATTACCCGTTAAGTCACGTAATGGGGTTGTTTTGCCTATGATAGAAGTATGGAGGCTGTCATCTTGAGGCTGGGACATTAGATCATCTTTTATTCTATTATCCATTTATATTATTATTTTGGAAATCAATTTGGCCTCAAATAAATAGGATGATGGACAATCCAGAAGCCTTGACTTATGATACTATTTTATTTGGTACAACAATGAGAGCAAAGAGTCAAATTTCGTCACATAATAACAAACTTTTATTCATATTGACTGGTGTAGCAATTCAACAAATAACATACAATTGGAAAAATTATGATAGATTAAGTTATAACTTTTGGTGGAATTCGGTATGCCATACATATAAAATGGAGCGCACAATAGCAACACACAAAGGTTACTTTGGTAAATTTCAGAAGATTTGGAGACCATTAGCAGAATTTTGTAATGATTAATAACATTTTCCCATAATAAGATATTTGTTAAGTGGGGATGGGGGTGGGTATTATTTTATTTATCTCAAAATATGTATGAATTAATTAATACATTTTGATGTATTAGGTTAGATTTTCTGAAATAGGTAGGGAGGGATTGGGGGTTTTTCTATTTTATTTACATTTGTCATATTTATTAAATGTATTACATAATATTTAAATCATTATAAAATTAGAATATAACTATGATATATTGTACTTAAAGTGTTCATGAAGAAAACCAAGTGTATATTTATAAGATTATATGAATTTTTCTGATACACTTGTTGTAATATGCAAAACTGAATAAAGAAATTAAAAAAAAAAAAGAAGTATGGAGGCTGTTTGTGAGAAATTCAATCTATACATGTCTGATGATATTAGGGATTTGAGTGCATAAGTTCCCAGGATAAGCATTTTGCTGGAATTTTTGGAAAGTTGTTTATATTTTTGAAATTAGACATAAGAATGTGGAAATTGATGAATGGATGTCTGTAGGGATGAACTATAGAGCATGAAGACATTGTGGAAACTGTGTAATCGTGATAAGTCTCTGCTTTAACAGTACAAATAAATAAATAAGACTAGAGAGATATACTTTCTATGTAAATGTCTTCTAGATAGAAGAATTATATGAAACTTACTGCATCCAGTGGAGGCTGCGAGATGGAGCCTGCAACATGAAACATGCTTTTTCTTTGCACCCCACTACAAAAGCATCACGGGAGAGTCTAATTGAGCTCTATAGGAATTTCCAAGAATGTACGGAGGTATGAAAAGGTTCTTATAAAATCTTAATCATTGTTATGGGCAGTTATTTTAACAATGTCTAGCTTCTGGACCCAAATTAAAATGATGTCTTAAACTAATTTTATTTCCTGTTCTGAAATATTTACTCAGTGTTGTCATAAATACTAAGGGGGTAATAATTAAAAAAAAAAAAGTCTAAAAAGTGTCCTAAATGGCTACTTGGATGATCAAAAAGCCTGATCGTCCAAGTACCCATAACCAAAGCTGGTTTTTAGACGTATCTAAAACCAACTTAGGCCTTTCCCCTGCCTTTAAACGCACAGAGAGAAAAGAGGTGTGTTTAGAGGAGGGGAAAGGGCGGGCAGTGGGCGGGAGGTGGGCCGACCTACACCTAGCCGTACAACAGGTATAACCAATACAGTTTAGTTGGCACTTAGACCTTTTTCACTTAGACGAAATAAAACCAGGTCTAAGTGCCGAAAAAGGGGCCGCTGAGCTGATGGCCTCTGGCGCCATCAGTTCAGTGGCCCGGCAACCTAACCATCGTGGCAGGAGAGATGCCTCATCTCCCCTACCGCGATGCCATCACTCTTCCACCCAAACTGCCGCGACCTGCTGAGTTTTTCTTCTTGCAGGGCCGGCGTGCCTGCTCTTGCCCTTCCTGGTTCTACGTTGTTCCCTCTTCTCTGAGTTGATGATGGCCCCGGAGTTTCGGAAGGCAAGGGGCTACTCTTTTTGGTTCGAGAGAACTACGACCTGCACATTGCCCGAATCTTTGGACTTTGGATTGGGTCTCCACTGCCTCTCCTGAGCTTAATTCCTTTTGGGACTTGGGTTGCCTGACAGAGTGCTTCGGGAGTGTTTCGTTTGTTGGGACTCGGTATGTCTGTGTTGAGGATGAATGGCAGTGTTTCTGTGCAGCTGTGCAGGTGGGAGCGGGTGATCCCGATTTCCTGTTTTGTTTCTTTTTGTACTTTTGGGGGGGGTGGATTTGGGGTCTGGATGGAGGGGTTCCGTTAGGGCACAGGTTGGGTCAGTGGACACCCCTGGCCTGCCCTCGGCTGTTGTTCCTTGGGGCTTCTTGGTGTGTGGTTGCATGTTGGGGGGGGAGGTGTTCCTTTTCTGCCTGATAGCTGATTGGCTTTTGGGGGGAGTCCCGTTGGAGGGAGGTATTTTGGTGGGGTGAGCGGGGAGGTTGCTCTCCGTGTTCTAGCTTATGGTTTTGGGCATGTTGAGAGGGGTTCTGGGGGGCTTGGGGCAGCCCTAGGTGGTCCTCAGGGACACAGGTGTTTTGGGGGTGGTATGGGGGCTATCCCTATGGGGGATAGGGGGTTGGGGGGAGTAGGGTGGGTGGTAGGGGGGGATTGTTTTCTTCTTTTGTATTTTTTTTTTTTTTTTGGTTTGGTGCGGTGTTTTTTTTGCTTGTTTGTTTTTGTTTTTCTCTTTTTGCCATGGATTGGAGGACTGGCCGGGGGGGGGGGGGCTCTCCGGGGCTTGCTGCTCCGGTGGAATTTCAGGGGTGCTGCTCACCGCTTGGATAGAGTTGGGGTTTTGGTGGGTCTGTAGGCTGGGACAGCCTCACCATCCCTTTACTCAAACTCAGGACTTTATTTTTTTTTGGGTCCTTTTGAATTCTGATGGTTAAATTTGTTTCTTGGAATGTTTGCGGGGTTACCTCCCCCGTTAAGCGCCAAAAAATATTGCAAACCCTGAATCACCATAAGGCGGATATTGCCTTTTTATAGGAGACGCACCTGACCTCTCAGGAACATGAGAAATTCGCTCGCTGGTGGGTGGGGAAGGTGGTGGGTGCTGCTGCAGTGCGCCGTAAGGCTGGTGTGCTTATTCTTCTTCGTAAGACCTTGGAGGCTGCTGTACAAGGGGTATACGTGGACCCGTCTGGCCGATTTGTATTAGCTCACATTACCTTGGCAAGAACATCTCTTCTCCTTTGTAATATTTATGCGCCGAATGTTTATGACAAAGTATTTTACATTCGTTTGTTTAAGGCGCTGAGCGCGTATTCTGGATTACCTTTGTTGATGGGGGGCGATTTTAATCTTGTTCATGAACCCTGTTTGGATAAGTCGGACCCCCGTCCCCAGGACCGTTTGGATTCTTCTAAGGGTATTCCTTATCTTTGTTCTTCTTTAGATCTGGTGGACGTTTGACGCACGTTGCACCCTGGGGAACGCGACTATACTCACTTGTCCCGGGCTCACGGATCTCAATCTCGGATAGATTACTGGCTTTTGTCTTCTGTCCTTTTTTCTTCCACGAGAGCTGCGGGGATTGGTCCGTATTGCGTTTCTGATCACGCTTTTGTTTGGTGTGTTTTGGATCTCGGATTGGACACTGTAGGATCCAGGCGGTGGCGGTTTCCGCCAGCGCTATATAAGGATCCAGGGTTCTCTGATCATCTGCTTCAGAAATGGCGGACTATAAATTACACAATGCGAGTCATCTGGATAACCCTGTTTTGTTCTGGGATGTGGCTAAGGCTGTGTCACGTGGGGAAATCATTGCGTATGCCAGTTTTCAGAAGAAGGCTCGGGACAGGGAGATATTATGCCTGGAAAAACAGGTGAGGGCTGATCGGATGTGGTATGCGTGTAATCTGACCCCTCGGCGCCGTAGCAATTTGTTGGCTTCCCAGGCCTCCTTGAATGAGTTGCTGCAGGCTCGAGCCTCTCGTTCTTTACAATATTTTCACCATAAATTTTATTTACACGGGAATAAGGGAGGACGGCTTTTGGCTAATTTGGTGCGTACTGCGGACAGCCCTTGTCGGGTGTTGCGGGTGGTGGGGGAAGGGGGCGGGTTGGTTCACTCGGATGCTGAGATAGTTGAGTTTTTCGTACATTTTATCGGCGGTTATACTTGCGCTCTGCAGAGCTGTCTCTGCCGAGTGCTCTTTACTTAGACAATGTTCCTGTGCCACGCGTGACTGCTCTTCAACTCCAACGTCTGAATGCGCCTATTTCGACTGAGGAAGTGGCTCTGGCAATCCAGTCTAGTCAGTTATGGAAAGCTCCGGGACCTGATGGATTTCGAGCTGAATTTTATAAAATGCTTTCGTTGGAGATCGCCCCTCTTCTGGCCTCTACCTTTACTGTTTATGTAGAACAGAGGTCTTTACCGCCGTCTTTGCGCGATGCTCACATAGTGGTGCTGTTGAAACCTGGCAGAGATCCTACCTTGCCTGGTTCTTATTGCCCGATCTCTTTACGGTTTCAGCTTTCGCGGATGACCTCCTTGTCCATCTTACTAATCCGGTTGGAGCGTTACCTGCTCTTTTAATGATGATGGCCGAATATGGGGACTTTTCCGGGTTTCGGTTGAATTTAGATAAATCCTTGGCCCTTCCGACGTCTCCTGAGGTTCGGGACACTTGGCCGGGGATCTTCCCGTTGCGCTGGGCGAATGGTGCCTTTCGGTACTTAGGTATTCAATTGACGGCCTCGGTTTCTTCCCTTAAGCAGACTAACCTACAACTGCTTTTTGATTATACTCGTCGGCGGCTAGACAGCTGGAGGTTTTTTCCCCTATCGGTGCATGGTCGCATTCATCTCTTCAATATTATCATTTTTCCAAAATGGCTGTATGTTCTGCAGTTGTTGCCTATTCGTTTATTGCGGAAAGATATTCGGGAGCTTCATCGACTTCTCTCTAGGTTCTTTTGGAATGGGAAGAAGCCGCGGATGCAGTTTCAATTTTTGATAGGGTCTTGGTTGAGGGGCGGCATGGGTGTTCCCGATATGCAGACATATAATCAGACTTGCCTCCTCCGTTATCTTGCTGATCGGATTTTGGAACAAGACGTGTTTACGTGCTGGGCTTATGAACGGGTGTACTATCATCCTTGGCATTTATCTTCTTTATTGCATGCGCCTCGGTCGGCTCTTCCTTCTTCTCTGCGCTCTAGCTTCTTGTTGGGATCTTTGCGGGATACCTGGAAGACTTTGGTGCTGAACTTGGGAGAAAAGCCGGGGGTGTCAGATCAGTTGCCTTTGCAAGGGAACATTCAATTCTTGCCCGGCCGCTCTTCAGCTTCCTTTCAACGCTGGGCCCAACTTGGACTGACTATTTTGGAGCATGTACTGACCGGGGATGGGAATCTCCTCTCTTGGCCGGCATTTCTACTTCAGAACGGGGTTCAGGCCACAGATTTTTTTGCCTATATGCAATTGGACCATTATGTTCGTTCTTTGAGGGCGGAGGGCCTGCGGCTTGGTTTAGGTGCTCGGCTTCGCTCCTTTTTTGCTGGCTTTGCTGATGGAGGGCTTTCTGTTTCGGCGTTACATAAGGAGCTTTGCTTGCTGGCCCCGCCTCGCTCTTGGGCCCTTTTGTGCACTCGTTGGGTCCTGGACTTGAGTCTTCTCCTGACCGATTTGGATATGGGAGGCCTTATTCGGAGGATCCCGACTCTTTCTGTCTCCGCTGAACTTCGGGTGTTCCAGTTTCGGGTGCTCCATAGGGCGTACTTCACGAGGATTCAACTGTTTCATTCTGGTTTGGCAGATTCGGATCTTTGTGAGAAATGTACAGCTGCCCCGAAGTCCTTCTCCCACGCCTTTTGGGGGTGTCCGGTAGTTAAGTCTTTCTGGAGGTGGGTAGTCCGATATTTGGAGGCTGTGTTGGGCTGTTCAATCCCGCTTACTCCGGTGGGGTTTCTCTTAGATAAATTTGAGGTTTTTCGTTTGCCGCCTGGTGTCGGCAGTTTATTCTTGCAGAAGGCGGGCTTGGTGGCTAAAAAGGTCATTTTGACTGAGTGGGTGTCGGCTGACCCTCCTGCGTATTGGGCATGGCGCAATAGGCTGCATGCTTTGATGTTATTTGAGAGGAGTCGGGTGCGTGCTTCCTTTCGACAGAAAAATTTTTTTCTAAGGGTTTGGAGGCCCTATATCTATTCACTGTCTCCTAGAAGTCGGAGCTTAATTCTTAATGTGCTACAGCTTTGAGCTGTTCTGAGCGGTGAGGGGGGTGCTCGGTGGTGCCTCTCCCCGGCTGTGGTTCTCCTCTTAACTTTTTTTTTTAATTTTTATTTCTTTATTTTCTTTTCTTTCTTTCTTTATTTATTTTCCTCCTTTCTTCTTTTTTTTGGTGGGGGGGGGGGTTGGGGGGAGCCTTGTGTTCCTCTCAGGGCTCATCAGAGTACAGAGCTCTGTTTGCATGGTATTTTGGGCTCTGGTGTTTGGGCCTCCCCAGTGGCACAGGGTTGGGATGCTGCTGGTTTCTGGGCTTGCATATTCTTGTTTCTTCTTTCTGATGCTTGGATGGTTTTGGTTGGGGGGTGGGTTGGGGAGGGGTTGGGTTTGGGGGGTGGGTGGGCATTGGGGGACTTGTTGCTCTTTCCACATGATTGTATCTTTTTGTTGTGTTATTTTCGCTTCAATAAAAATTGCTTTAAACTAACAGAGAATAGCATTAGCACAGGAAGGCATTAACCAATAATTGCATTTTCAACATTTTCTTAAAGTTCAATCTTCCATCACAGAATCGCAGAATACCAGGCAGCGCATTCCAGAGCTTGGCACCAGCCAGACAGCATTGTTGTCCCAATCTTGACATCATATCTTAATATCATATGGATAGTGGGGAGACCGAGACAAATTCACTCAGTTTTGTTTTTTTGTTGGGGGGGGGGGGGTCCTGCTTCCTTGAAAGTTTATGCTGATCAATGAGTTTTTGAGCTGATGCCAAGCAATCTTGCACTCACACTACTAGTAGCTCAGAGTCTCAGCTTGTTTATCATTGAATTGATGAAAGGAACTGTGCATCCACTCATCATCTACTGGGAGAGGGGCAGTTAGCCCATTCTTCTGAGAGAAAGGAATGAGCTGTTGAGTGGGGATAAGAGAAATAAAACTGAATGCCAGTCAAAATTAAGGCTAGAGGGAGGAAACTATGGCTGAAGATAGTGATTAAGCCCAGTGTAGTAGGAAGAGGGAGGAATGATGGATTGGGAAGACTGAAGTGTAGTGGGAAGACTGTAGTGTAGTGGGAAGACTGAAGGAATGATGGATTGAGGATTGACTATTTGAGTGGAGGTGAGGGCAGAGGGACAGGACTGGAAAATGAGTAGACGCATAAACAATCTAACAAATATCTTCTCAAATTTAGTTTATGTCTTAGATCACACTTTTCCAGTCTTGAAGGGGAGCAGATTGCTTGTGCTGTGAAATGTCCAAACTCTTCTCTTTCTGTTTTAGTCATTCAACTCTGTAAGTGCTGTCATTTATGATTGATGTTAGAAAATGAATTAAATGCATTCTTCCAAGGTAAGCAAGATGTTAAGTCCTGACAAGTAGGTGACATTATGTGATGGAATCTGTGTTGAAGAAAAACTTCTTAAAACTTAGACAATTTCTAGAAGCTTTTTGTAATGGCCCTGTGCATATGCATTACTTCTCGTGCTGTGTCACCATGCAGGGTCTTCTCAGTTTTCATTTTTTTCATAGATCTGACAAGAACAATCGCAGTAACTAAAACTTAACTATATATTTTTTTCAGCTGTATTTCACATTTTCTTTTTTTATTCCATATTTGATTTGTTGCCACCCTTTTTTCTCTTGATGATTCAACCAGGCCTTATGCCTTGTCCTTTAAAATCAAGTTGTTCACTGTAGCTATTTCTTTCAACAATATGACCCGGAAGAAAGCCCCAGTGGCTTTAAGAAATGTGAGTAGCAGTAGGGTAATAGTAGATGCAGATACACAAACTTGGTGCTTACAGTGTCTGGGTCAGATTATAAATCCTCTCATTGTTGTCTGGGTCTTCATGAACAGAGTAAAGAATAGAAAGACTGTGATGCATTTAAGTCTTATGGACTCTCAAACTGAATGAATGCTAGGGTTGCATTGACATTGATGAAACCTTGATCTCTCTCAGCGTTGAGCATTTATAGGTAGGATTGGACTTTGACCAAAACATGCCCCTCAAAGAAGATACAGGATCCTGCCTCTTTGAAGTCCAGATGGATTCCAAGTCACCAGATACTACATCAACAAGCAAGAAGAAACAGGCTTATACCTTCTGTGTTGGGAGAATGTGGAAAAGGGGCATATCTCAAGGGATGACTCTCTTGATTCATATATATATAGTAGGAAAAGACGGGAAAAAATTAAAATAAGACAATATCCTGGCAGACAAACTGAACTGAGTAGTTCAACCATATCAGCAGTCTCTGGATTCAGGGGTAATGAAAATATTTTGTGAGTGAGATACACCCACAATATATCTTTTTCATCTCCTCAGAACAATAATGTACTTTAATTTTTCTACTGGATAGAGAGACTCAAGGAAAACTAGCCTCAGATGCCTTCCTCCTAGACTGCTGGAAGGGTCTTCAATCTGTATGTCTATCTTCCAGTCCTGCTGTTGCTGAAAACCATCCTGAAAACTCAAGCAAGACTGGAATGCTGTGATTTTCATAGCCCTCTTGTAGCCAAGACAGTTTTGGTTTCCTGTCATACTGGAGCCATTTATAAACAGACCAGTCAAGCTGGGGAATGGATTCTCTGACATTGGCACATAGATGCATCAAAGTCTTTAGCCCTCATAACTTGGATGTTGAGAGGGTAACAGTAGTCATACAGGTCCAATCCTGGACCTGCATGACTCACATGAGCGAATATGTTAGAAGTAGATGTTAGAGAGTTCTTGTCCTTATCAGACAGAAAAAAATCTATCTTTATATATCAAGCATCAAACTTCCTTTGGTTTTCAAAAATCTTTTTTAAAGAAATATTTGATTCACAATATAGATTGAACATTACTATATTTTTAATTTGATTGTAATTCTCAGTTTGTTCTTTTGGCTTTCTTTTTGTAACCTGCCTTGGACCTTTTGGGAAAAGGTGAGATATAAATCCAAATATTAGATTAGATAAGATTAGATCCTTCTGACTACTATGAGAAACTGCCACTAAATAATCTTACTTTTTTCAGTGGAGGTTTGCTGTGTGGTGTAGTGGTAAGGCCCTAGACATTTTATCCTGACCTACACAAAAACTGCTTTAATACCTTATACACTGATCAGATTCAGATTTTTAAAAAACAACTCCATTAGGGTTCATCTCAGTGCAGTTGTACTACCACGTCTTTATTTTTCTTTATAAGGAGCTTGCTTCTGTTGGAATATTTTGATTTGTATTTGGCTCACACCTTTCATTGGTAGCTCAAGGTGTGTTACAATTCAGGGACATTAGACAAATTTTTGAGGATTAACAATCCCTAATTTCATACCTGAGGCAGTGGAGAGTGAAGTGACTTGCTCAAGTTCACAAAGAGTGTTGGGGAGGATCTAAATTCTGACCACCCTGGTTCTCAGTCTACTTCCTCTAACCATACTAGATTACTCCAAAAAAGCTTCCAGCTCTGTCACCAAATGGCACCATATCCAATTGGCTAGCAGACGTGTATCATCTTTGCCAATACCAGAGCAGGCCTGATTCCAGCAGGCTGTGGTAAGGCTCATAATCTGAAAACCATTGCTGTATTGGTAGCTCACCTGAGCTCAACCTCTATGGAGGAGATTTGCAGATAGAAACTTCATAAATTCATATCTCACTATTGCTTGCAAAGGTATTTCTGATCCAACATTAAGTCTGATAAAGGCTGTCTTCTGGAATTTCTCTGACATTTATAATTCAACCATTTCTTCCCCCCCTCCCCCCCCCATTTAATTTACAGGTTGCCTATAACAACTCCAAAATACAATTTTGGTGATACGTTTTCTGATGTTTCTACCTTTTTTGTTGAAGGAAGTCTATAGCTAGGGGTCCTCACTTCTGAGGATTTGATTTCCTGCTTGCTCTTGGAGAAAAGCAAGTTACTTACCTACAGCAAGTATTCTCAGTGAACAATTGGATTCAGGTAGGGTTACCATATGTCTCCAGAAAAAGGAGGTTGGATCAAGACATCTGGGGTTTACACTCACTGAAAGCAATGGAAGTAAAACTCGGATGTCTCAATTCACCCTCCTTTTTCTTGAGCCACATGGTAACCCTAGATTCAAGTGCACACATACTCTCCCATTTCCCCTAGTAGTTCTATTCTAAAAGAACTAAGGAGGCTTAAGTGGTGACCCTGCCACAAAAATCTATTAATTGTCTAAGGTGTAAGAAGCTTTTTCCTGCACAAATTCTGTTGAATGATATCACCCATTAATGAGGATTTAAATCCTAGAACACTTAGGGCTCCTTTTATGAAGCCGTGGTAGCGGTTTAACGCGTGTAATAGCGCATGCTAAACTGCCGGACGCGCTTGCTGCTACCGCCTCTTCTTGAGCAGGCGGTAGTTTTTCGGCTAGCGTGGGGGTAGCACGTGATTAAAAGTCGTGCGTGTTAAAGCCGCTACCCTAAGGGCTCCTTTTACGAAGCCACGGTAGCGGCTTTAATGCGCGCAACTTTTAATCACACACTACCCCCGTACTAGCCGGAAAACTACCGCCTGCGGTTTAGCGCACGCTATTACACACGTTAAACAGCTACCGCGGCTTCGTAAAAGGAGCCCTTAATACAGGTAACTAACTTGGCTTTACTGCTTTAAAAAAAATGAACTTTCTTTTGGCTTTAGAAAAAAGTTGTTTTCTGTAGGAGAAATACAAACAAAACATGATACCCTTAAGATCACTGAAACCATATGTATTTATAATGAATTCTTTCTTTGGGATATTTCAGGATATGTGTTTGATAGAGGGAGCACTGGAAGTTCACTTAGGGGAATTCCACATTAAGATGAAAGGTAACCATAAATGTACTATATGGTTTTAAATCTTTATTCATTTTTTGTGTTACAACAAGTGTTACAAATAAACTCAATAGAAACTTAAATACACACTTGACTAACTCATATATTAATATCAAGTATAACATTAATATAATAATCCCCTGTCCCACCCTCCTTCCCAACCAATAATACATAAATCAATTTTATTGTACATTTTTTAAATATTAATTTAGTATGTAATAATCAAAATTGAAAAACCCACCCCATTTCCCTCTTAACAATTATCTTATCATGGGAAAAGTTCATTAGAGAAATCATGTTAACGGTCTTCAGATGTTTCCAGTGTTATTTATGGGAAAAATTATCCTTCTTTACAAAAATCGGTTAATGGTCCCCATATTTTTTTAAATTTATTCATGTATCCTTTGTGTGTTGCAATAGCGAGTTCCATTTTATATATGTGGCATACCGAATTCCACCAGAACATATAGTTCAATCTATCATGTTGTTTCCAATTGAATGTAATTTGTTGTATTGCAATTCCAGTTAAAATAAATAAAAGTTTGTTATTACTGGATGAAATTTGGCTTTTTGCTCTCATAGTTGTTCCAAATAATATAGTATCATATGTCAAGGCTACTGGATTTTCTAACATTCTGTTAATTTGGGGCCAAATTGATTTCCAGAATGATAGGATAAATGGACAAAAGAATAAAAGATGATCTAATGTCCCAATTTCAATATGACAGTGCCAGCATCTATTAGATCTTGAACTATCTATTTTTTGTAAACGAGTAGGGGTCCAAAAAGCTCTATGAAGAAGAAAAAACCAAGTTTGTCTCATAGATGCTGACACCGTACATTTTAGCCTCCAAGACCAAAGTCGTGGCCATTGAGATGCACTAATTTGGTGTTTTATCTCAATGCTCCAAATGTCTCTAAGACCATTTTTTGGTTTTTTATTTATATATACGGATATTAATTTATACCACTGTGCGGCTTTGTGACCTATTGAGTCCATCTGGAAACATAAGAATTCCAAACTGTGATATTTAGCGAGATCTTTCCATTCAGGGAACCCTTTCTGAATAGATTGCTTCAATTGCAACCATTTAAAATATTGTGTTTTATTGAGACCAAATTTTTGTTGCAATTGTGAAAACTCCAGCAATTTATCATTTTTAATTACATCATCCAAAGTGCGAATGCCTGCTATCATCCAATGTTTCCAGATGACTTTAAAACCGCCAATTTTGATCTTGGGGTTTAGCCATATAGTTTGGTTGGTTGATTTACTAATTGGAATTTGAGTAAGATTACTTATGTATTTTAGAGTTTTCCAGGTATCCATAAATATTTTATGATCTTTGTATAACCTTGGCATTTTGATACTAATTACATGATTAAGACGTAATGGAAACATAAGCCTCCATTCTAGCCAAAACCAGTCTGGAATATTATCTGTGGGTTCTGGGAGGATCCAATACATACCATGACGTAAGATATAGGCTTGATGATACCTATAAAAGTTGGGAAAATTTACCCCTCCCTCTTTAATTGGTTTTTGTAATGACGCTAGAGCAATTCTTGGTTTTTTATTAAGCCATATAAATTTTGTCAAAGTCCTATTTATTTTTGTATAAAACGAATCTTGAAAGAAAACTGGTATCATCCCCATTTGGTAACATACTACCGGTAAAATCATCATTTTTACAGTTTGTACTCTTCCCCACCAAGATAAATGCAAAGGATTCCATTGCTCACACATTTCTGTTACTTTTTGTAATAAGCATTTTTCATTAATTTTCATTGTTTCATCTACTGTTTTTGTTATCAAAATTCCAAGGTATTTAATATATTCTTCCTTCCAAACAAAAGGGAATGTATCAAATAAACCTTTTGTACAATGTATATTTAGTGGAAGAATTTCTGATTTATTCCAATTAATTTTATATCCTGAAAAATTTCCAAATTTCTCAATCAATTCAAGTAGATGTGGAATGGTGGATTCTGGATTCTTCAGATATAGTAATAAATCATCTGCGTAAGCAGATATCTTATATTCTTTATCTGAATGAGGTATACCCTGTATCTCCTTAGCTTGTTTGATAGCTAATATTAAGGGTTCTAAAACAATATCAAACAGCAAAGGGGATAAGGGACATCCTTGTCTAACTCCTCTCTGTAGATTAAATTTTTCTGAAAACGTATTATTAATATATAGTCTAGCAGAAGGGGAGCTATACATTGTTTGTATCATTTGTATAAATCCAGGACCTATACCAAACCATTCCATTGCTTGATACATAAAAGACCATTCTACTCTATCAAAGGCCTTTTCTGCATCTAATGAAATTGCAAAAGTAGGTTCATTCATTTTCTTTGTTAAATATAACATATGGAATGTTAATCTGGTATTATGAGATGAATGTCTTTGAGCAACGAATCCTGTTTGATGCATACCTATTATATGGGGGAGAGCTTTAGCTAATCTTAGCGCAAGTATTTTTGCTAATAATTTTCCATCTACATTTATTAAAGATATTGGTCTATAGTTTGATACCAAAGTGGGATCTTTATTGGACTTTGGCAAAACAATAGTCAAAGATTCTGCTATAGTGCCTTTAATACAACCTTTATTGAGTTGATATTGATAAAGATTTAATAAATAGGGTAATAAAAAGTTTTGAAATGTTTTATAAAATTCCACTGTATATCCATCACCACCTGGAGCGGATCCAACTCTAAGAGACTTCAAAGCTGTTCCTATTTCTTTTTGTGATATTGGTTCTTCCAAACTTCGTTTTATATGTTCAGGAATTTTTGGACCCTCTAACATTTTTAAAAATTCAAAACCATCTTTTTCTTTATTTAGATAATTTTCGGAAGAATAAAGAGATTTATAGAATTTTAAGAATTGTTTTAAAATAGGTTCAATTTGTGTATATGTATTTCCATTTTCATCTTTTATTGCTATTAATTTTGTTTTTCTTTTTTTCGCTTTAAGATAGTTTGCCAATATTCTTCCTGATTTGTTTGAATTACCATAGTACAATGTTTGTTGAGAAAATAAATCTTTCCTAATCATCTTAGATGAGATTTCATTATATTTACCTTTTAATTTTAATAATTCTTGTTGAATAGAATATTCCCATTTTTCTATAAGTTTTGATTCTAAATTTTTAATCTCTTTTTCTAAGATTAAAAATTGTTTTTTAATTTGTTTTTTTAGAAAAGCCGAATAAGAAATTATTTGTCCTCTAATGGTTGCCTTAAAGGCATCCCATAGAGTTTCTCTGTTAATATCATCTTTATCATTTATTTGAAAAAATTCTTTCATTTTTGTTAGAAGATTTTCACAAAAATTTTTGTCAACCAACAATGTACTATCCATTTTCCAAATTGGTCTATTATTATTTTGATCTGTAGTTTTAATTTTGATCCACACTCCACCATGGTCAGATAGAATAATTGGATCAATGGCTGCTTGTGTCACTTGATGTACAAGATGTTTTGAAGTAAAGATATAATCTATTCTTGAAAAAGAATTGTGAACATGAGAACAGAAAGAAAATTCCCGACCATCAAAATGAAGTATTCTCCATATATCTATTAAATCGCAAGATTGAATCAAATTATCTAGTCCCATAGATTTCATAACTCTACCTGGGTTTTTATCTAATAAAGGATCCATTACAGCATTGAAGTCCCCTGCTACTATAAGATTTGAAGTAGCCAGTGGTATGATCAGTTGTTGAAGAGTTTTAAAGAATTCATTTTGGTTCGAATTAGGGGCGTATATATTGATTAATGTCATGGTAGTATTTCCCATATTCATTTCCACCATTATCCATCTTCCATGATTATCTGAAGCTTTTAGTTTAAATGAAGCAGAGCATTTTTTGTTAATTAAAATAGCAACACCTGCCTTTTTCCCTATAGCTGGTGAGAAAAAACACTGTTTGACCCAGCCTCCTTCTAGCTTTTTAGATTCTATATGTGAGAGGTGGGTCTCTTGTATAAGGCATATATCAGCATCTTGTCTCTTTAAAAATGATAGGGCTTTTTTCCTTTTTATCATATGATTTAGACCGTTAACATTTAAAGACATAATTTTAATATCCATTTATTTTTAAATTTTCAGGTATTAAATTATGTATATTTTCCCAATGTTTTAAGTATTTCATTTCTCTTTTTTCCTTTATTCCCATGATTTCCTTATATATTTCCCTTTTATTCCCTCCCATCCCTCTTATCCCTCCCTTCCCCCCCTTATTAATTACGAAAACTTGGATACGCAGGTTGAGGTTAGATTTAGATAACTCCCACAAGCTATTAATAATTATCTTAAGTACTACCATTTTTTCCCCTATTTTTGTATATTTTCTTTTATTTTATTATTAATTATAAGAATAAATAAAAAGTTTTCATTCTTATGTATTGAAAGATTATTTTCTGTATTTGTATATCTTTAAATCCATAAGAATGATTATATTAAATCAATTATATCTAATAACATTTCAATTACTATTCATTTCTTTTCAGGTGGTAGAACATAAAATTTGCGTTTCAGATTTATTCTTTTCATATATTTCGTATTGAAATACATTTTAATGTATCTGAAACGCAAAATTAAACCTGAAGTACCACCTTTAACCGGAAAAACAACAAACCAATCACTTCATCTTTTTTTTTTTTTATAATATTCTTTGTGATTGAAGGATGATTTTCTTTCTCACTATTACTCTGCTTTCAAAATTTCGGATTCAATCAGTACATTTTTAAGTTTGTTGAAGAAAATTTCTTCGTCGTCATTTGAGTTCGGAGATGTGTTTCAAATGTTGTTTTGCTTCATATGATATTAAATGATTTCACTTGCAAAAACCTTGGTGACATCTGATTTCAAACAACAGATCCCTTCCCTTGAACCAATAGCCTAACACAGGGGTAGCCAACTGGCTTTTCGTGAACCAAATCTGGCTTCTTGAAATAAAACTTGAAATAAAAACTGCAGCCCTTCAGCTGGCCTCAGATTTGCTCAGCTGCTGGAGGCTGAACACACATCTTAGAGGTATGATTAAGGATAGACTGTGGTCCACATGCTGTGCAAATTAATGAGAGAAAGAAGTAGTGCATAAGTTCAAAGGCTGTCCTAAATTCAACCACTTATCTTATGTGGGTACTAGCTCCTCCTCAGCACTGCCCCTTGATTCGCTTAGTGCTGCTGAATATTGGCAGTTGGCTGCCAATTGGCAATTTAAGCAGCCAGAGCCTCTCTGGCCCACATAAATCGCTCTGAATATTGGGCCCAGGATATGTCTGTCCACTGAAAAGGAAGGAATGAACCAACTTCAGTGGTAATGGCCTGAATATGGTAGAATTGAAAGTATGCTGCTTATCAAGGTGGAGTATGGAAATATAAAAGGAGTTCTGTTACATCTCCTCTGGAGTCCTTACGTATAGTGTTCAGTGCAAACCTGCGAACCAGGTCTTGTAGAAATGTGATACTCATAGCTTTCAGCATCTCCTACATTGCCAGTGGAATATAGTGCCCCCTTCAGTTTTTTTCCTTTTGCAAGTGAACCATGCAGAGGTGTTTCTGAACTGCTCTGCTTTATTTTTCTTTTCTTTTTTTTTTTAATCAAAAGTTCATTTTTTTGTGCCAACTGCCAACTAACAATTAGACCCAGATTGGCCGAGTTGGAAGTCAGATTCCATTCTTCTTTTATGTCAGGGCACTGGCTCAGTCTGGATGACTCTGGTTCTATTTATGGTTCCATGAAGCAGGATGTCTCTGTGACGCTTGATCAGGATGACGACCCCTCTATACGCTGGTTGTTTAAGTTGGTTTCAGTCCACCATTTTATTGCGGATGTGATCAAGGAATTGAAACTTGAAGTACAGCCTTCTATTTCTCAGTGTAGAGTCATGAACCACTCCAGTACTCGGACCTCATTTTTTTCCAGCAGACCTTGACATCAGTTCTCTGATCACAGAGCAATGGGAGACCCTTGAAGGCTCTTTAAAGGTGGCGAAAGCTATTTCCAGGCTATTACCATAGCCCCAGAGTTTCAGCAGTTGTTTGATCAGACTCTGCAGTGGCTCAAGTCACCAAGTGCACAATCCTCCCTAGCAAAGGAGGAGTGATGCTAAAGGATTTGCAGGATCGCAGGATGGACATGGTCTTAAAGAAGCAGTTTGAGGTGTCTTTGGCCATTAAGGCAGCAGCATCCTCATTTGCTGCACGGGCTTGTCACATGAGACTGCAATGGGTGCCCTCGGCTGAGGAGGACGCCTGTCCCCAGCTAGTGCTGGAAGGAATGGATTATTAGTGGATGCCTTGTACGGCCTTATCAGGGTCCTGGGTAAAGTCTCAAGATATGCGGTCTCTGCTATCAGGATGTTCTGGATCAGGCAGTGGGCTGGTGATTCAGCTTCTAAAGCAACCTTTAGCAAGCTACACTTCAAAGGGCAGATACTTTTTGGCAAGGGCCTAGACAAACTCTTGGCCAGTGTAGTAGATCACTGCCCTAAATAGCTACCAGACAGCAGGCCTTGCCACCTCCCTAGAGGGAGTCAAAAGTAATTTTTGTCCCTCCTGCCCGTATCACCCAAATGACTTTAGCTCCTCCACCCAGAGATCTTTACAATGATACAGACAGTATTATAACAATCCTAGATGCCAGCAGACCTCTGGGTCTCATGTCAATCCTTCTTCTAAAATGTCTTGATGATTCCAAACTTGGAACTGCACCCCCCACATACTGGGGGGATAGTGTCAGTGTTTCAGAGGCAGTAGAATAGATTTCCTCGGCCTCGGTTGCATCCCTTTTGGGCCTTACAGTCAAGGTAGTGTTCCTAGTGCGATTGTCTTGGCAAGACTCATTTCAGAACTGCAAGCTCTCTCTTGTAGAGAGCCCTTTATCAGGATCATGGAGGCAGGAGTAACTCTCTGTGCTGTTCTTTCTTTCTTTCTGAAAGTTATTTCTGATTTCCACATCAACCAGGAGTCTCATCTGCCTGCTTTTCAACCCACGGGGTCAGATAAGCAGGATAAGCCATTACAGAAACTGTATGTGCGAAGAGTCTTACTTCACTACTTAGAAAGGACCAATGATTTTCATCTTTCTGACAATCTGTACTAATTAGTCAGCCCAGGCGTGGTAAGCCAGCATCCAAGGCCTCTTTTGCCAGATGAATTCACATTGCCTGTGGAAAGCAGCCGCCATTTTCTCTCAAGGCGTATTCAGCCAGAAGTGCCAAAGCTTCATGGGCTGAGTCTTGTTCAGTCCCTCCAGCTGAAGTCTGTAAGGCAGCTGCTTGGTCTTTTCTTCATACCTTTATGAGCTTGTACAGAGTGGATGTGGTTGCTTGAGAGGATGCCACCTTTGGGACCTCGGTTTTGCGGGCAGGCTCTTCTGTCACACCCTAGACATTACCATTACTGTCACCATATGTACAGACTCCAGAGGAGATGTAACAGAATGGAAGATTAAGTTACTTTACATTACATTTCTAGACCGCAAAACCTCTTGGATTGATGCGGTTCACAAAAAGTAAAAATACTGGCAATCCCAGCAATCTACAGATTAGACATTAACCTTTTTTAATTCTCTAGAAATGTTGTGAACAATATCAATTTTAGTAATTTTCTAAAATGAATGTAAAAACAAGACCTTATGAATAAAGAACATAGTTCCCTATCCCAGCTCGCCACCTGGTAAGTAAATAGGCGCTGTTGGAACTTTTTATGAGTACAGCCTCGAACCAGAGGAAAAGCAAATAGAGAGGTAATACATAATGAGTGAATAGTTCTGATAGGTATTCAGGCACCTCACCATATAAAACTTTACAACAAAGTATCCCCAAGTCCCAGAAGTTACGAGGGAGATTGCTGAAGAGAGTGAGGGGACAGAGAATAGAAGATCTGGTTCTTACCTTTGTTAATCTTCTTTCTGTTAATCTTCTCTGAAGTCCTTATCGTCTGCCCTCTGTTTCCTCAGTAACGCCTGCTTTTCTGCATCAGATATTTCTCATTTCCAGGCCTGAAATTCTCCTGCCAGCCAGATGGCCATGTGTAAGATTGCCCTGTATATGTAAATGTACTATTCAGCCTCTGGCTTCTTTGATGATAGTACCTGTTGCACACAGCAGGTTGGTTATTATGCTGCTTTGTTTTTCGCATGTTTTCATATTTATTAATTGTTCTTTTATAAGCTGCAGAGCATAACAAAACTGTATGATGTTGGTGGGGAAGTTTCCCGTACCACTTCTTCTTTGTGTTTTATTCCAGTTGTGACCAATTGCTTTGGGGCAAAACTGAAGGGGGCACTATACTCTACTGGCAATGCGGGAGGTGCTGAAAGCTGTGAATATCACACTTCTGCAAAACTCGGTTTGTGGGTTTGGATTGAACACCATAAGTATGGACTCCAGAGAAGATTAACAAAGGTAAGAACCAGATCTTCTATTCTCTGTCTCCTCACTCTCTTCAGCAGTCTCCCTCATAACCTCTGGGACTTACAAAGAAAGAAATTGCTATGGAAGACAAGGGTATTGAGATAGAGAGTGGAAGAGGGAGAGAGAGACTGCTGGGAACAAGAGTGAGGTTGTTTGGGACTTTATTTTCTGGATCCTTGATTTTTTTTAAAATTTATTAATTTATTTATTTTTGATGCCCTAACACATTTATTGTTCATAATACTCTTAATTGATTGCTTTTTGAAGCAGACAACTGCACCGATCTTACCTTCTCATTCTTTGAGCTTGATGGGAGCTGTAGTATACTCAGTGACGTACCTAGCATATGTAACACCCGGGGCCCATCATTTTTTGCCACCCGCCCCCATCTCTACGAAAAACATGATTTTTAGTAACAAGCCACACGTCACACATGAGTACGTAGGAAAAGGCAGCATCTTACATACTGCAGTGAGCAGTACAACAGCAATACACCCATTGTAAAACTAAACAAGCTAGACTAGTACAGATCAATCCTACACCGTCAATCCTAACAGAAACCCATGTCTTTCGAACACACAGAAAACACCTTCGCCTAGTATGGAATATCTCATCACAAACTAACCCCTCCCCCTTTTACAAAACTGTAGTGTGGATTTTAGCCATGGTGGTAACAGCTCTGACACTCATAGAATTCTGAGCATCAGAGCTGCTACCACCATGGCTGGCGTTAAAAAACACTCCACAGTTTTGTAAAAGGGGGGATAAAATAGAAATACATAGACAAAGGTTAAATTGAACCAGCAAGAAGCTAGACTCTGCATACAATGCAGCACCAAAGAAATAGTGACACATGTCTCCTAAAGCTATAAATAAATAGAAAATTTTTGTTCTACCTTTGTCTTCTCTGGTTTCTGCTCTCCTCATCTTCTTGTTACTCTCTTCCTTCCATCCACTGTCTGCCATCTCTCTGCCCCTATATGGCATCTTCTCTCCTTCTATGCCCCTTCCAGAAACTGTATGCCTCCCCCTTCCATCTCTCCTTTCACCCCCATTGGTCTGGCATCTCGCTCCTCTCCTTCCCTCTCCCACACCTCTCTTCTGCAATCCCTTTTCAATTTATTTTCTGCATCCATCTAGATTACGTTCTTACTACCCTCTCATCAATTTCCTTTTTTACTGTCTACCTACAGCTCGCCACCTCTTTCCCTCACCCCCTCCAGTATTTCCCTAACTCAATCCTTTTCCCCCATCATGTGCCCTCCTTTTATTTATCCCCTCCTTCCATCATGTGCCCTCTTTCTCTACCCCTTCCATCTAGTACCTTCTCCTCTCTCTGTCCACTTCCATTGTCTGCTCCCCTCTTTCTCTCCTCCCATTTCCTTCTTGCATTTGCTCCCTTATTTCTCCCATCTGCATTTCCAACCAGCATTGGCTCCCCCTCTACCCACCACACTACCATCCAATGTCTGCCTTTTCTCTCTCCATCTACCCCTCTTCAATCAACATCTGCCCCCTTTCTTTCCCTCCGATCTAATTCCATCCAGTCCTTCCCCCTTATATCTCTCTCCCCTTTCCCTGTACATCAATTCCATTAGCACTACCCTTCCATATCACCCTGCCCCCTTTCTCTCCCTGCACCACTCTTTCATTCCAGCAGTCCTGCTCCTTTCTCGCAATGACTGTAGCTGCCGGTTGCCGGTCCAACCCACTCCGACGTACTAACTCTGGAGCAGAGTGGGCAGCCAAGTGCTGGAAGGTCCCGCGATGACTCCAGGCTTTGCTCCAGAAGAAGTAAGTTACGTCAGAGGGGGTTGACCCGGCGGACGCAGGGAGTTGCGGCAAGGACCCGCGATGACTGCACCTGCCGGGTCCACCCCCTCTGACATAACTTAATTCTTCCGGAGCAAAGCCAGCAGACTAGTCATCGGGGGACCTTCCTGCACCTCAGCGCAGCTGACGACTCTGCCCTAGAGCAGTGTATTTCAACCTTTTTACACCCATGGACCGGCAGAAATAAAAGAATTATTTTGTGGACTGGCAAACTACTAAGACTGAAATTAAAAAAACACATTTCTGCCCCGTCTCCGCAAGCTCAGTCCCAGCAAACCATCTGATCCCATCCGCACAAGTCTCAGTTATGATTTTATATTGAACATATTTTATTAAAATATAAAAAGAAACAATATTCTGTACAATTGTCATTTTATAAATATAAATATACAGAGCAAGGACCAACAAAACCCCTGTCTCCCTTCCCCTTCACATATATCCCCTCTACTATCAAGAAAACTGAACAAGCCAAATTATTATAGAATGCTACACAGAAATATCATGCTAACAGAATACTGCAGTCACACATGACAGGAATTGTGTTAGGGGAGTGCAATTAGGGCAACTGCCCCCTGGTCCGAGAGAGCCCTAAGCCAGCTAGAAGTTAAAGAAGCACTGCCTGGGCTTTGCAGTCCCCAGTTATGTCTCTAGCAGGATATATATTTCAAATCTGATATATTCTAATGACAAAATAGAAATAAAATGATTTTTTTCTACATTTTGTTGTCTCTGGTTTCTGCTTTTATCTTCTTTTCACTCTTTTCCTTCCAGAGTCTACCCTGTCTCTTCAATCCAGCCTCTGCCCGTTCCATCCACTGTCTGCCCCTTCCAGAAACTGTCTGTCTCCCCCTGCCATCTCTCCTCTAGATCCCTCCCCCTTTGGTCTGGCATCCAGCATCTTCCCTCTATTCCCTCATGCTCTGGCATCTTTCTCCTTTCATCTCTCTTTCCCTCCCCCCTTTGGTTTTTAGCATCTCTCTCTTCTCATTTCCTCCGCTCAGATCTGATATCTCTGTCTCCTTCCCCGTTCTCTGGCATCTCTCTCTCTTCCCTTCTCTGGTCTTCCTTCTTTATTTTCTGCCTCTGTCTAAATTAAATTCTTTCTTACTATGCAGTCCTCAGTTTCCCTCTTTTTACTATGTCTACCCACAGCATGCCACGCCTTTCCTTCACCCTTCCACTATCTCACTAACTCTATCTTCTTCCCCCATCCAGCATATGTCCTTTTTCTTTATCCCTCCTTCCATCCAGTATGTGTTCTCTTTCTCCACTTCCATTCAGCATTTGCTCTTCCTTCTCCCCACTTCCATCACCTGCCCTCTTCTCTCTCCCCACTTCGATCATCTTCCCCTTCTCCCCACTTCCATCATCTGCCCTCTCTCCCCCTTTTCTCTACTTCCATCATCTGCCCCTTCTCTCTCTTTCCCCCCACTTCCTTCCTCTGCCCTGTTCTTTCTCTCCACTTCCATCATCTGCCCCTTCTCCCTCCCCTTTCTCCCCACTTCCATCATCTACCCCCTTCTCTCAATCTTTCCATTCACCACAGGCCCATCTTTCTCCCTTCCTCACCTTTCCGATTTTAGCAACAAGATCGGCAACACCCCCCCCCCTCGCAATGACACTTAAGATCGGCAATGGGCCTCCTTCTACCCCCGGCATCAACAGAACTTCAAATCGGCAATGTGGTGCTCAGTCAAAAGCGGAAACAGGAAGCTTGAGTCATAGGGAAACTTTTGACATGAGCACTAGAGAATGACATGGGGAAAAAAATCTGTCCCTTTCACTGCACCATCCCCTTCACTGCTCCGTCCCCATCCCCGCAGCATCCATACAAGCCTCAGTACTGCAATATTTAGCTTATTCCTTTCTAATAAATCAAAGTTCTGGCTGCTGAACTGGAGAAAGAGATGTTCAGCTGGCAGAGCTTTGTTTATAAATTTTTATCAACACAACTAATATACTACTTTATCCTGAAGAAGAAAAAAAAAGAAAAAGAAATATAATTTTTTTTCTACCTTTGTTGTCTGGTTTCTGCTTTCCTCATCTTCTCATTCAATTCCTTCCATCCACTGTCTCTCTTCTCTCTGCGTGTTCCATTTGCTCTGTTACTGTGCCTCACCCTTTCTCCCCCCTTTCAAATTGGTCTGGCACCCATCTTCTTCCCTCCTCTCCCCCCATAGTCTGGCATCTCTGTCTTCTTCCCTTCCAGCATCTTCTCCCCACTCTCTGTTCCCCATTTCTCTTCAGCGTCTTCTCCCCACTCTGTCATTCCCATTTCCCTTCAGCATCCTTCTCCCGCTCTGTCTTCCCCATGTGCTTTCAGCGTCCTTCTCCCCCCTCTGTCTTCCCCATGTCCTTTCAGCATCCTTCTCCCCCCTCTGTCTTCCCCATGTCCTTTGAGTGTCCTTCCCCCCTCTGTCTTCCCCATGTCCTTTGAGTGTCCATCCCCCCCTCTGTCTTCCCCATGTCCTTTG
Organism: Geotrypetes seraphini; assembly: GCF_902459505.1. NCBI lineage: Eukaryota > Metazoa > Chordata > Amphibia > Gymnophiona > Dermophiidae > Geotrypetes > Geotrypetes seraphini. Next base: position 108,765,062 of record NC_047094.1, read on the forward strand.
AGCGTCCTTCTCCCCCCTCTTTCTTCCCCATGTCCTTTCAGCGTCCTTCTCCCACTCTGTCTTTCCGATGTGCTTTCAGCGTCCTTCTCCCCACTCTGTTTTACCCATTTCCCTTCAGCGTCTTTTCCTCTCCACCCCTCCACCTCCCCACCTTTCCTCCCTTTCTCCCTCCCTGCCCCTTACCTTCGTGGCGCTTTCACCCCCCCTTACTTTCGTGGCGGTTTCCCCCCCCCCCCAACAGGCCCGGTCCGACAAACCTCCCTGCCTTGTGGCCAGCGATGTCTAAACTGCCTTCTTACAGCAGCCTGAGCGTTTAGTTGCATATGGCTGCCGTAAAGGTCATCTCTGATGCAACTTCCGGTTGCGTCAGAGATGACCTTTACGGCAGTCACACACAGCTTCAAAGCTCCAGCTACTGTAAGAAGGCTCAGAGGTCCTCCAGATGTGGCCGGAGCTCATCGGGGCTTTCCAAAACCAGGAAAAAGAGGACATTTCTGGGTTTTCCCGGATGCATGTTAACCCCATATTTGGAGTCCCCCAAACACTCTCATTCCTACAGCGGGTTCCAGCTGCAGATGTTGGCATTCCCTCACCCCATCCCACCCCCATAGGCTCAGTTTAATTAGAACCCCTTGCACATATGTGATTGGGGTTGAACTGAGCATTCATGGGGGGGTGCAATGCTGGTGTTAGCAGCAGGAAATGTGCTGTTGACTGCTGCGGGAATGAAACTGCTCTTGAGGGGGACTCCAGAGAGGACTCAACTGATAGAACCTAGGTATTCATTTTTATTGCTTCGGGAGGGGGAGGGGGGTAGCAGGTATAGAAGAAATTAGTGGATTGTGCCCACCCAGTCCACCCAAAAATTAAGGTTCTAGCTATGCTACTGGGCTGGAGAAACAGAAGAGAGGAGAAATACAGCGTAGGAGGAGGGAGAGATAGAGGCAGTGCTGGATGGGAGAAGAGAGATAAGCAGCAGGAATGCTGAATGATTCAGTGGGAAGGGGGCAGAGAGACAGGGGCAGTGCTGCATGTTGGTGGGGAAAGAGGAGGAGAGACAAGAGGAGATGATGAATGGGGAGAGATAGAGAGGAGATACTGGATGACAGGGAGAGAGAGGAAGGCAATACTGTATAGGAGATGAGAGAGCAAGACGGGCAATACTGGATGTGGCTGGAGAAAGAGACCGGGTAATGGTGAATGGTACAAGGGAAGAGGAGAGGGAGAGAGAGAGAAAGGGGGGCAATGCTGCATGCCAGAAGCAGAGAGAGAGAGGCAGGCACGGCTAACACAATTTAAAAAAAAAATGAAATGGCCAGACAGCAATGGTAGAAAAAAATTTATTTTTAATTTAGGATGAAGTAATGTGGTAGTTGTGTTGATCCAATTTAAAAGGTTAAAAAATAAATTTTAAAAAGTGGAAAATAAAAAGTGATACAAAATACATTTTTTGACAAGATTTCAAAGGTCAAAACTTACTTCCTCTTTCAGGTCTGGACAGTATATTATTGTTATAGTATGCTTGTCCTGATTTAAGGAAGGAGGTTTTGGCCTCTGGAAACTAGTTAAAAATCTAATAAGTTATCACCATATTTCCATTTTTGTTTTATTTGTAAATTTATAATGTAGCAATTGGAATATGTCAGTTTTTTGGAATTTATATCTGCTCTCTTATATTAGCGTAGTACATAGGGACATGCGTCACTTTCTGTTTTCCTAGTGTTGCACTGTATGTCCAGGAAGATGCTGGACTTGGAAGCTAGGCCTGTTTGAGAACCAAGTGCTAACATACCCCTTCCTTCTAGTATGGGTTTTAGCGCCAGCAGCAGCGGCAACTGTGCCGACGCTCATAGAATTCCTGTGAGCTTCAGAGCAGATACCGCCGCTGCCAGCGCTAAAACCCGCATTAGGCATTAGTAAGAAGGGGATATTTGTCCTGTATATATTTCCTAATATGTCAAATATTGTTCTGTAATGTAACCATGGTTAACAATAAAGATAAATTTACCTGGGGGCCATGACTATGGCAGAAGACTGTGGAACCCGACAGCTGTGGCGTTGCTCGTTGCCTAGGAGTGGCTATGAGCCGTTGGGAGTGCCGAGATGTGACTGTGAAGGCCACCAGAAGCAGGACGCAGTAGATTGCATCAGGCTGTGAGTTTGTTGGGCCGCCACAGGGCCGCCAGTCTGCCGTGAACCTGCTCATTGCTTGGAGCACCAGAAGTGGGCCCGAGTGTTGATGCGGCCATAGGAGGAGCTGCAAGTGCCGGCCACATATATGTTCATCATCATTGGAGTTCTGGCGGCTGCGGCGCAACTTGATGGGGCCTGTTGGGGGTGGGGGGTGAAAGCGCAACAAAGGTAAGGGGCAGGGAGGGAGAAAGGGAGCTGATTCAATGCGGCGCCAGTAAGGAGGGGAGGGAGCGCGATAGGGACTGGGCCGGCTGTGCACCCCCCCTAAGGCTGCACCTGGGATGGACCGCCCCCCCCCACCCCCCCTTGGTACGCCACTGAGTATACTGATATTTCAATCTGACTACTTATTTTTTTGTTAGTAAATAAAGCCATTAGTAAATCTTATAAATACATTGAACTTGCTATCCTTTACCTTTCCAATACACAAAGCCCAGTAGAAACATTTAATATACTGATGCCCTTTTACCTTCATTCAGTATCAGTATCAGTATTGAAGGGCCATTTTCTTATCTGCATACACAGGTTTTTTCTTGTCATATGAGCCAGCTCTGTTGGTGCTTGAGCACCCCCAGTATTGAACAAACTCCTTGACTGTGTCCAGGGAGATGTAATTTCTGTTGGGTTTAGCACCCCCAATCATTTTGAAAAGCTGGCTCCTATGCTTCTTGTTTATATTTTGGCCAAAAAACATTTTGCTTTATTACTCTCTCTGTTTAGTGTTCTCTTATAACAAACAAAACTGCATTATTTTATTGGTCCTTGCAGTGGAGTATAGTGCAAGCACTAGGTAGATATTTTGTCTTTAGCTTTAGTGAGATGGGCTATGCTTTTTATTAGAGTGTCAAATAAAACCAACTTCTTTTATTTTTAGGGTTGGTGGGTTATGCACGTCTTTGCTCAGGAGACCAGTACGAGGTACTGTATAATACAAAGTGAAATAATTCATGTTTTATTTCAGTTAGTCTTTTTGGATCTTCATACTTTTGTAGATACTGGCTATAGAAATGATTAAGATAAATAAGAAATTATATTTCAGAAGACAGTCAAAATGACTTAAATATTATATTTTATTTGTATCTTTTATTTGTATTATTGAATAGTTTAAATTTTGTATAGTTATTTCTTTATTATAAGATTGTAATTTTGTACCTACTTATCCTTTTATTTTATTCTTTCTGTTTTTATTCCTGTTTTGTCATTGCCTTAGTATCTGTAAAATACTTTCTCCAAGGACAAGCAGACATTATAGTCTCATATGTGGATGACATCATCCACAGAACTTGGTAGGAACATTACCAAACTGCACTGTCACTTTAAATTTTTTAAGGTAGTGCATGTACTGTGTGCATGTTGGTGCGATCCTACCTGACATTGGCTTGCAGGTCCATCAGTTCTTAGTTTTCTGTGTAGCTGAGAAGCTGTGTTTTCAGTTTTCTGTTCAGTGCATCAAACGTTTTGATATTATTGTGCCTTCCTGTCCTTATTTTGAACAATTTTTGTCATAATTCTTTATTTTTATCATGTTCCTGTATTCCTCTCGAGTTCAGTTTCATCTTTCCAATTTTTCAGTTTTTGGACTTCAGGCCACCTCGATCCCTTACTTCTGCCCAGGAGCATCAATCATTTTGGGGTTTCTTTTCACTGGAGTGTCATTTTCCCCTCCATGTCAAAGGTGGTACCAAGTAGCTTCAAAAATGCTCTTGATGTAATCGGTCCATCTCAGGCTCTAGTAGTGTCTGGGTCTTGAACATCGGGGCATTGAATGTGTCCTCTGCCTTCATATACAGAAGAGGTCACTTAAAGCCTAGAAGCCTTTGGTTTCACATTGGAATTGATGTCCTGCATGGTGGGGACTCAGAACCTGACACCCAGCCTCCTAAAACTCTGGCATTGGCATTGATGGCAAATGCATTGACACCACATTCAGAGCATTGGACTTTGAACTTCTTACAGAGTTAGGACTCTACATCATCTTCATCGATTCCTTGAGTATCGAAGGAAATAGCATGTAAGAAAGCTAAGAATCACAAATATTCTTCTACTTCTAGGCATGCCACTGCGTCCTCCCAGGTATCAATTACCTCAACGCACAGTAAGTGTCAACACAAGGATGACCGTTCTCCTTCCATTCCTATGATACCTCATAGGTGTGCCTCAACAATGAGATCTTCCACGCCACACCAACCAGTACAGCAGACTGCTTCCATGCCATTGTCTCTCCTGACACTGGCACTAACTCTCCAGGAGGCGATCTCTGGGTTAGGAGCTTTCAGGGCTACTGCAATCAGTCTGAACTTTTTTAAAATCCTTGATTTTGAAACATTATCAAATGAATGCATCAAGGTTCCCTTACACAATGTCATGAAAGCCACTTTGTTAAAAAAAACTTGGAAACAATTCTATCTGTTAGGCATTTCTAGGCATAGAATGGAAAGATTTGTCACAGGACATTTCATCATGGCTGCGATGAAATGACGGCGATGAATCATCCTCGCCACAACGGCCGTGATGAACCGTAATGAATCATGCCTCTCCTTCTCCAGCCATGGCTGCTCCTTCTCCCCTGCCAGTGCCTCTCCTCTCCTTCACCCCCTCGCCAGCGCTTCTCCCACCGACAATGCCTCTCCTCCTTTCCACCCCCTCCCCCAGCCTTGATAAAGATAAGTACATTGTGGTGCTTTTTTCAATGAATTTTTGATTACAAGTCTGCATTAGTGGATGTTAGGGGAGCGTCATCAAGAATTTAGTTCTGAATTGGACTTTTATCTCATCATATGGATTTTGAAAAATATTTACTGCATACTGGGAGTGATTTTGTCACCATTTAAAAAATAAGAATAATATGAACAATAGATAATAATACTAGAGAAAAAGAAAAAATGATATCAAGTATTGTATTGTTGGTCACTTTAGCACATTCACTGTGGATGTAAGGTCCGAGGATGTTTCATGCTTAAGTACCCCGTTGGGTAATATTTGCTCACGACTCTCATTACAGACTAGTTCTGATTCAAGAGGAGTGAATACTGAGGACCACTATCAATTATTTAATTATCTAATCATTCATTTATTTACTTATTTATGATCTATTGGACAATCACTTTTATTGAATTTCATGTGATTATATGACTTCCTTATATTTAAATCAATATAAGGGGTTTTCACTGCACAAAGGAAATCAAACATCAGCTCTGTACTACAGATATTTTAGTCCAGCTATCCCAAAAATTTTACCCCCCATTTTATGAAGCTGTGTTACGCTTTTTTTATCGCCGTCACAGCGTTGGAGCTAATACCACCATAGCCGGCGATAAAAAAAGCCTAACGTGGCTTTGTATCTGCCCTTTCTTTCCTTTCTATCCACTGTCCACCCTCTTTTTCTCTGCCCCTTCCATCCACTGTCCGCCCTCTCTCTCTCTTTTATATGGCATCTTCCCTCTTTCTATGCCCCTTCCATAAACTGTCTACTCTCACTCCTTCCATCCAGCCTGTATCCCTTCTCTCCTTTATACTTAATTTATTTCAGATTTACCCCTTCACCATTTTCTGTCTCCCATCTCTGGCTCTACCCCTCCCTCCATGCTCTTTCATCACTCCTCTTTTCTTCCCTTCCCTGCATCTATTTCTCTTTTCCTCCCCCCCCCCATAACTCTCTCTTTCCTTCCCTCCACCTGGCATATCTGTCTTCTTTCCTTCCCTCCCCCTGGCATATCTGTCTCCTTTCCTTCCCTCCCTTGCATATCTGTCTCCTTCCCTCCCCCTGGCATATCTTATCTACTTCCCTTCCCTTCCCCCAGGCATCTCTCTATTCCTTCACTTTCCTCTCTCTCATCTCAACCTCCATGCTCTGGCTGGCATCCCTCTATGCTCTGGCATCCTTACTTCCTTCTCTCCCTCTCCTGGCATACTTTCTTCCCTCCCTCCTCTAATGTCCATTCATCCCTCCCTCCCTCCCTGCTCTGGCATTCTTCCTTCCATTATTCCCTCTCTCCCCTGGCATCCTTCCTTCTTTCCTTCCCTCCCTCCCAGTTCTGGCATCCATACCTCCCTCCCTGCTCTGGCATCCTTCCTTCCTTTCCTCTCTCCCTTCCATGGCAGCACACCCTCCCTTCCTGCTCTGGAATCCTTCCTTCCCCTGGCATCCTTCTTTCCTTCCCTCCTTCTTCTGACATCCATCTATCCCTCCCTTCCTCTCTGCTCTGACATCCCTCCCTGCTCTGGCACCCATCCATCCATCCTTCCCTCTATCCCTGCTCTGGCATCCTTCCCTCCCTCCTTGCTCTGGCATCTCTCCTTCACTCCCACCTTCCCTAGCATCCTTCCTTCCTTTCTTCCCTCTCTCCTCTGGCATCCATCCATCTTCCCTTTTCCCCCCACACTCTGACTCCAACCTGACCACCCCGTGCCCTACTTGAACATCCCTAGTGGCCTCTTCGAGAGGGTGCAGGAAAGAACCTAACTCTTTCTTGCCCCACTGCCACTATAGCTGCTACTGTCGCAGCTCTGAAGAATTTTAAGATGACTGCCAAGACTTTGTGTGGTAGCCTCATGAGACTTCATGAAGTCATGCGAGGATGCCTCACAAAGTCTTGGCAGTCATCTTGAAAATCTTCAGAGCGGTGGTAGTGGCTATAGCGGCGGCAGGGGCAAGAAAGAGTTATTTCCTGCCCCTGACAAGACCACTAGACCACAAAGGAAGTTAGAAGGTAGGTTTGGGAAGGACTGTGCTCTGTCTCCATTGCTGCAGTATTACCACAGCAGCAATTCCTATCTCCATGGCACTACCACGGAATGGTCTACTGCGGTAATTAAACCGCTGAAACCCTGAGGACTCAGAAGCCAATAAAGTCCAACCTAAATACCAAAAAAGGGGGAATTGGCTCGCAATGAGAATTCTTCCAGAAGGGAAAGATTGAAAGGAAAAAGTAAAATAGAAATAGAGTTTAGTAATGTTGGGCAGGCCTATAATGCATAAGCCCTTTATATACAATGGACATCAGTATGAGCTGTACGAATGGCACACAAAATGAGATTAAGGCTCAGGCAGTAACTTTACTGATGACTAGCATCAATCAGACAGAAGTCTAGATAAAGACTGCCTCATACATCATGTTGTCCTTTATTGTATGTGAAAAAAGACCCAAACATAAATGAATAAATGCCTTTCAACCATTCACTCCTGGGATAAAGCAAATAATATCCCAAGACGTAATACCAGGCATGTTGGTCTAGGGTAACAATTACCATGTCACTCTCAAGAGGAAATACCATTTTGTCACAATGTAAGTGTGCGCTTTTTAACTTTTGTGCAATTTGAATTTTGTCCTTTCACTGTTTGCAGGTATTAGTACGACTTGGCCGATCAAGATGGAAGCTGAAGGGAAAGATTGAAACAGATGACAGCCAGATATGGGATGAGGAAGAGAGAATATTTATACCCAATCTACATGAAAATTTTGAAATTAAGGTACCAGCTCATATCATAAGAGAGATGGAATAGTCCAAGATCAACCCAGATCCTTCTTAAATTCTTAATTCACCTGACCTCAGTGGCATCACTCTGGGCTCAACATTACTCCCATAGCCCTAAGCTTTATATGACAATTTGTCATCGGTCCTTAAATCTATTATTTTAATATTTTACTTATTTCTCTATCAATAACCAAAGGTAAACTTTTAAGTTTTGTTAAACTTCAGTACTCTACTCGGCCAGGGGTAACATGTTCAACATGTTTCGCCTAAACCAGGGGTGCACAACTAGAGAATGACACGGAAAAAAAAATTGTCACCGTCTCCGCCCCATCCCCATGAGCTCATCCCCATCCTATCCCCGCGATCTCAGTCCCCATCCCCGTCCCGCTCCTGCAAGCCATCTGATCTCATCCACACAAGCCTTGAATAGTTTTATGCTGAACTTATTTTCTTAAAGTATAAAAAGAAACAATATTCTGTACAATTGTCATTTTATAAATCAAAGTTCTGGCTGCTGAACTAGAGAAAGATGTTCAGCTGGCAGGGCTTTGTTTATAAATTTTTATCAACACAACTAATATACTACTTTTCTGCTTTCCCCATCTTCTCCTCATTCAATTCCTTCCATCCACTGTCTGCCTTCTCTCTGGCTCTTCCATTTGCTCTGTTACTGTGCCTCTCCCACCCCCATCCCCCCTCATTGGTCTGGCATCTCTGTCTTCTTCCCTTCCAGCGTCTTCTCCCCACTCTGTTCCCCATTTCCCTTCCAGCGTCTTCTCCCCACTCTCTGTTCCCCATTTCCCTTCCAGCGTCTTCTCCCCACTCTCTGTTCCCCATTTCCCTTCAGTGTCTGTTCTTTTCCACCACCCCTCCTCTACCCCTCTTCAGCATCTGTTCCTTTCCACTAGTGCTGCCCGATTTCTGATTCGAATCGATTCACTAGTCCTGCAATTCCTGCAACTCCCAGGGTTCCATGCTGCCAGTTCCTTAGCATACACAAGCTGATTTCTTAGTTACAGACAAATTCCCAGTGCATTGTAGTTTTATTTTGTGGTTTCCCTCTCTCTTCCCCCATTTAGATCCCTGTTTATTTTGTCTATGCTACCGCCCTATTTTTCATTTTTGCTCCATTTTTTAAAATTTATTTTTCTTGCTTGGTCATCACTATTTCCTTTTCAATATTTAACATTTCCCTGCCTACCCAAGTTCCTCTTTAAATTTTTGCGCCTTTCGTGTCTTTTCCCATACACCACAGTCACGTAAACACTCACTCCTTTTGCTTTTAAACTCTAACATCTCTCGTGCCATTTTTTACTTTCACTTTCGTTGCATTTTGGATGCTATAGCCTGACTACCCACGGTAAGGTTTACCTATTGTTTTTCATCTCTTTATTTTTATTTTGATTTCTTTACTTTTAGCATTAAGATATGGTGTGCTTTCCCAGTTGAGATTCTAATTTCCTTCTTCTTGGTTATAGCGGTTCCAACTCTCAGTGTTCTACATTTTAAGGTACTGCGGTCAGATTTATGGTCTGCTTTTTACTCTCTGTGGAACTTCTTCCCACACTTTAATTCAGGTTCATTCCGGTTTCTAGTTCTGGCTCTGCATGGTTGTTCCAGTGGTCACCCTCTTGTGTTTTATGCTCCTCCTGTATTCTATTTTTCTTACTAGATATGTGAAATCTGCTTTTTACCACAGTTTCCTTCATTCCATTAAGCATGACTCCTTTCTGGTTTAATATGGTTCACTTATTTTACTAAGCATGGCTCTTTTTAGTATCTCCATTTAGTAGCTCCTCCATTACATTTTTTTACACAAGCTGTTTTAATGTTTTATGAGCTCCTTCCTCACTATTCTCTTAGATATTGGTTTTATTTTTTTATTCATGTTATACTCAAGTGCTTTTCACCTTATGACATTAGCCCCCTACGTTCTACTATATCTCCATGTAGTCTGCATGGCTATGCTCCCCTTTTTAGATCATTACATGATTTCTAAATCTGGTTTATCAATGTATATGCTTTATGATTTCTAAGCTGGTTTTTCAATGTACATGCTGCACATCCTATGTTTCCATTTTCCATATATGTTGCATATCTCATAAGTGTTCTCTTGATGATATCAGCCTCCTAAGTTTTACTATATTTTACTATAATTTTAATATAGTTTGTACAGTTATGTTTTTTAGCTAGGTTGTTGATACTAAAGAACTGACAGCACATGAGATTTAGTTGAAGTATAGTTAATGCCCGTGTTTTTTATGCATACCTGATAAGAGTGAAAGGATGCTAATGTCCGTTGCTACTATCTATCAAAAGACAACCAGAGCCTGGGACCAACATGATTTTAATAATGATCAGACAACAAAAGATAGAAAAAATAATTTTATTTTCTATTTTGTGATTACAATATGTCAGATTTTAAATGTGTATCCTGCCAGAGGTGGTGTTAGACCTCGAATGTGAGCTAGGATTTAACAGAGAGAGGAAAAGTCTGTTTTGTTTGTTTTGTTTACACCACAGCACCAGTGTGGGTAGGAGAGGGCAAACGGAGTGAAGAGGCTACAAAAGGGGTGAAGAGGCTATAAAATAAACCCACCAGGATGTTTGAAAAAAACACTCAATTGGGCAGCAAAATCGAATCGAAAAATCGATTCAATAGGCTGAATCGAATCGAATTGAAATTTTTTTTCCCTAAATTGGGCAGCACTACTCTCTCCACCCCCCTTCAGCACCCCTCGTGCAGTCTGTGCATCTCCCTCCCTTCCCCTTACCTTCTGTGCGCATTTTAATTTAATTTGTTCAAGCAGCCTGAGCCTGGAACTGGAAGTTGCGTCAGAGGAGAGGCTTCCACAGACGCACGTGATTTCAGGCTCGGGCTGCTTGAACAAATTAAATTAAAAATGCACCCCAAAGGTAAGGGGAAGGGAGGAAGGGAGATAGATGCATTGGCGATGGGTAGGTAAGAAGGAAGGGAGGGTGGGAGATAGATGCAGCGGCGATAGGGAGGGGGCTGCATGCAATCGGTGACCACGCGCCTGCCCTTCCTTAACTGCGGAGACAAGGCCATTCACCACTTCACGGGGCAGTGGATGGCCTTGTCCTCGTACCCGCTGTGAGCACTCTCTTTTTCCCTACTGTTTCGGCGGGTTACCCGCGGCTAGCCGCAGGTAACAGCCACCGTGTCATTCTCTATGCATAACTTCAGCCCTCGCCAAGCCAGGTTTTCAGGATTTCCCAAATGAAAATACATGAGATCAATATGCATACAATGGAAGTAGTGCAGGCAAATAGATCTCGTGCAGATTCACTGAGGGAATCCTGAAAACCCGACTGGATTACAGCCCTCAAGAGCTAGAGTTGTACATCCCTGGTCTAAATGCTCTTCTTGAGCACACCCTCAACAAATAAACACATTAATTTACTTCTTTCATTAATGTGTCCCCCTAAAATTTTCTCTTATAACTTATTTAAAGAAACTTTTTTACCTTTTAAATTTGCTGCTGCTGTCATCTCCTGCTCTTTTCCAGGCCAAGATGGCATCAGTGCATTCTAATGTCCCTTTAAACCCAGTAGTCAGCTGACTTTCTTTCCCTCCCATTCAACTGCTCCCTTATCTAAAACAATATACTCCATTCTATCTCTATGTTATGCTCATGCGGTACTACTGTGTTTAAAGAATATATCCATTGCTGTTCTCTCCAATTTAAATATTTTTCTAAATGAATACACCGAGCTTACTTAAGGGCTCAATTTGCTCAGAGACATCTGCTGTTACTCTAGAGAATGACACGGGGAAAAAATCTGTCCCCGTCACCGCCCCGTCCCCGGCCCACCATCCTCTGCACCGCCCCGTCACCGCCATTCCATTCACCGCCCCGTCACCGTCACTGCCATCCCTTTCACCGCCCCATCACCGCCACTGCCATCCCATTCACCGCCCCGTCACCGTCCCCGCAGCATCCATATAAGCCTTAGTACTCTAATATTTAGCGTATTCCATTCTTATAAATCAAAGTTCCTGCTGCTGAACTAGAGAAAGAGATGTTCAGCTGGCAGGGCTTTGTTTATAAATTTGTTTCCGACAGAGGACAAGTATGCAATAAATGCATTTTGCTGTTTCAATGCCAGTGCTCAGCAGAACAACAGACAGCAATATGGACATTCACCTTATGTAGTACTTTTTTAATATATAAAAATAGGCAAAATTGAGGGCGTGGTTTGGAGCGCGCACGAAATGGCGGCTTAACCGCGGCGCTCTGCGTATCCAGGCAACAGACGGAATAAAAATAAAACTTTCACTTTGTCGGATCGAAATAAAAATAACATAAAACAACGTCGGAAATGGCAAGCATGAAGCAGGGAAAATCTGAAAAGCCTTCAATATCGGGTATATCTGCAAAAAGAACAAAAGTAACTCCCCTGTCACCATCGAATGTGCCGTTCCCGATGGAAGCTGAAGAGCTCGCTGAAAAGACCGATATTATGACTGAGCTATTTAAAATAAAACTAATGCTGACTGAAAACTCTAATAAAATCTCTGAAGTTAAAGAAGAACTTCTTAACATGAAACAAGAGATTCATTTTGTTCACAGGTTCATAAATCATTTTCAAGAATAGATTATATTTTTGTTTCAACAAATAAAGTGCAACAGGTGATTAAAGCCTCCATTGATCCTATTATCATTTCGGATCATGCGGGAATATGGATAGAATTACAATTAGATCAATTAGAAAATAATAGACCTCTTTGGAGATTTGATAATGCATTGCTTGTGGATGACAAATTTTTGGATAATTTTAAAACACAAATTAATGAATTTTTTCAAACAAATTTAGTGGAAGATACATCTATAGAGAATGTATGGGATGCATTTAAAGCAACTATGAGGGGTAATATTATATCATATTCAGCTTTTATTAGGAAACAGATCAAAAAACAATATATAGAATTAGAAAAAGAAATAAAAATATTAGAAGCTAAATTGATAAGTAAATGGGAATATGAAGTTTTACAAGCTCTTTTGAAAACAAAAGGTAAATATAATGAATTAACTTCAAAAATGATAAGAAAAGATTTGTTTTCCAAGCAAACAGTGTATTATGGAAATTCTAATAAGGCGGGAAAATTATTGGCAAATTATCTTAAGGCAAAAAAAAAGGAGAACTAATATTAATGGAATAAAAGATGATAATGGTATAATAACAAATCAAACAAATATAATATTAAAACAATTTTTAAATTTTTATAAGGATCTGTATTCTTCCGAACCTTATTTGGAGAAACAAAAAGATGGAAAAAAATTTTTAGATTTAATTAATGGACCTAAAATTCCTGATCATATAAAACGAAGTTTAGAAGAACCTATATCATTAAAAGAATTAGAAACAGCATTGAGATCTCTTAGAGTTGGATCCGCTCCAGGTGGTGATGGTTACACAGTAGAATTTTATAAAACATTTCAAAATATCCTTTCCCCACATTTATTAAAATTATATCAGACACAACTTATAAAAGGTAATATAAAAGGTACTATGGCTGAATCAATAATAATTGTTTTGCCTAAGCCAAATAAAGATCCTACTTTGGTTTCAAACTACAGGCCTATATCTTTGATAAATGTTGATAATAAACTTTTGGCGAAAATTTTGGCTTTGAGATTAGCCAAAGCTCTCCCACATATTATAGATATGCATCAAACGGGTTTCGTTGCTAAAAGACATTCCTCCAATAACTCTAGACTATTATTTCACATGCTAAACTTATCAAAAAAAACGGATGAACCGGCTTTTACAGTTTCATTAGATGCTGAGAAAGCATTTGATAGGGTAGAATGGAATTTTATGTATCAGGCTTTAGAATGGTTTGGTATAGGTTCTGGATTTATACAAATGGTAAAAACATTGTATAGCTTCCCGATTGCAAGATTAAATATTAATAATAAGATATCTGATGGTTTTCAATTACAGAGGGGAGTTAGACAAGGCTGTCCTTTATCTCCTTTGTTATTTGATGTTGTATTAGAACCCTTATTGTTAGCAATACAGCAAACGAGGGAGATACAAGGTATTCCATATTCAGATATGGAATATAAAATTTCGGCTTATGCGGATGATATTTTGCTTTATTTGAGAAATCCAGAGTCTACCTTATCTTCTTTATTGGAATTAATTGATAAGTTTGGCAAATTTTCAGGTTATAAAATTAATTGGAATAAATCTGAAATTATACCCTTGAATGTTCACTGTGTAAAAGGATTATTTGATACTTTTCCATTCATATGGAAAGAAGAAGGATTTAAATATCTAGGCATTCAAGTTAAAAAAACAATTGAAGATACTGTAAAAGAAAATGAAAAATATGTATTAAAAAAAGTTACGGAGTTATGTGAGCAATGGAACCCATTACATATTTCTTGGTGGGGAAGAATTCAAACTATTAAAATGATGATGTTGCCTGTAGTTTGCTACCAAATGAGTATGATACCTATTTATTTTCAGGGGCCCTTTTATAAAAAGCTTAATAGAATTTTAACAAAATTTCTTTGGCTTGGTAAGACACCTAGAATAGCTTTAGTAACCTTACAAAAATCAATTAAGGAGGGAGGGGTAAATTTTCCAAATTTCTATAGGTACCATCAAGCCTATATTCTACGTCAGGGTATGTATTGGATCCTCCCAGAACTTATAGATAATGCATCAGATTGGTTATATTTGGAATGGCGCCTTATGTTTCCCCTAAATTTAGTTCATTTACCAAGTATTAATATACCTAAAAGATACAAAGAAAATAAAATAATAATGGATACTTGGAAAACATTGAGATTTATTGATAAATTAACACCCATCCCAATATACAAATCAACTAATCAATCCATATGGATAAACTCCAAGATCAAAATTGGCGGAGCTCAAATCCTTTGGAAGAACTGGATTAATGCAGGCATTAGATCTCTAGATGATATTATTTCAGAAGGTAAACTGCTGGATTTTCCACAATTGCAACATAGATTTGGTCTTAATAAAACACAAAGTTTTAAATGGTTGCAATTGAAGCAGGCCATTCAGGTTGGGTTCCCTGAATGGAAATCATTAAACAATCAATATAGTTTAAAGTTCTTATGCTTTAAAGCAGACTTCCTAGGACATCAAGCCGCATTGTGGTATAAATTAATATCTGGATATTTAAATAAAAAACCAAAAAATGGTCTAAGAGACATTTGGAGCATTGAGATTGGACATCAAATTAATGCATCTCAATGGCCACTAATTTGGTCTTGGAGAATGGGATGTACAGTGTCAGCATCTATGAGACAAACATGGTTCTTTTTATTACATAGAGCTTTTTGGACCCCTATTCGTTTGCAAAAATTAGACAGTTCTAAGTCTAATAGATGCTGGCACTGTAATCTTGAACCAGGGACATTAGATCATTTATTATATCATTGTCCTTATATTAAAATTTTTTGGAATTCAATTTGGCCACAAATTAATAAATTAATGGAAAATCATATTGCAATATCATATGATACAATTTTATTTGGAACAATGATGAGAATAAAAAGTCAAATTTCACCAGAAAATAATAAGCTTTTATTAATTATGACAGGGGTTGCCATTCAACATATAACTAACAATTGGAAAAATTACAACAACCTAAATTACACATTTTGGTGGAATACAATATGTCATATTTTTAAAATGGAAAGAACAATAGCAATACAAAAGGGGACATATACTAAATTTATAAAAATATGGGGGCCATTGACAAAATACTGTAATGAATAAATAATATG
Organism: Geotrypetes seraphini; assembly: GCF_902459505.1. Classification (NCBI taxonomy): domain Eukaryota; kingdom Metazoa; phylum Chordata; class Amphibia; order Gymnophiona; family Dermophiidae; genus Geotrypetes; species Geotrypetes seraphini. The sequence goes on from NC_047094.1 coordinate 108,780,526, forward strand.
ATGTTTTCTTCTTCTTTTCTTCTTTTAAGGATCTTTTTTATGACACACATAAAGGGGGGGGTAAGAAAAATTAATTTATACATAGTATGTTATAATATATTATACAAAATGTAACGTATGAATAAAAGGTAATAAAAGGGTGGGGGGAGGGAAATGGGACAAAATTTGTTTAGATTATATTGTATTAGATATAAAAAAGTTATTGAATATTTATCAATTGTATTCTAATATGTTGTATACTTTTTATAAAAATTTGAAAATTAAAATATTATATTAAAGTAATGAAAGGGAGGGGGGAGGGTGATGGGGAAAATCAAATTCAGATATATAATGTATTAGATATAAAAGTGATAATATGCATTTATCAATTGTAATTTATTATTATGTACACTTTATGAAAAATTAGAAAAAAAAAAATAATGGAAAAAAAAAAAAAAAAGAAACAAGAGATTCAAACCGAAAGACAGAGAATGGCAGTGATGGAAGAAAAAATGGAGCAATTTGAAACCTTCACACAAGAATATGATAAAGATAAAAAAGAAGTAGCAGCTTTAAAAAATCAATTGGTGGATATGGAAAACCGAATTTTAGGTCTGGCTGAAAATATTGAAGGGGGAGATCCTGTACAATTCTTGGAAAATCTTTTACCTAAACTGCTACAGCTCAATTCAAAATGGCCGTTAGAAATTGAAAGAGCCCACAGAATCCCCACAAGAAAGCCAGTAAACCAGGCTGCTCCAAGACCTTTGATATTCAAGGTATTAAGGTACCAACATGCTCAGGAAATATTAAAATTGGCAAAAGCAAATAAAAACTTAAATTATAAAGGATCAAAACTGATTTTAGTTCCTGACTTTGCTAAATATACTGCAAACATAAGAAAACAATTTCTCACATTTAGACAGCAGCTAAAAGAAAAAGGCTACATATATGGAATATATTATCCGTCCACTATGAGAATATCCAGTGGAAATAAATCCATATATTTTCAAGATCCTGCAAAACTAAAAGAATTTTTGACACAAGAAGAACCTATGTTTACATAAAAAACAGAATAAAAGGAACAATTCAGCTGAAGAAAGAAGAAAGAAGAAAGAAGATGGAAAAAAAAAAAAAAAAAGAGGAAAAAAATAAAAGAAGATTATTAATAAAAAAAAAAAAAAAAAAATAAGACATAAAAAAAATTTACTAACTAATAAGATAATTTATTGATATATTGGATGCAATAATATAAAATGATTTTATCACATTAATTATTAATAAAATATTTGCATCCACATACATTAATACTAATTTAAAAAAAAATAAATTTTTTTTTAATTATTAAAATATAAATTAATTATAAAATTAAATTATTTATATAAAATATATATTTTAATCAGAATAGAGTTTATTCAATTATTTAAGCATATTAACTTATTATGATTAATGAACAATGAAAATGATTTACAATGAAGTTATTATTAATATTATTGAAAGAAATATTTGTTATATTGAGAAAAAGACTTAAAAATGAAATATATTAATTTATTATAAAAACAATATTTTAATTCTATGTAAGAAGATTGCAATTTTATGAAATATATATAAGATAAGAATTTGATTTATTGAAGGGATTTATTAATGAAATAGGTCAACATTATAAAATTTATATTTTATTCAATTATTTAGTCATATTAACTTATTATGAAAAAATAAGGTATTGATTAATTGAATGGTAGATAATTAATAAAATAGGAATTCATTATAAAATATATTTACTGATATAAAATGTATATTTTATTCAAGTATTCATTCAAATTAATTCATTATGAAGATGATCTATGAAAATGATTGAAATGCATTTATTATTAATATTAATATTTTTATAAAAATGGGTATATTTAATTTAAATGATGATTAATAGATATATAGAAAATAAGAGATATATTTGTAATATGTTTATTTATTAAGAATATTATATTACATGTATGCATGATATTGAATTTAATTTTATGAATCAACTATATATATAATTCTTAGTAATTTTATAAAATTTTATAGATCAAATGGATATAATTTTCAATTATATAAGGGTGGAAGTATAAAGAATGTATTGAATATAGAAATATGTTTTTAAATAATATAATGAATTATTAGTTGCCTGGTGATGGAGATTTAGGTTTTGCAAGACCAATGCGTGTTCCAGATCAGAATATGATAATGGGTGGGAGGGGAGGGAAAATAATAGGGGGGATAGGGGATAAATTTTTATTGAATGTGCTAGGATCTAATCTTGTAAATTATCATAGAATATTGGTTAAAACATAATTATTAATTAGATGGATATAAAAATGTTTTCGCTGAATGTCAATGGTTTAAATCATCCTATTAAGAAGAAGAAATTATTATCGTTCCTTAAAAATCAAAATGCGGACATTTATTTTATTCAAGAGACACATCTTTCGGAAATTGAATCAAAAAAATTATCTGGAGGTTGGATTTCTAAATGTTTATTTGCACCGGCTTTAAAGAAAAAAGCTGGAGTGGCTGTTCTGATAAACAAAAAATGTAATGCAGATTTTAAATTAATTAATTATGATCCCTTAGGTAGATGGGTACATATCGAAATGGTTATGGGAAATACAACCCTGAATTTATTCAATTTATATGCTCCTAATACGAATCAAATTGAGTTTTTTAAACAAATTCAACAATTACTTTTACCACTGGCTACATCTAATTTAATAGTAGCAGGGGATTTCAATGCTGTAATGGATCCGATTTTGGATAAAAAACCAAGTAAAGTTATGAAATCAATAGGCTTAGATAATTTGATACTATCTTGTGATTTAGTAGATATATGGCGAATTCTTCATTTTAATGAACAGGAATTTTCTTTTTGTTCTCAGGTCCATAAATCCTTTTCACGAATTGATTATATATTTGTTTCTAATAATATAGCGCAGCGTGTATTAAAAGCAGTAATTGATCCCATTATAATTTCAGATCATGCTGGTGTGTGGATTAACCTTCAAAATTATGATGTTGAAAACTTTGATTTAATTTGGAGATTTAATAATGATTTACTAGCGGATTCAAAATTTCTTGAGGATTTTAAAATAAAAATGCAAGAATTCTTTCAAATTAACGAATCAGATACAATTAATGCTGAGATCTTATGGGATGCTTTTAAAGCAACTATGAGAGGAAATATTATTTCATATTCAACATTTATTAATAAACAAAAAAAAAAACAATTTCTTGAGATGGGAAAGCAAATTAAATTATTAGAAAATAAATTAATTGAGAAATGGGAAAATAATACATTACAAGAATTATTAAAATTAAAAGTTAAATATAATGAGATTTCTTCTCAAATTGTGAGGAAAGACATTTTCAATAAACAAGTACAATATTATGGAAATTCAAATAAAGCGGGGAAATTATTAGCAAATTATCTTAAAGTAAAGAAAAGAAAATCTAAGATTATTGCAATTAGAGATACACAAGGTAACACACATACCAACACAAAAGATATTATAACACAATTTCTTGATTTTTACAAAGAATTATACACTTCTAATTCTTATAAAAATAAAGAACAAGACGGATTAACTTTTTTAAATTCATTTATTGGACCTAATATTCCAGATCATATAAAAGGAAGTTTAGAAGAACCTATATCTTTAAAAGAGTTAGAAACAGCATTGAAGTCTCTTAGAGTTGGATCCGCTCCAGGTGGAGATGGGTATACTGTTGAATTTTATAAATTTTTTCAAAATATCATATTACCACATTTGTTAAATTTATATCAATATCAAATAAAGAATGAAAATATTTCTGGTACTATGGCAGAATCGATAATTATAGTCTTACCAAAACCAAACAAAGATCCTACTCTGGTTTCAAATTACAGGCCTATTTCATTATTGAATGTGGATAATAAATTAATGGCTAAAGTATTAGCATTAAGATTGACAAAAGCTCTTCCTTACATTATTGATGTACATCAAACAGGATTTATTGCTAAAAGACATTCATCAAATAATACTAGATTAGCATTCCACTCATTAAATTTAGCAAAAAATATAAATGATCCAGCTTTTTTAATATCTTTAGATGCAGAAAAAGCCTTTGATAGAGTGGAATGGAATTTTATATACCAAGCTTTACAATGGTTTGGTATAGGATCCGGTTTTATTAAAATGATTCAGACATTGTATAGCTCTCCTGGAGCAAGATTATATATTAACAATAATTTATCAAATAGATTTAACTTGCATAGGGGAGTTAGACAAGGATGCCCTCTGTCTCCTTTACTTTTTGATATTGTCCTAGAACCTTTATTAATTGCAATAAACAAAACTAAGGAGATAAAGGGAATATCATTTAACAGTTTTGAATTTAAATTATCTGCATATGCAGATGATATATTATTATATTTAAGAGAACCGGAAACTACTATTCCATGTATACTTAAATTAATAGAAAAATATGGTACTTTTTCTGGATATAAAATTAATTGGAACAAATCTGAAATTCTCCCAATTAATGTTCATTGTACTAAAGGAATATTTGATCCATATTCATTTATTTGGAAAGAAGATGGAATTAAATACTTAGGAATTATGATCAAAAATACAATTGAAGATACAGTCAAAGAGAATGAAAAACTTTTATTAAAAAAAATAACAGAAATGTGTGAGCAATGGAATCCGTTACATCTTTCTTGGTGGGGAAGAATTCAAACAATTAAAATGATGGTATTGCCTGTGGTTTGTTACCAAATGAGTATGATACCAATATTTTTTCAGGGGTCATTTTATAAAAAACTTAACAATATTCTTACAAAATTTGTTTGGTGTGGGAAAAGACCAAGAATCGCTTTAGTATCATTACAAAGACCAATTATGGAAGGGGGGGTAAATTTTCCAAATTTTTATAGGTATCATCAAGCCTATATTTTAAGACAGGGTATGTATTGGATCCTCCCAGATCTTTTAGAAAATGTACCAGATTGGCTGTATTTAGAATGGCGGCTCCTGTTCCCTTTATATCCAGAACAGTTAATAACTATAACAATGCCTAAAAGATACAAAGACCACAGAATTTTATTTGACACTTGGAAAACATTGAGATACATCAGTAATCTGTCACCAGAACCTATTGCTAAATCTCTAAATCAATCAATATGGGTAAACTCCAGGATCAGAATAGGCGGATTTAAAATCGTCTGGAAACAATGGATAAATGCAGGAATACGAACATTGAATGATGTCATTTCAGAAGGTTCACTGCTTAGTTTTTCACAATTGCAAAATAAATTTGGATTAAATAAAACACAATATTTTAAATGGATGCAGTTGAAGCAGGCCATTCAGGTAGGGTTCCCTGAATGGAAAAATCTTAATAATCAATATAGTCTACAGGTTCTATGTTTCCAGACGGATTTTTTGGGTCACCAAGCCGCAAAATGGTACAAATTGATATACGGATTTTTAAATAAAAAAAAGAAAACAGGTCTTAGGGATATTTGGAGTATTGAGATTGGTCAGACAATTTCTGAGTCTCAATGGCCACGATTTTGGTCCTGGAGATTAAGATCTACAAGGTCAGCATCTATGAATCAAACATGGTTGTTCTTATTACATAGAGTGTTCTGGACCCCAACGCGCCTGCAAAAGATAGATAGTACTAGATCTAATAGATGCTGGCATTGTAAATTGGAAGTAGGGACGTTAGATCATTTAATTTTTTTCTGTCCCTGTGTAAACGCATTTTGGAATTCAATTTGGCCCCAAATTAATAAGTTACTAGAAAATTATGTTGGACTCTCAAATGACACCATATTATTTGGCACTGCAATGAGAACTAAGAGTCCAATTTCAGCAAATAATAACAAGCTATTATTAATATTGACAGGAGTCGCCATGCAACAAATTACTCAAAACTGGAAAGATTACATCAAATTAAATTATACGTTTTGGTGGAATTCTGTCTGTCATATTTATAAAATGGAAAAAATATTAGCGTTACAACAAGGGAATCTTCTTAATTTCAAGAAAATTTGGCAACCATTGACCAATTATTCTAATGATTAGATTTCTTAGCACATTGATAAAAATTTTATATGAATGGGGTGGGATTTGATTAATAATTGGAAAAATGTTATATAAAAAAAGGGATGGGAAATATATTTATATGTTAATGTATAATCTTTATCATAATATATTTTAAAACATATGAATTATTAATGATAGTATACTATATATGTAAAAATTAATTATATTTAATATGATTCAGATGTTGTAAGAATGGAAAATCTATAAATAAAAATTTAAAAAAAAAAAAAAATAGGCAAAATTAGTTGCTGTTTTATCATTATATTTTCTTGCCATTATAGTATTCTTCATTGATCATTTTTCTTTTTAAATTCAAAACAAATTCAACCTATCTTGTGTCCCAGCATGAATTCATGTTTCACTCAATTGGCTGTTTCAAAGGAATTAACCCTCCAACTTCCATTTGCAAAAATACCCAATGTTGTTCCTTCTATGAGCAATATTTAAATTATGAGGAACAACATTGGGTATTTTTGCTGAATTGTGTGACACCATTTGGGCTGAACATGAAGATTGAAAATGCCTGGTTAGCCCTGGACAGATGATTTGAACAGCCAGGAGCCTGTCCTGGCCATTTAAATCATTTTGAATATCTAGTCCAATGATAACAGAATTAGGGTGATTATAGAAACATAGAACTTTGTTGATCACTAAAAACAGTGGAGACTAAGGGTCTATCAAGCTCAGCATCCTGTCTTTGACACTGGCCAGTCTTGGTCTTTGGAACTGCCCATTGTGTCAGAAGCAATAGGGATTAAGTGACTTGCCCAGGGTCACAAGGAGTGTAGTGTAGCTCTAACCACTGGATTTAGAAGTTGGCTTCTTTTGGGATCTTTAACTCATCATCGCTAGGACTCGAATCTGAGTCCGTGGCACCTAACATAGAATGGAATTAGTATGGCAAAGTAATGAAGAATGGTCCAGCAGCCCCCACCCTCCCTCCACCTCACCTTATATTCGTTCCGAGTTTGCTGGCTTCCTTTTTCCCTAGCCGCACGCGTTCAAAAAGCCGTGCATTTAGCCAGCTCCCTCCCTCCACCTCACCTTAAATTTCGAGTTTTCCGGCTTCCTTTTTTCCGAGCCGCACGTGTTCAAAAATCCGTGCACGCGCGGCTGCGCGAGTCAATCAAACTTCTCCTTTCCTGCAACTTTCTGTTTCCGGTTGCGTCAGAGGAGAAGATTGATTGACTCGCGCAGCCGCGCGTGCACGGAATTTTGAACACGTGCGGCTCGGAAAAAAGGAAGCCGGAAAACTCGAAATTTAAGGTGAGGTGGAGGGAGGGAGCTGGCTAAATGCTACGGGCGGGCGGGCGGTGGCTGCGGGGACCGCGCGATCCTTGATACCTCACTGCGGAGACAAGACCATTCACCGCCCCGCGGGCGGTGAATGGCCTTGTCCCCGTCGCCACAGCGACTGCTAGTTTTCTTCCCCGTTTTCGGCGGGTGACCCGCGGCTAAACCGCCACCGTGTCATTCTCTATGTTACTCCCTTAGAGTCCTAAGGGAGGGAGGATAGTCCACTAGTTTGTATGCTACCCTATTTCAGAGCAGCACAGGAGATGATAGCAAGTACAGTATTAGGAAGCATTGGTATGTGCTACAATTGTACAGGTGTTTCACTGCAACCCCCTTGATTACATTTACTTGGGGGCAGACAATAGGAGAAAGAGTGCAACATCAAAAATATGGGGAAAAGATAGGACAAGAGAGGGGGAGGGGTGCATAAATGGTGTGGAAAATGTCAATGGTGTGACTATTTCCAGTGTAATAGGTGAGACATTCTATTTAGACAGATGAGTAGTGTCCTCATGGCCTTGTGCCATCTGCAGAAGGAATCCACTCTGGATTTTTGTCTGTGGCTCTGCTCTAATTCTCTGGGCTCCTTAGCTCCCTCTTCGATTTTTTTTCCCTTCTGCCCTGGGCCAATCAGGGCCTTAGGCCTCCTTCCTGGTGTATCCTGGGAAGCACTGGGAGGGGCCTAAGATTCCAATTGATTCAGATATCTAAGGCCCTTCCCATAGGAGGGGTTTAAGGTCTCTGGACCAATCTGAGTCTTAGGTCCCTCGCAGTGCATCACAGGATGCACCGAGAAGGGGAAGGCCCACCATTTTGAAGAGGTGGGCCTGCCGGCAAGAAGGAGTGGGCACCCCTCTTTCTAGCTTTCTAGACCAAGGTACGGAGAAGGGGGATTGGGTGTGTGTGCTTGAGTTGGGGACATTCTGACTAGGGCCATCTCTTGGGGACTTGGTAGGGTGGTGGGAGTGAGTGAAAGGGGGAGTCTTAGTATCAAGAGGTGTGTGGGTATATGAGGGGGGACTCCAGAGTTTGGTCAGTCAGGGGTATGTGGGGTGATCTGGGTGACTGAGGCAGGAGGGAGTGGGCATCCTTCCTGCCTCTAATTTTTTGGTGGCCATTGTTGAGGGGTTGGGTGGATCTCCTGAAAACTAGACTAACCACGCTATCTGCAAAGACTGATTTTAGAATAGAGAATGACACGGTGACAAAATTCATCACCGTCCCCGTCCCTGCGGATAACCGTGGGAAACCATCTTCATGTCATTCTTTAAGGAGAGAGGAAAGAATCAGAGTATAATTGGGCACAGCCACTGACCCACAAGCTTTGCTTTGAAGAATGCTGGTGTAGAAGGACCGAGGTTGAAATAGACACTAGAAAATGACATGGGATTATTTCCCGCGGTTATCCGCGGGGACGGGAATAGTAATTAATTGTGCCACCGTGTCATTCTCTATTTTAGAACCATTACTTTACCATTTTATTTTTCTGCTGCAATAGTGGAGGCACTTCTTTACGTCCAGTTTTACCATTTATTCCTTACTGCTTTGCAGGTCTCAGTGCTTATCCCAAACTGTTTTTACTGACCTGGGCTGGAAAACTTTTCTTTGAATCCACCACTCTTTTAACAGCATTTAGAACATGATGGATATTTTAGATGTCATCAGCTAAAATCACAAACATTTGTTTTCCAGGTTATAGAACTACGAGGATTGACAACAGTTTTAGTTGGAGCGGTAACATGTGATAGTGCCAATTTTTTTACTACACAGCCACGAATCATAATTGTGGATGTTACTGAACTGGGAACAATAAAGCTGCAACTAGAGGTCACCTGGAAGTAAGTAAAAGTTCAAAACCAAAAGCAAGACAGTGTATTCTTGTTGCATTTCCTGTCACCATTCCATTATTATACAAATACAGTACTCCCCTGAAATTCGCAGGGGTTCCATTCTAGGAACTACTGCAAATTTTGAAAAACCACGAATACGGTTTTTCAGCTGATCGAAGGCAGGATAGGGCAGCTGGGGTGCTGGCGGGTGCATAAATTTTACTTACGAAGCTGGGCATATTTTCTGACCACCTCTTCCTGGTACTAAAGTCATAGTTACACCAATCAGGAGCTGCTTTGATACGTCAGATAGCGTGTCAAAGCAGCTCCTGATTGGTGTAACCATGACTTTAGTACCAGGAAGAGACGGTCGGAAAATACCGCAAATTACTGAGCCCACAATTTGTGAACTGTGAAATCATGGGGGTTTAGTGTATCTGAATAAAAAGTAAAATGTGGGCACTCATAGCAAAGCCTACCATTTTTCATGGCCATGGGAGTTTTAGTCATTCTTAGATGGGGGTGAGAAGGAAGTATTAAGGGGATATTTACTTCAATCTAGCTTAAACTTTTGACAGCTTTGCAAGCTTATTGTTGCCACTTACATTTACATATTTGTGAAAACAGGCAGCTCTATGTATAAATGCTGGTAAGTACATGTAGAAGTTGTGAAATGCCACTTCCACATATAAGTGCTGGCACTTACAGTCATGTGAAAAAATTAGGACACTCCATGAAATATTCAGTTCTTTCTTAAGAAATGTTCACATATCGATGTCAAAATCTTTTTTTTATTATTTATCTCTGGAAAAGAAAGTGATGCAATTGCAGATAAACAACAAATATTTTCCTTGATTTACTCATGAAACAAAAGATATCCACAAAAATGTGTATTCTAACTGAGGAATCAATTAGGACACCCCCACATATCCTCCCACTTAAAAGTGGCACAGATCACACACATGCAGGAGATTTTATGTATGCATGATCACATTCTTATATTTTCTTTTTTTTTTATAACTGCTTTCTCTTTTTCATTACTATCTATACAGTACTTTGCTTATTATGCTCTGCAACAAAATTCATAAACTACAAATCAAAATTTGACCATGTCACACCGTTGTTTATAAAACTACACTGGCTACTGATAGAAAAGAGAATAGAATTCAAACTATGCTACTTAGCATTTAAAAAGCTATACAGTGATGTTCCTAATAGCTTCCCCAGATTTACTAAACTATTGGGTAGATCTGATGATCAATGATCAATGTAACTCTAACAGCCTGATCCTATCATTCCCAGCTCTGAAAGATATAAAATACAAGACATCTCACAGCAAATCATTAAACTACCAAATAGTAAAAGTGTGGAACTCACTTCCCATCATAATTCGCACAACCACAGGTATATACACTGTTTAGCAAAATTCTAAATACATGGTTTTTAAGAAATCCCTACCAGGGGTCCAAAGAGATTCAGACAAATAATACAAATCACCCGAAATAAAGACAATTTAATGGTCAGCTGCTATCTTTGCTAACAATTTGATAACTTTCTACTTCCCCCCCCCCTTTTTACAAAACCTTATTTTGGATTTTAGTGCCAGCTGCGGCAGTAACAGCTCTGTCGCTCATAGGAATTCTATGTGTGTCGGAGCTGTTACTGCCATGGCTGGTGCTAAAAACTGTGCTATGGTTTTGTAAAAGGGGTTTATATAGCATATATAATTCTTTGCAATATGTTTAACTCTATACAGAATTCTATGTAGCAATATGTTGCTTGTAATGTGCCCCGAATTCTAATTAATGAGGATTTGGCAGGATGTAAGACAGCACATAACATAGCATATTTTTAGTACTAGTTGGTGAAGTGTCTCATAGAAAGTTGCACTTGCTTGCTTATGCTCATGTAGAAATTGGTATATTGATTGACACATGATTAGAACATCATTACTCAGCATTTTGAAGGTAGGTTTGCCCTACTTAAACCTCAGACATTTAGTTTGGTGTGCTCATGACTACTGCAATGAGAGTGAACACCATGGTGAGATCAAAAGAGCTGTCCGAGTTCTTCATAAAAAAGATTGTAGCAGCTTATAAGTCTGGTAAGGGATTTAAAAAGATCTCAAAATAATTTGACATTAGCCATTCCATGGTTCGGAAAATAGTGTACAAGTGGAGGACTTTCCAAACAACTGCCAACATACCCAGGTCTGGCTGTTCAAGCAAGATGACCCCCAGAGCAGACCACAAGATGCTAAAAGAAGTCTCCAAAAACCCTAAAATGTCATCAAGGGGCCTACAGCAGGCTCTTGCTACTGTTGATGTGAAAGTGCATGCCTCTACAATCAGAAAGAGACTGCACAAATTTAACTTGCATGGGAGGTGTGCAAGGAGGAAACCTTTGCTCTCTAAGAGAAACATTAAGGCCAGACTGAAGTTTGCTAGAGAGAATATAGACAAACATCAGGATTTCTGGAATAGTGTTCTATGGACAGATGAGTCTAAAATTGAATTATTTGGACACCAGAAAAGAGGACATGTTTGGCATGCACCAAATACAGCATTCCAGAAAAAGAACCTCATACCAACTGTGAAGCATGGAGGTGGAAGTGTCAAGGTTTGGGGATGCATTGTTGCAGCAGGAGTTGGCCAGCTCACTATCATAGAATCCACCATGAATTCTACCATGTATCAGAGGGTGCTTGAGGAACATGTGAGACCATCTGTAAGAAAATTAAAGCTGAAGCGGAACTGGACCCTACAACACGACAATGACCGAAAACATACCAGTAAATCCACCAAGGACTGGCTGAAAACTAAGAAATGGAGAGTCCTGGAGTGGCTGAGTCAAAGCCCTGATCTTAATCCCATTGAGATGCCATGGGGTGATTTGAAACGGGCAGTATATGCAAGAAACCCCTCAAACATCTCACAGCTGAAATAATTCTTCTTGGAGGAGTGGGCCAAACTTTCCTCAGACTGATGTCAGAGACTGGTAGATGGCTACAAGAAGCGTCTCGCTGCAGTTATTTCAGCCAAAGGGAGATAACACTAGCTATTAGGGTGTAGGGTGTCCTAATTTATTCCTCAGTTAGAATACACATTTTTGTGGATATCTTTTGTTTCATGAGTAAATCAAGGAAAATTTTTGTTGTTTACCTGCAATTACATCACTTTCTTTTCCAGAGATAAATTTAAAAAAATATATTTGACATCGATATTGAACATTTCATAAGAAAAAAATGGAATATTTCATGGGGTGTCCTAATTTTTTTCACATAACTATATTACAGCTATTGAATGGTGCTACTTGTGTTTCTACAGAGTTTTACAAAATCATTGCTTCTGCTCTACTTGTCAGCAAATACTTATGTATTTTCCAGTGTTCATAGCATGTCAAAATCATGAAAAAAATTCCTTAAAATAGATAACCAATGGTTTATCCAACTTCCCAGTATGTATGCAGTAGCGATGCTCAATGAGACAAGTCTTCAATAATCTGGAAGTTTACTTTGTAGGATGATGGAGCAGATTCACCATAAACTGCAGTCATACGATCTGGGATCTCCTTTGGCTTTTTCCCTTCTTTTGTGAGAAATTTTATCACTGAACAGTGCTCCAAATGTAGCAATTTCATACTTGATTCGCATGAGGACTCTCCTGAAGTCCTATCTCTTGGAATGTTAAATTCAAACTGAGCCGTAACTGTTCATGAGTAACTTTGAGACACGTCACAACATGCACAGACTTGTTTCAACATGTTTGCTACTTTCATTCATACTAGAGAATGACACGGGGAAAAAATTTGTCCCCGTCACCGCCCCGTCCCCAGCCGACTATCCTCTGCACCGCCCCGTCACCGCCATTCCCTTCACCGCCCCGTCACCGTCACCGCCATCCCTTTCACCGCCCCCTCACCGCCACTGCCATCCCTTTCACCGCCCCGTCACCGCCACTGCCATCCCATTCACCGCCCCGTCACCGTCACCGCAGCATGCATAAAAGCCTCAAACAGGTATGATTTTATATACTTATCTTTATTAACGTATAAAGGAAGCATACTTTACAACTTAGTTAACTATACAAAAACAAAACACAACCTGTACTTTTAATTGTCCTTATTTTTTAACCCGTGGATGAACAACAAATCATCCACAATCTCTGGATTCAATCTAGTTCTCCTTTCTTCCACAGTCCTTCCTGCAATAGAGAATGACCTCTCTGAAGAAGTGCTGGTAGCTGGAATGCACACCCCTGACCCCCATCCCCATCATAATAGTAAATAGTACTAATTGTAATGCAATTTCTTCCATTCATTTTTCATGTACACTACTGTATATAATATTAATTCATTATGGTAACCACAAAATTAAAAGAAACACAAAGCACACTGTATGCAGAAAAAATATTAATTAATATTTGTTTCATTTTTCAAAGTGGTCAAGACAGATGACTAAAATATGCAATGTCACTTCAGAAACAACTATAGAAAAATAGACAAATATAATGCAAAATATAGATAACTGATATAAATTCTCAAAACTGACACATTTTGATCACTAAATTGAAAATAGTCATTTTTCATACAATTTTTCTATCACTAATCTTCCCCCACCCCATATATATTCCGCAGGTTTTCAAAGAGGTCAAGGCAGATGATTTTATGCAATGTCACCTCAGGAACAACTATACAAAAATAGACAAATATACCCCCTCCCCTTTTACTAAATCGCAATAGCGGTTTTTAACGCAGGGAGATGCGCTGAATGCCCTGCACTGCTTTCGATGCTCATAGGATCCCTGTGCTAAAAACCGCTATTGTGATTTAGTAAAAGGGGGCCATCGTGCAAAATATAGACAGTAGATATAAATTCTCAAAACAGACACATTTTGATCACTAAACTGAAAATAAAATCATTTCTCCCACAAGTGGACATGCTTAGTTACGTCAGCTCTATGGCTGCTTTAACTGTAAGGTGCCTGAAGCTAAGGCTAAATGCTACCATTCTGTAAAGGAACCTGGGAGCCCATTCACTGCTATAGAATAGCGTTCCCTGTACAGTCTCAGGGTGCCTACGAGGAAGAACCCACTTGGAGAATTGCCCCTTATTTTTTTTTAAGGATTATAAAAACAGAAGCAATAATGTGAAAAACAAAATCCAGCCTTAAAACAGGCTGAATTAATTTGTGAACCATTATTTAAAGGATACTCAGAAAAAATATTGTTTTCCCTTAACTTAAATGAAATAAACATATTCCTATCCATCATTTGACTATAGCTAAGGGCAAAAGAACCTCATAGAGCTGCAGTGAAATAGAAAAGTGATTTTGTTTTACTGTAATCTCTGCATTAAGTAGATTTGTATACCCCAAGCTCCTTAAATCCTGATGCACTTCTAGCTTTTCCTGTATCAGACTTTGCAAGATTAATAAATGGAGCATTCTTCTGCCTGCCAGTTAAAGGATGAAAGAAAAAAAAAAAAAGCCTATAAAGTTCAAATCACAGCTTGACTAAACTCAAACTTTTTTGATTTCATTCTTCCTGGCTGACCACAATAAGCACCAAGGTTGGGGAAGGGGTAAAATGCGGACCTTACGGACCTGGCGGACCTCGCGGATCTATACCCATACCGCCTTAAAAATCTGAGGTCCATGTCGGTCCGTGTCCGTGGCGAGAGCAAGCAGAATCAGGTCCAATGTCCGTGCGTTTTTTTTTTTTTTTCTCAAATTGTATACCACTACACTTGCTGCTTTTACTTGCTTCGGGCCTTCCTCGTTGCTGGGACCTGCCTACTTTCTGTTTCCGCGAAGGCAGGACCCGGCAGCGAGGAAGGCCCGAAGCAAGTAAAAGCAGCAAGTTGTAAGCTTCCTTCCGGGGCTCTATTGTGTGCGTGCTGGCTTCCCTTCTCTTCCCTCCGAAACCAGAAGTAGCATCCCGGGGGGAGAGGGGGGGGAAGAGAAGGGAAGCCGGCACGCACACGATAGAGCCCCGGAGGGAAGCTTACAACTTGCTGCTTTTACTTGCTTCGGGCCTTCCTCGCTGCCGGGTCCTGCCTTCGCGGAAACCGAAAGTAGGCAGGTCCCGGCAATGAGGAAGGCCTGAAGCAAGTAAAAGCATGCAAGGCAGGCGTCAAAATTTTCAGCGCGAGTCAGCCCAGGAATGAGCAGGATTAGCTGGGCGGTCATCTAAATCAGCCGGGGAGAACACTTACTTGTACCTGACGAAGTTTTCAGGTTTTCAGCTCCTCCCAGTGAAATGAGTGAAAAGTGAATCCAATCGAGCAAAAAGAACTGACTAATGAAGAGCCTGTATATTAGGGGGCGGAGTCAATGCGGCAACGTGCAAGTTGGGTAGAGAGTTGGAGACAAACATGGCCGCCGGAAAAAATCTGACACCCGGTCCCGAACCAAAGACACACGGTGAAGACAAGGTAAACCCAACCCCTCAACAATGGCCACCAAAAAAATAGAGGCAGGAAGGTACATAGAAGGGGGTACATTTGCCTGCGGGGACAAATCTTTTCACCGTTTTTGCGGGCGGTGAAAACTTTTGTCCCCGTGTCTGCGGCGATTTGGCTATGGAGTCTCCATAACCCGCAGCCAAACCGCAGCCACGCCTCGGTTCCCTGCGGGGATCGCTCCCCATGTCATTCTCTAATTCATACTCAGGCAGATAAATTATTGAACGTTCCTCATACATGCAGACTATAAATAAAGCTGTAATGTATTAATACCTTCACTTTTGCCTTCCTATAAAAACAAATAGCATTGTATTACAAAAGCAGCCACTATTTCTAAGCTTACTTTTTTCTTTTTAAATGGCAAAAATTCAAGAAGTTAGACAAAATGACAGGATACCAAACAGAAAACATATTTCACTCATGAGGTAATAATCCCAGAAGAAACCTTAACACTAACAGAGGAATTTCTTCCATGTTTTTCTAATTTATCAAGTTTGGTTAGATATGTTTTTATTATCCCCGATTAACATAGTAAATATGTTTAAATGCTAGGATTCCACAGCTCTCATTTTGAGGATATTTGCAGAATGCTAGACACCCTTATTGTCTTTATATGTTATTTTTATAAAAAGAATCATTTCCAAAAAAATTTACTCAAGGCATTCTTCCATTTGTCATGTGCATAAATCTTTTTAAGGTTTACTTCAGAGAGCATCAATACAGTATTCTAGCAGCTACTATATACAGGTCCTAAGAAAAACTGAATTTTAAATTACTAACTTTTTACTGAGAACAACAGGAGAATCAGCCACATAAGTGGATGAGGGAATCTGTGTGGAAATTCCTTTGTACATGGTGTCAGTTGGATACATTTTCTCTCATGTGATTTACAAATCAGGAAGATGTTCATTTCTCTTTGACAGAGCCTTCTTAAGTAGTGGCTTCTTCCTTATAATAGTTAATAGTTTAATAGTTAAATCACTTAATATACCACACTTCAAACAGTTGTCAGAGTAGTGTACATATTATAAAACCAAAGAAAGAGTGGGGAAGGGACAGAACACATCAACCTAAGGAACAAATGTAATTTTATTATACCGTAAACGAAAATAACTTTAAAACATATCATATATGTAAAACCAAGCCTTATGTAAAGTCCAAGTCAAAAGACAAGGCAAAAACACACTGGAAATCTACACACAGCGTTAAAATTGTGCAGATTGTCAGTGCGGTTTTGGCTTGTCTTATGAAGAGTCTCTTATTGAGTGCTACCCACTGGCCGACCCCTGAGGAAGGCTTTTCTACAGAAGCCAAAACATGGACCGTGTTGGGTCCATTAAATCAACAAGACTTGGACTTTATATAAGGCTTAGTTTTACATATATGATATGTTTGTAAGTTAATTTCATTTACAATAAAATTACATTTGTCGGGGGATGCATTGCTTGGTGGCGGGAGAGAGTGGGCATGTCTCCCGCTGCCAGGGGTTGTCGGGTGGGGTTGCTTGATGTCGGTAGAGGAATTGTCATCTTTCCCGCTGCTGGGGGGGTATCGGGGAGGTGTTGCTTGGTGGTGGGGGGAGTGGGCATCTTTCTAGCTGCCGGTGGGGTGTCGGGTGCATTGCTTGGCGGCAGAAGAGAATGGAAATCTCTCCTGCTACCTGAGGGGGGGGGGGATAGGTATCTGGTGGGGGGTTGCTTCACTTCAGTGGCTCTATTTGTTGGGGGGGGGGGGTTGTCTTTATTTTGCATTTTATTCTGTGCATGTGCCCATTGCTAACACCAGCTATGGACCCATGCAAATTTAGTGAACCTTCACAACTCTACGTTTTAGGGAGAATGACTCTTTTTTAAAAATCGCCTCAATAATGGCTGTGACAGCGGCCTATCGGTTTATAATGACAATTTTTTAGAATCTAGCCCTCTATCTCTTCCTTTTAAGCTCACCTGAACTACTTCCTGTGTTTTCCCTCTTCTCCCCTCCCCCCTCCCTGAAGCTGTCTCTCTCTCTCTCTCTGAGCTGTACTGGCCAAAAGGGGAAGTGCCTGATTTTCTTAAGGGACAGTTTCACTCTGAGGAGAAGTGCTATGCAGTGGAAGGGTTACTGTTTCATAGTCTCTGTCACACACTACTATGATCGTGAGACAGAACAACAGTCCATGAAATTCAAGACCTAGAAGTCAGCAGGAAAGGGCATGGCCACAGTGTTTTGGGATCAGGAAAATGTTTCAAGGGGGGGTGGCGCAAACAGTTAAAGCAGAATACTACTGTAACTTGCTGTGCCGATTAAAGGAGGCATTGAAAGAAAAAAGGAGAGGGAAGCTATGGAAAGAACAGTGCACCTGTTCATAAGACTGGCAAAATGATGGATGTTTTTATGCATTTGGGGTTTCAGTGCATAGACCATCCACCCTACTCACTAGATCTTGCTCCATCTGACTATTTTCTGTTTCCAAACCTTAAAAAGAGTTTGAAAGGGTGACAATTTTTGAGTGATTTGGAGGTGATTGCAGTTTTTCAGTGACTAGACAGAGTATTTTTGGGAAGGGTAACCAAAACTTCAAGACACAATGTGCGCCAATGTTCTGGATCAGCTACTGGAAGGCAGCTATATTCTCCTAGAGCCAGTCAAAATCTTGTCCCTTGCTTTGACTGGAGAGCTAGTTGAGTCTTCTGGATGCACTGCTGGTGTGGGTGAGAGTGCTGAGGCTGAGTTTGTTAGGAAGGACAAGAAGGAGTAACCTAAACCTTTGAGAGTAGTAGATACTCTTTCAAGCTCCCATGACCATTTGGAATCAGACTCAAGGTACTCTTCCTGAGAGAAATGAGTCCTTGCTGGCTTGGTCTAAAGGATGTACATCCCGGCATCTCAGGGCACTGAGGTACAGATCCATCACCCAACCCTGGGGAAGTTTCCTCCTCTGATGTAGAGCAGGTCACTGCATGGGCCAGCCCTGAATCCAATGCCAATCGAGGCAAAGGTGTCGGTGGCTGCTCCACAGGCAAAGCCTGGGTCTCCAAGAAAGGGTGGAGCTGTGCTTTGGTTTAGCAATGATTTGAGATAAGAGGGGGTGCTGAAAAGTTCTCAGTCCAACCAAGAAGGTTATATGCCACCATGAAACTTATAGGTTATTCCACATATTCCACATATTCAAGTTTCATGGTGGCATATAACCTTCTTGGTTGGACTGAGAACTTTTCAGCACCCCCTCTTATCTCAAATCATTGCTAAACCAAAGCACAGCTCCACCCTTTCTTGGAGACCCAGGCTTTGCCTGTGGAGCAGCCACCGACACCTTTGCCTCGATTGGCATTGGATTCAGGGCTGGCCCATGCAGTGACCTGCTCTACATCAGAGGAGGAAACTTCCCCAGGGTTGGGTGATGGATCTGTACCTCAGTGCCCTGAGATGCCGGGATGTACATCCTTTAGACCAAGCCAGCAAGGACTCATTTCTCTCAGGAAGAGTACCTTGAGTCTGATTCCAAATGGTCATGGGAGCTTGAAAGAGTATCTACTACTCTCAAAGGTTTAGGTTACTCCTTCTTGTCCTTCCTAACAAACTCAGCCTCAGCACTCTCACCCACACCAGCAGTGCATCCAGAAGACTCAACTAGCTCTCCAGTCAAAGCAAGGGACAAGATTTTGACTGGCTCTAGGAGAATATAGCTGCCTTCCAGTAGCTGATCCAGATGACCCTGGTAAAGAGGGAAGCTGAATTTTTTTCCAAACAAGGTGGCCTCTTATAACCTCTGACTGGTGGGTTCTCCAAATTTTCCATCATGATTACACACTTCATTGACAATAATTTTCTCCAAATTGCCTGCCAAGAGCATTTATCTCAATGCTCTGCACAAGAAGATACTTGCATAGGAACTCTCCATCCTTCTACAGACCAATGCTGTCAAACCCGTTCCACCAAGGGAACAAGGGAAGGGATTCTATTACAGGTACTTCCTTGTGCCCAACAAAACAGGACGATCATGTCCCATCCTAGACTTTAAGGGCCTGAACAAGTATCTAGACCAGTGTTTTTCAACCTTTTTTGGGCAAAGGCACACTTGTTTCATGAAAAAAATCACGAGGCACACCACCATTAGAAAATGTTAAAAAATTTAACTCTGTGCCTATATTGACTATATATAAAGTAATTCTCTTGAATAGGAATCAAATAAACACAAAGAAAGTATTTTATAATGCTGCCACCGCCAACAACACCATTGGCGGCGGTGGCACTCAAGTGGCTAAAGAGCCGCAGTTTGCCGGCCTAGGGACAACACTGGAGGGTGGCCAGCTGTGCACCCCCTTGGGACGTAAACCCGGGGTGGGGCAGACTGCCCCCCCCCCACCCTGGTATGCCACTATCTATACCTCACTCCCTCCCTATGACCAAAAATTCTCCTTTCTTCTATTCCCCGTGTACACAACCATCTCTTTCCCTCCCTTCCTCTCTCCAAAGTCCATGCCTTCTGTGTCCAAACACTCATTCCCTCCCTTCCTCTCTCCAAAGTCCATGCCTTCTGTGTCCAAACACTCATTCCCTCCCTTCCTCTCTCCCAAGTCCATTTCTTCTGTGTCCAAAAACGCATTCCCTCCCCCACCTCAGCATCTCTTTCCCTCCCTTCCTCTCTCCCAAGTTCATGCCTTGTGTCCAAACACTCATTCCCTCCCTTCCTCTCTCCAAAGTCCATGCCTTCTGTGTCCAAACACTCATTCCCTCCCTTCCTCTCTCCCAAGTCCATTTCTTCTGTGTCCAAAAACGCATTCCCTCCCCCACCTCAGCATCTCTTTCCCTCCCTTCCTCTCTCCCAAGTCCATTTCTTCTGTGTCCAAAAACGCATTCCCTCCCCCACCTCAGCATCTCTTTCCCTCCCTTCCTCTCTCCCAAGTTCATGCCTTGTGTCCAAAACGCACTCCCTCCCCCCTTTTGTGTTCCGTGTTTGCCTCCCAGCCCATCTTTGCAGCTTTCTCAGCAAAACGAAGCTCAAGCCGTGAGGCTTGTCTTCTGCTTCCTGCCTGCCCTGCCGCGCACAAATAGCCGAACGGAAGTATTCTCCGACGTCAGCGCTGACGTCGGAGGGCAGGCTTTGCTTAAGCCCTCCCTCCGACGTCAGCGCTGACATCGGGGAACGCTTGCGATCAGCTATATGTTAGCTGCAGGGCAGGCAGGAACAGAAGACGAGCCTCGCGGCTCGAGATGTATTGAACTCCGCGGGTCCCCCGTCCAGCTCTCTCCTGTCCACGTGGGGCGGACCGCCCCTCTCCCTAGACTGGTGGTACTGCCCTGATGGCGGCCCTGACCGTACGGCACACCAGGCAACATCTCGCGGCACACTAGTGTGCCGCGGAACAGCGGTTGAAAAACACTGATCTAGACAAAAAGAAATTCAGTCACAATTCTCTAACCGGCACTGTCGTGTGATTGACATGCAATCGGCGGCTGCTTTTAGGGTGGCCACTGACATGGGTGCCGATTAGAGAATCTGGAGTTATCTGATAAGATCTACTTTCTCCATTACGAACACAAAACAGAAAAAACAAATAAATAAGATTGTTGCCAGAGGATTAAGTCAAGGTAACAAGCATAGCAGGATTCAAGAAAGGTTTGGACAATTTTCTAGAGGAAGAATCTATACAAAATAATTAGCCTGCTAGACATGGAAGAGCTATTGCTCATTCCTGGAAATGAGCTTTGAGGAATAGATCTACATTTTGGAATCTGCTGGGTACTTGTGGGCCAGAACTGGCGCATTCTTGGAAATACTATGCAGGGCTTAATGGACCTTGGTCAGACTCAGCATGTTTTTATTGAGTGCTTTTTATGTTTACTGTGGCTAAAGTTATGCACACTGTATAATTTATATACCTACTTTTAGCTGGCTAAAAAAAAAAAAATCAATATTTCTGTTCTTTAATAAATGTTTACACTTCTATTTCTTTTTCTGCTAGTCCTTTTGACAATGATAAACTGATGCTGTCAGCTGGTGCCACACCGAAGTTTACTCTGGGTAACAGAAAAGCCTCCTTATATAACTGGACCCCACCAAATACCCCTTACTTCAAAGAGAAATATAATTGTGTAAGTTTGCTGTCTGAGAACTGATAGAGAACTGTTTGAAGCAATGCACATCTGCATTATTTATGTGGTAGATACTGTTGAAACATGATGTTATATGTGGACAGGCAGCCTTCAAAACTCATTTTCAAAGATAAATATTGATTTATCCTGGAAAGGAGCTTTTTAAGACGGTCCTTCCTAAAGATGGATAAAAGTTCATGTGAAGCCATATTTTCAAAGCACTTACCCCCTCTTTTACTAAGGTGCGCTAACCGATGAACGCGCGCTAATCGCTAACACGTCCATAGACTAACATGCACACGTTAGCGTTTAGCGTGCGCTAAATCGATTAACGTGTGCTAATCAGCGCACCTTAGTAAAAGAGGACCTTAGACTTGGAAAGGCACACAGTAACCTATGAAACTTTGTAAGTCTAAGAGCTAGATGCACTAAACAGGGTTGGTAATACTGTGTGGGTCCGCTGCGATCCGATTTTTGGCCGATTCCAAAAGAGTGATTTATGCACAAACAAGTTTGCATGCAAATGATTTGTGTGGAGGTTCACCATAATCACTATCTCTCCAGTCCGATAGATCATTTTGAGAGCAACTCTCACACATGCGCAAAGCCAGCAGGGGAAGCTTGAATAGCTGAGAGGCTGGGGAAGCCCCGAAGCAACATCCTGTCACTTAGCTGTTCGGGACAGAAAACCTTTTTGTTCTTTCTTTTTTTTTTTTTTTAAATGAACACAGATGTGCATGTTACCCACACACAATATCTGTCCCCATTAAAAATATCTGTCCCTATTTTAAAAAGTCATGCCGGCCCCTCCTCCCAACCACAGCTGTTGCAAACCTCCAACCAAAACAGCGGGTCCCCGAACCCCCCTGCCGATGATGGCCACCCCTGTGAGAGACAGAAGGAATGCCCACTCCCTCCTGCCTCAGCAACCTTGTGCAGAGAATATGGCAGGAGGGATGCCCAATCCCTCTTGCCAATGGAGACCCCCTTGCACCAGGCATCCCCCGCAAACCATCCCCTACCTTCCCCGTCCCAAAAAAAAGGTAGGAGGGATGCCCACTCCTTCATGCCACTGGATGCTCTCCCGAACCTTGCCTCCCTCTGCTCCCCCCCCCCCGTACCTTTATCAGAAGTTGAGATCAGGAGGAACGCTCGGTCCCTCTGGCTCCAAGAACCACCAATCCAAAATAGTGGGCTTTCCCCTCCCCAGTGCATCATGTGATGCACAGAGAGGGGCCTTAGGCTCCTCCCTCTATTCTGGAAGGGAGGAGGCTAAAGGCCCGATTGGTTCAGATGCCTAAGGCCCCTCCCCTTCAGCGCTACTCAGGTGGGTTCCTGCTTCTTGCCTTCAGCTTCTTGTAGGACCACAGGCAGCAGCTCCTGCATGTGGCTGACCCAGAAGGCTTCCCTCTGACGTCTGCTCTGATGTCGGAGGGAAGGCTTCCAGGTTGGGTTGGGTGGCATGTTGGGAGCATGCACGAGGCTTTGTTGAGGGGCGCGTGTGGCTAGAGGGTAGGAAGGAGGTCTGTTGAGGTAACATGGGACCTCCGGTGACAGCGGTAATGACTGACAACAGTGGCTCTACCTTGAGGAGGAAGAGGTGTGGGAGACCTAAGCAGTGCCGCATACTCCCCACCAGCAGTTCATGTACCCCTCACTTGTTGAGAACTTATGAACTAGAGGATAGTTAGATTAGCTTTTCGAAGATAATCCTTCAGATCAGAGATAAGTAGATGAAGATAGCTATCAGTTTATAAGAGTAAAACATCAAAGTATTCAAATGACAGTCTTACAGGAAGAGGGAGGGAAAGGTGGGAGACAGGGAGATAAGGAAGGGTGATATGAAGGTGTATGAACAGTAAAAATTATGTTTTGTAATGGGAGAGGAAGCCAATGTCTTTAAGTCCTGTCTAGTAGATTTCAAAATGTTTTATCATTTTGATCTCAAAGGTCTTGCATTCCTGGATTGTCTTACAATTTCCTTTTAATATTATCACCATAAATTCACTGATGCAGTGTTCTGGTTTTCTGAAATGTTGTCCCACAGAGGTGATATCCTAGTTGGCATTGCAATTTTTAATATGATATCTGTGTAAATTAATCCTAGTCTTTAGCATCTGGCTTGTTTCTCCAATATAGCATCCTTCTCTACACCTTTTGCATTGAATGATATAATCTATATTTGAAGATGAGCATGTGAAGGATCCACTTATGATGAATGTTTTTCCCATGTGGGTGACTGTGGGATCTTGTGAAATATGTTGGCATATTTTGCAGCTAGATTTGTTTCAGGTTGGGTGAATGTCAAAAGGCCAACATGGGTGGGGTTGAGAATATTTCTTTCAGTAATTCTTCTCCCTGGAGTAGTGGCTGTAGATCTTTTATGATTTTCCTCATTTTTTCTAGCTCTGGATTGTATGTCACTGTCAGGAGTATTAATTCTGTGGTCTTCTTGCCTTTCTACTGCAATAGGTTTTCTCTGAGTATTTCAAGGGAGGAGACAATATTCTTTTTGTTTAAAGATTCAGTCAGAGTTTTGAGGTGTTTGTCTTTTGGGTCGAAGCAGATAGGTGGTATTGTGTAGCTTGGCTGTGTACGATGGGGGGTTTTCTGTGTGAGGGATGGAAGCTTGAGTTGTGGAGAAAGCTGCATCGGTCTGTAAATTTTCTGTATAAAGATGTTTGTATATATCCATTGTTGATAGAAACAGTGGTATCTAGAAAGTTGACTTTCTCTGAGTAGTCCATTTTTAATTTGATTGTTGGATGGTATGTATTGAAAGAATTATAAAACCATTTGAGAGTCTCTTCTCCCTCAGTCTAAATCAGGGGTGTCCAACCTTTTGGCTTCCCTGGGCCGCATTGGCCGAAAAAAATGTTTCTGGGGCTGCACAAACGCGCAAATGCTGCAGCAAGACAGAGGAGGGAGCCAGCAAGATGGTAAACACCCGGGGGCAGCAGAGGAAAACACTGCATCGCCCTTGACCGGGGCCACACAAAATACTTCATGGGGGCCGTATGCGGCCCTTGGGCTGCAGGTTGGACACCCCTGGTCTAAATCATAAAAATGAGATCAATGTACTAGTAGTATATTAGGACTTTTTTCTGATGTATTCAGAAATGTCTCTTCCAGTCCTGCCATGAAGAGGTTAGCTTATTGTGGTGGCCATAGTAGTGCCTGCGATTTGCAGATAGATACTATTAAAGCAGAACTAGTTTTGAGTTAGAATGAATTTGATTAATGCTGAATTAGCTTCCGGTGAGTATTGATGGTAGATGGTTTTAGGAATCTTTCACATGCAGCAATGCCATCGGTATGGAGGATGTTTGCTGTATAATGATTCTACATTAATTGTGACTAGCAGTGCATTAGGTGGTAGCTGCTTGATATTTTTTAATTTGTTCAGAAAGTCTGTGATGTCTTGTATGAAGCTCGTTGTCTTGTGCACTAGGGGTTTTTAAATTCCCTCTATAAGTCCAGATATTTCCTCTATGAGGGTGTTAATACTAGATATGATTGGTCTCCAGGGTTGCCTGGTTTGTGGATTTTTGTTAGCATGTAGAATGTGCCCACAGAAGGATGGTTAGGTATGAGGTTTTTTTAACATGGTTGTACTTGCTTTGGGAGTGTTTGATAAAGTTTTTCAGCTATTTCATGTAATCCAGTGTGGGTTCTTTAGTCAGTTCTTATAGTATGTTTTGTCTGAGAATTGTCTGTGTCCTCCTTCAATATATTTCTGTGTGTCCATAATCACTACAGAGCCGCCTTTGTAAGTTTGATGACAATGTTTTGATTATTTTGTAAGCTTTTTATGGCAGCTCATTCTGGTGGAGAAAGGTTGTATAGAATTTTCTTTGCTAGAAAGTTGTGATTTTACCTTTCTATGTAAGTGTCTAGTTTTGTGTTTTTGTCCATCCTAGTGCAAAGCCCATGGGTAAAAATATCTATATATTTTGTATCAAAATGTGCACTGTTGAAAAATGTCCTGTAGTGGAAAATTTTCAATTATTTCTATGCATGAATAGCTTTCTAACTTTATTTAGCTGGCACAAATTTTCCATCCCTAATGGTGTTAAACATCAGTGCATTATTCCATAATGCATGTTTTTTATTTATACTGAAAGGAGATATTCCTGGGGCCATGTTTCTAAGCAGGCTTCAACTACGTAGAAAAAGTAGGACTAAGTTACTGTGCATTCGTTGTAGCTGTAGCAGCTTCCCAAGCAAAGGTACATGTGAACTCTTGCTTTGAGAAATGATGCAAAATCCCTGGCTATGCACAGGCTTTGTCCCAGTGTGAACAGTTGGAAAATTGGCCTGGTTAAATTCTGGTAGGGCAAAGAGTAGGACTGTGTAGCTTAGCTTAAGCCCCTGTTCATCAACTCAATGAAAAGCTCAAGGACTGTGACCATAGGAAATGCCTACACTTTGAGAATAAATGAAAGTGCTTTTCTAAAAAAAAAAAAAAAATCTGTAAGTTTTATTTTTAGAAATTTCCTGAATATTTAAGGGATGCTTACAACACATGAATTCTATTTTAGGAAAATAATAATATTTAAAAAAACAGAGTTGCAGTAGCATTCTGTGGCATCACATTCACTTTGCAACAGACGAGATCTCATAGCATTACTATACTCAAATTTTCTGCATCACTTCCTTCAAAGACCAAAATGTTAGAAATATTTAATATAGAGTAAACTCAGCCTGAATCCATTAAATATTTCATTGCTAAACTGTTAAATTCTTTCAACAGCTCCCCAGCAATTCCCTTAATTTGGGGGGTGGGGGTGGGGGGTGGTAGCAAAGAAAGATTTATGGTAGCATTACAAATGACCGCACATAGAATAGGTACCATTTGACTTCTGGTATGTATGACATCCTGGCCTATGTTTTTATAGTAAGAAAGTGGTTCAATATTAATATTTTAGGAAGAGACTTTAATATACACTTCAAGGACTGCCATTTTCATTTACGACAAGGAAGGGAAAGGATTTGGGGTTTAGCTCATGCCTTCTTTAGTTGCGGCTCATGGAAAATTACATTCAGGTACAATTGGTATTTTCCTTTCCCTGGAAGGCTTTCAATCTAAGTTTGTATCTGAGGCATTGGAGGGTTAAGTGACTGATCTAGAACAGCAATGGCTGCTTCTGATACCTTCTGAGTTCCTTTGTAGTTTTTAGATGACAAATATGCATAGATAGACCATAGACTCAAACATTCATCCAGAAAATAAGATACTTACGGACACAAACCCATTCCTTGCCACTCAAGGCAATAAACCACCAACAGCTTCCCAACTAGCAGACCATTTCAAACACAAGATCATTACAATCAGAACTACCTTCAACAACTCAACTACCAAACTCTACGAGATAATAACCCCCACAACGGAAGAAGCCATATCTGCAGACAGAACATGGACCACTTTCCCAACCCTACAATGGCCTGATTTGAACCGACTATACAAAAAATACAGCCACACCTCATGCGACTTGAACTACTGCCCATCGTATCTGCTTACAAATGCCTCCCTTAAATTCAAAACCAGCCTCATGCAATGGATTCAAAGCACTCTCATAGAAGGTCAATTCCCACAAGATCTTGGAGAGATTATAATCACACCCCTACTGAAAGACCAAAAAGGCCCTATAGACGCTCCTACCAACTATAGACCTATTGCTTCGATCCCATTATATGTCAAACTGATTGAAGGACTTGTGGCTCAATACCTCACCAACTACCTAGTTGACCATAATATACTTCATTCCTCTCAATCAGGATTTAGATCTCACCACAGCACGGAAACACTACTAGCAACACTACTAGACATAGCCCGACAATACCTCAGTAAAGGACACAGGATCCTAATTATCCAACTAGATCTTTCCGCCGCCTTCGATCTAGTTGATCACACCATATTACTCCAGATACTTGATGCAATCGGGATCTCAGGGGTGGTTTACAACTGGTTCCAAGGATTCCTTAAAACAAGAACGTACAGAGTTATGACAAACAACACGAAATCTAACCCATGGTCAAATCCATGCGGAGTCCCGCAGGGGTTACCACTATCGCCCATTCTATTCAATCTCTTCATCTCCTCCCTCAGTACCACTTTAGACAACCTAAATGTAACATCATTCAGCTACGCAGATGACATAACTATTCTCCTCCCCTTCGAAACCCAAGACCACACCTCAACAGGACACCTGGAAATAATTCTGGATGAAGTAGAAAAATGGATGACAAACCACAAACTGAAACTAAACTCGGACAAAACCAAATTCCTAATGCTTGAAACGGACAAAAACCCATCCATAACAGACCTAGAAATTAAAGCAACCAAATACCCAATCCAGACCTCACTCAGAATCTTGGGAGTGCTGAGAGACAGATGCTGCACTATGCAGACCCAAATCAACAAAACTACCCAAAAAGCATTCTTCACAATGCGCAACATAAGAAAAATAAGGAAATTCTTTGACAAAGAACACTACAGGATCATTGTACAATCCCTGGTACTAGGTCTTGTGGACTACTGCAATATCCTATATCTACCATGCCCCACAAACATGATCAAAAAACTTCAAACCGTTCAGAACACAGCTCTTAGACTAATTTACTCACTCGGAAAATTTGACCACATCACCAATGCCTACCTAGACTCACATTGGCTACCGATTCGAGCCAGAATTCAATTCAAACTATACTGTCTACTCTTCAAAGTAATTAACGGTACTGCACCTACCTATCTAAATGATCGCCTAAACCGTAACCTTCCACCCAGAACAAGAAGAACACTGACATCATTCTCATACCCACCACTCAAGGGTACTCATCGCAAAAAGCTTTATGATAGCCTCCTGGCAACACATGCAGCAAAACTCGAACCTTCCATCACCAGATTGTTAACCACAACATCCGACCTCAAGACATTCCGTAAAGAAATCAAAACACTGCTGTTCAAAAAGTATATACAATCTACCTAATCTCCCTCACCTCATCCCCCAAGAAATCAAAACACTGCTGTTCAAAACATCTTCCGATGTTATTAAGTCTTTACCATCATTCTGTTATTAAGTCTATATCCTCAATCTGTATTCTCCAATGTCATGTACCCTCATGGAAATGTCCAGTTCTCTTCTTATGTAATCCGCTTTGAACTGCAAGGTACAAGCGGAATAAAAATCACTAATGTAATGTAATGTAATGTAATATTTAATATGATACCAGCAGAATAATCAGTTCACACAGCCTCTGGTTACAATATAGAAGGTATTCATGGTAATCTCTTGCTTCCCTTGCACAGGGAGGGGACATTAAAGGTCAGAGCAACCAATCAAAATATGTACATGTGCATAGAGTCTAGCCAAGATAATGTGCATGTATACTGAAAGGTCCAGTATGTAAAAGAAGGGCAGATGAGATATTAGATCAGTAAATAGCAAATAGTCTCTGTTCTTAGCAAAATCAGTCTTTATTCTGTAAATCTTTGATTGATCCCAATCAGGATCCTAGTTTCGGCAACTAATATTTCCTTCATCAGGGGACAATATAATCAAAGTCTAAAACAAAACATCTAAAATAATATAAATAAAAAATAATGAATACATATCCATCTAAAAGATTCTAAATGAAAACCATATGCATATGTACTCATTATATTTTATTTATACTGTTCTATATGTTTTGTTAGGTCAGTAAAATTCAGGAGCGGTATGTCAAATCTTAAATAAACATAAACTTTGATTATATTGTCCTCTGATGAAGACAATATTAGTTGCCGAAACTAGGATCCTAGTTGGAATCAATAAAGGTTTTACAAAATAAAGATTGATTTTGATAAGAACAGAGCCTATTTGCTGTTTACTGATCTGACATCTCATCTGTCCTTTTATGTACTTGGACTTTCTTGCAGGGTGGATATATTTTGTCCTTTCTTTCTGGCTGCATGTATACCCAAAGGAGTTTTTCTCTTCCTCAGTTATTAATTGATAGGCGGTGAAGGGCTGTGGCTGTGGTAGGGGGGATTCAATGACAAAGCATCACAAACATGAGCATGTTAGATAAGAAAAACATATGAGGCTAAAGGTAAGGCTTTGGATTCCTAGGGAGCAACTTCTGAAAATCCCAATTCACAGCCTGTGTGGGCTCAATTTCCAATAACAAAAGCAGGTTTGTTCCATTCTACATTAGTGACCAGCCCAAGATCAAAAGGAGTTTCATGTACACTGTTGCGGTCTAATAATGGATCAAGCAATAATATATCTTGGAAGTGAAACTTTCTTTCACACATTGATTTTAGCTCAATCCTTCTTTCATTACCTATTGTAATTTATTCATTCATGAGTCCATCATTTTTTAAAAACATTTTTATTCAAATATTTTCTGACATAATTTTAGTTTTGGATAAAATATAGTTTAAATATTTTTGAGATTTCTTTTTTTCACCACAATTGAAGCAGTTTGATCTATAGAATTAGATCAATGGAGTGGGTTTGATTCCTACTATAGATCCTGGTGATCTTGGGTAAGTCACTTGACCCCCCTGTTGCCCCAGATAAAAAAAATAACAAACTTAGATTGTGAACCAACTACGAACAGAAGAAAGTACATGAAAACTGCTTTGGTTGTACTAGAGAAAGGCAGTATATCAAACACCTTACCTCCTTAAGGCGGAGAATTGACTTGCCTCAAAGTGTCTGCAATATATAATTACTCTGTGTGCTCCTTCTTGTATGCTAAAGTTTTTCACATAAGAGCAAGTTCTTATTTCTCCAGTACCTCATATCTGGTTATCCAGGACTTGCCTAGGCATTCTCAATCGTGGCACCTAGGACATGGAATGTGTTGCTTCATTAGCTGCAGCTAGAGACTGATCTCAGATTTTAATAAACAGCTGACTATGTGATTAATTGTTTATGCCTTTGGTGATGTGGAATAAGTACTGGGATGACAGGGATTACTGTAGTACAGTGTTTCTCAAGTTGGTCTTTGGGTACTCCCTTGACAGTTAGGTTTTCAGGATATCAACAATGAATAGGCATGAGATTGGTTTGCATACATTGCTTCCATTGTATGCAAATCTTTTCCATACATATTAATTGTGGATATCCTGAAAACCTGACTGGCAAGGGGGTACTCTAGGACCTTGTTCATTTTATATAAATGTAGTATATGATTGTGCTTTTTATTGGTGTGCATTGTCTTGGTTATGAGAAAAGAACATGATTTATAATGAAATGAAATAATGTCTTGTAATGACTATTTCTTGTAGTCTCTTTTGCAGAGCAATCTGGAGAATGCATCATCTTCCATACCTACTGAGGCCCCTACCACTTGTATACTGAGTTACTTGAATGATGGTGATTTTGATGTTCATGTAAGATGCAAATGTCACAATAATTCCAGGTCAAATATTGATACCATCAATTTGGACAGTAAAAGTACAGATACAGCAAAGAATAAGAATACGAAGTCAGATCAGGGGACTGTAAAATGCAGTTCTTCACCAGAAATTCTCACAGGAAAAAGCCAACCAGAGAGTGTACAACAACCCGCATCTCATGCAACTTTAGATATTCTCAGAGAGACTCCCATTCATTATGGAGCCCGGCAGGCTATTGAGCCAACAAAACTGGACTTTGTTGAAAAAACTGGAGGGTCGGTGAGACACAGGTTAAAGGTTAGATCAATAGGAGTTGAGAACACAATTTCAGGCAATCAGAAGAACTTGCTAAACACTAAAAATGGTGGAAGTATGAATGGCAAAGCACATTTAACAGAGAAACAATTGGATGAAGTTTTAAATCTGCTCAAGCCACATATTCAAGGGCAAACAAAACTCCAGGAATTGAAGCATCATGTATTATCCTTGAAAGACAAATTAGAGGTATGGTATCACCATGCCATGTTTCTTGGGAACTATAGGCAGCTCTATATTGGGAAAGAAAACATCATTCTGTTGTAGGTATGATTATTGGATCTGCTACAAATGATCTGAACAATAATAATTTCATGTTTCTATATACCAACAGCCAAAAGCTTCAAGCCACATACAGTCATCAATGGAGAGTTTAATGGTTGAGAAAGTTTTAGAGAGTTTTGACTTCTTAAATACAGACTTCAGTGCTGATGAGCTTTCTCTTTTTGGCAGTGTCAGAACACACAGCAAGAGGTAAAAGTTCTAGTGTTTGATACTGCAACAACAGTTATATTGGGCAAGCTAGAGATGCTTTTGATTCCTTATATACCATAATATTCTATGTTTCTATGACCAATTACACTTCTTTGATGTCTCATCCACCTTTTGAAACTACCAAATAGAGAATGACACGGGGAAAAAATTTGACTCTGCTTCTGCCCCGTCCCCGTGGGCTCGATCCCCACCTCCGCCCCATTCCTGCAAACTATCTGATCCCATCCGCACAAGTCTTGCATAGTTTTATACTGAACTTATTTTATTAAAGTATAAAAAGAAACAATATTCTGTACAATTGTCATTTTATAAATCAGAGTTCTGGCTTCCAAACGTTTATCAACACAGCTTATCCTAAAGCAAAAAAAGAAAAGAAATAGAAATTTTTTTCTACCTTTGTTGTCTGGTTTCTGCTCTCCTCATCTTCTTGTCATTATCCCAGGACAAGCAGGCAGGTATTCTCACTAGTGGGTGATGTCATCCGACAGAGCCCCGATACGGACATCTTGCAAGCATGTCTTGCTTGAAGAAACTCAGAAGTTTCGAGATGCCCGCACCGCGCATGCGCCAGTGCCTTCCCGCCCGATGCTCCGGGCGTGTCTCCTCAGTTCTTTTTCTTCCGCGGAGCTGAGAAGTCTATCTTCAATTTGCGCCCATTGAATCTCTTTTTTGCCTTCTTTTTTGCCGCGGGTTGAGTTCTTTTGGCTCTCCTGTGCATTTATTTCTTTCTTTGATTTCTTTTTTCGAAAAAAAAAAAAAAAATTTTTCCTTCCAATACCGGGTCGGCCGCGTGGCTGGGGCCCCGTGCCTTCGACCTTGCGGCGGAGCTTTTCCGGCCTATGTCCCGGCCGATTACCGGTTTTAAAAAGTGTAGCAAGTGCCAGCGCGCGATTTCGCTCACGGACCCTCATCGACGCTGCTTACAGTGTCTGGGACCGGATCACTTCCCGAAATCATGCCGGCCTTGCTCCACTCTGACGGCGAGAGCGTTTAAGCGTCGCTGTCTGCTGTGGGAGTCCATGTTCAAGATGGAAGCTTCATCGGATCCTGCAGCTTCGACATCGACATCGACGGGTGCTTCGACTCCTTCGGCGAAGCCATCTGCCTCCCCGGCTGCTTCGGGCCTCCTGAAGCCAGCATCGTTCACACCGGTTTCGGCCCCGACTTCGGCGCC
Organism: Geotrypetes seraphini; assembly: GCF_902459505.1. NCBI lineage: Eukaryota > Metazoa > Chordata > Amphibia > Gymnophiona > Dermophiidae > Geotrypetes > Geotrypetes seraphini. The sequence continues at coordinate 108,813,668 of NC_047094.1, forward strand.
GGTGCCTTCATCCGTCTCCTCGGAGCAGGTATCGACCCCGACTGTTCCACCAGTGGTGCTAAAGGTGCCGAAGACTGGCAAGCAGAAGCACGCAGCACCCAAGGAGCATGGAGACCGTGCGGAAGGGCCCCCTTTTGGTGCGGATCCCTCCATATCGGCTTCGTTGCGGTCCATCCTGGAGGCTCAGTTCGTGGAGCTCATGCAGACCATGGGGCCTCGGCTGATTGCCACCATCCAGGGTGACCTTCTAGCTTCGGCTTCGAGGGGCGGACCGTCCCCTCCTCCTCCTCCTCGCCGCACGACCTCGTTGCTCGGCGAGGAGGAGCGGCGAGCGGTGTCCAGGTCCTCGAGGAGGTCCTCCGTTAGCGCTGTACCTCCTTTGGAACCGATTCCCTCGAGGAGGGCCTCCCTTAGTGATATGCCTCCCTTGGAGCCCATCCCCTCAAGGAAAGCCTCGTTTAGTGACCTGCCTCCCTTGGAACCGATTACTCCGCCCCATGACTCAGTATGGCATCCACCTTCGGGGCCACCCAGTCCTGGGCATAGCAGGAAGCAGGACGAGTTCTTCCGAACCCCCTATCAAACCTGGGCGTCGTCGGGGGAGGCGCCGACTCTGCCACCTCTGCGATCGACGGCATCGAGTCCAATCTGCTCCTTGGAGGCGTCTGACCCAGTTTCTCACAGACGGGCTCGATCCCCTTCCAGGCATCGGGAGGGGCATCGATCCAGACATTCTTCGAAGCATTCCTCTCGACACTCGACCGTTTCGCCTCAGAAGAAATTGCCTCGGTTGGGGTATGCGGCTTCGACTGGGTCTCCTCCTCCGGGCCCGGAGTTCGAGGACACCGAGGTTTTCTACTCGTCCTGTTGCTCGCAGGCCTCTCTGGAGCCTGAAGCCTCTTCTTCTTCTAGTCCGTCTCGCAGACCGGCGACGGCGGACCAACTGTCCTTTTCATCGTTCCTCAGGCAGATGGCGGATGACATGGACATTACTCTCGATGCTGGGTCTCGATATTCCAAGGAGTACCTCGAAACCATGCACTTGCCTCGTCCTCCAGCAGAGTCCTTGCGGCTTCCCCTGCACAAGCTCCTCGACCAAACCTTCATGCGATGCTTCAAATCTCCTTACTCTATCCCTGCGGTCCCTGGCAAATTGGATGCGTGGTACCGCACGGTGCATCATAAAGGCTTCGAGGGTCCTCAGCTTTCTCACCAGTCCCTCCTGGTCGAATCCTCACTCAAGCGGTCTCATCCTGGCCAGGTCTATGCTTCAGTGCCTCCGGGCCACGAGGGCAGAACCATGGATAAGTTTGGTCGACGCATCTATCAGAATTCGATGATGGCGTCTCGAGTCCTGAATTATAATTTCCACTTTGCAGCCTACTTGGAATTTTTTCTACCTGTGCTTCGGAAGTTCACACCATACATCGAATCCCAGGCTAGGTTTGAGTTTGAAGAAGTGGTTGCTTCGCTGTCCCAACTTCGGCTTCAGTTAATGCAATCTGCCTATGATGCGTTCGAGCTCTCCGCCCGAGCGGCGGCCTGCTCGGTGGCGATGCGCCGGTTGGCCTGGTTGCGGACCATTGATATGGACCCGAATCTTCAGGACCGCCTGGCGAACGTCCCGTGTGCTGGGGCGGATCTTTTTGACAAATCCATCGAGACTGTCACGAAGAAGTTGTCTGACCAAGAAAAGTCCTTCCAATCCATCCTTCGGCCGAAGCCTAAGCCTCAGCAGTCTCGACCTTCTCGTCCACCGTTGATTTATCAGAGGCGTTATCAGCCGAGGCAAACTCCACCTGCGAGGCAACCGGCGAAGCGCCAGCCTCCCCAGAAGGGTCAGCCTAAGTCTCAGTCGCCTGCTGTCCCTAAGACCACTCAGCCTTTTTGACTGTCTCGTCGAGGGCATAACCAACCTCATTCTGCCTCCCCCTGTTTTTCCCATTGGAGGGCGCCTCCATCATTTTTATCATCGCTGGGAGGCCATAACAACCGACCTCTGGGTCCTTACTATCATCAAGGAAGGATACTCTCTTCATTTCCATCGGGTCCCTCCGGACCACCCTCCAAGAGAGTATCCTTCCAACTTGACTCAGACCGCCCTTCTTCTCCAGGAAGCTCAGGCTTTCCTCCGGCTTCGTGCCTTGGAGCCGGTCCCGACGGACCAACTGAACCAGGGGTTTTACTCCCGGTACTTCCTTGTTCCGAAGAAGACGGGCGACCTGCGACCCATTTTGGACCTCAGGGTCCTCAACAAATTCCTAGTCAAAGAGAGGTTTCGCATGCTGATGCTTCTCTCTACTCCCTCCTCGAGCAGAACGACTGGTTATGCTCTCTGGATCTCAAGGAGGCCTACACTTACATTCCCATTCATCCGGCCTCCCGCAAGTTCCTCAGATTTCGGGTGGGACATCTACATCTGCAGTATCGAGTGCTTCCGTTCGGCCTGTCCTCGTCTCCCAGAGTCTTCACGAAGTGTCTGGTGGTGGTGGCCGCTGCACTCCGGAACAAGGGTCTTCAGGTATTTCCATACCTCGACGACTGGCTCATCAAGGCCCCGTTAGCTCCAAAGGTCATTTCGGAGACCTTGACCACGATCTGCTTCCTGCAGAGCCTGGGCTTCGAGATCAATTTTCCCAAATCTCATCTGCAGCCTACCCAGTCCCTTCCCTTCATCGGGGCGGTACTGGACACCATTCAGCTTCGAGCATTCCTTCCTCCTCAGCGCATGGATGCTCTTCTTCGTCTCTGCCAGTCTGTGTCTTCTCGCCAGTCCATCTCAGCGAGACACATGATGGTCCTCCTGGGCCACATGGCCTCTACAGTTCATGTGACACCCTTTGCCAGGCTCCATATCAGAATTCCTCAGTGGACCCTGGCTTCTCAATGGACTCAAGTGTCAGACCCGTTGACTCGACACATCATAGTCACTCCTGCTCTTCGGCAGTCTCTACTTTGGTGGATGACCTCTTCGAATCTATCCAGAGGTTTGCTGTTTCACACTCCTCCTCATCAGAAGGTTCTCATAACCGATTCATCGACCTATGCCTGGGGGGCTCATCTGGATGGGCTTCGCACTCAGGGATTCTGGACCAGTGCGGACCGCCTCCATCAGATCAATCTTCTGGAGCTCAGAGCCATCTTCTATGCCCTTCAAGCTTTTCAACATCTGCTTCACGACATGGTGGTCCTCATCCGTACAGACAACCAGGTCGCCATGTATTATGTGAACAAGCAGGGGGGCACGGGATCGGCCTCCCTCTGCCAGGAAGCTCTCAGAGTCTGGGATTGGGCAGTTCGCCACAATGCCTTCCTCAAAGCTGTCTACATTCAGGGGAAGGACAATGTCTTGGCAGACCACTTGAGTCGTCTCCTCCAACCTCACGAATGGACTCTCCATTCCAACCCCCTTCATCAAGTCTTTGCACAATGGGGGACGCCTCAAATAGACCTCTTTGCGGCTCCCCACAACTTCAAGCTGCCTCAGTTTTGCTCCAGGATCTACACTCCTCATCGACTCGAGGCAGATGCCTTTCTGCTGGATTGGGGGAATCGATTTCTGTATGCGTTTCCTCCATTTCCTCTCATTCAGAAGACTCTGGTCAAGTTGAAATCAGACCAAGCCACCATGATTCTAATAGCTCCTCGGTGGCCCAGGCAACCTTGGTTCTCCCTTCTACTTCAACTCAGCAGCAGGGAGCCATTCCTTCTTCCAGTGTTTCCTTCACTGCTTACTCAGCATCAGGGATCTCTACTTCATCCCAACCTGCAGTCTCTCCACCTGACAGCTTGGTTCCTCTCAACATAACTCCCCACCAGTTTTCCCAGGCGGTGAGGAATGTCTTGGAGGCTTCCAGGAAGCCTGCTACTCGTCAATGCTACTCCCAGAAATGGACTAGATTTTCTTCATGGTGTATTTCCAATTCTAAGGAGCCTCAGCGAGCCTCCCTATCCTCTGTGTTGAATTATCTTCTACACCTGTCTCAGTCCGGTCTCAAGTCGACATCTATATGAGTCCACCTGAGTGCTATTGCGGCTTTCCATCAGCCTCTACAAGGGAAACCTCTCTCTTCTCATCCTGTGGTTTCCAGATTTATGAAAGGACTTTTTCATGTCAATCCTCCTCTCAAACCGCCTCCAGTGGTTTGGGATCTAAATGTTGTCCTTTCTCAGCTTATGAAACCTCCTTTTGAGCCTCTGAGCAAGGCTCCACTGAAGTTTCTCACTTGGAAAGTGGTTTTTCTGGTGGCCCTCACATCGGCTCGCAGGGTCAGTGAGCTTCAGGCCTTGGTGGCGGACCCGCCTGTCACTGTCTTCCATCATGACAAGGTGGTCCTCCGTACTCATCCGAAATTCCTACCTAAGGTGGTCTCTGAATTTCATCTCAACCAATCCATCGTGCTTCCAGTGTTTTTTCCAAAGCCTCATTCTCATCCTGGACATAAGAACATAAGAACATAAGAACTGCCATCTCCGGATCAGACCTTCGGTCCATCAAGTCCGGCGATCCGCACACGCGGAGGCCCTGCCAGGTGTACACCTGGCGTAATTTATAGTCTGACTTACACGATTGAATTCCCACATATATTTGGTAATTTATAGTCCACCATATCTTTATATGCCTCTCTTAAGGAGATATGCATCTAGTTTGCTCTTGAAGCCTAGGACGGTCGATTCCGCAATAATCTCCTCTGGGAGGGCATTCCAGGTGTCAACCACTCTCTGAGTGAAGCAGAACTTCCTGACATTAGTCCTGAATCTGTCCCCCCTTAGCTTCATTTCATGTCCTCTAGTCCGTGTCAAATTGGACAATGTAAATAATCTTCTCTGCTCTATTTTGTCGATTCCTTTCAGTATTTTGAAGGTCTCGATCATATCCCCACGCAGTCTCCTTTTCTCAAGTGAGAACAATCCTAGTGTTATAAGTCTATCCTCGTATTCCAGTTTCTCCATACCCTTTACCAGTTTTGTTGCTCGTCTCTGCACCCTCTCCAGCAGTTTTATATCCTTCTTTAGGTAGGGAGACCAATGTTGAACGCAGTATTCCAAGTGCGGTCTGACCATTGCCCTATAAAGCGGCATTATAACTTTCTCCGATCTACTCGAGATTCCTTTCTTTATCATGCCCAACATTCTATTTGCCTTCTTTGCCGCTGCCGCGCATTGTGCCGACGGCTTCAGGGTCCTATCTATCAGTACACCCAGGTCCTTTTCTTGTTCACTCTTCCCCAGAGTTGCACCTGACATTGTATACTCGTATTCCTTATTCTTATTGCCTAAATGCATTACCTTGCATTTCTCCACATTGAACTTCATCTGCCATTTCTCTGCCCATGTTTCTAACCGACACAAGTCGCTCTGGAGTTCCTCTCTATCCTCCTGCGATCTTATTGCCCGGCACAATTTTGTATCGTCTGCAAACTTGATGATCTCACTGGATGTTCCTTCCTCCAGGTCATTGATATAAACATTAAAAAGGATCGGCCCAAGTACCGAGCCCTGGGGTACACCACTAGTCACTTTCTCCCAGTCGGAGAACTTCCCATTTATGCCCACTCTCTGCTTTCGGTTTTCCAGCCATTTTCCTATCCATCTTTGTATATCTCCCTCTATGCCATGGCTTTGTAGTTTCCTGAGAAGTCTTTCGTGTGGAACTTTGTCGAACGCTTTCTGGAAGTCCAAGTATATTATATCCACCGGCTTCCCACTATCAATTTGCTCGTTCACGGTCTCAAAAAATTGGAGTAAATTCGTCAAACATGATTTCCCTTTCCTGAATCCATGTTGACTGGGTTTCATCAAGTCGTGTGCGTCCAAGTGCCGGACTATGCTATCTTTGATCAGTGCTTCAACCATCTTGCCGGGGACAGACGTAAGACTCACAGGCCTATAGTTGCCAGGTTCCCCTCTCGATCCTTTTTTAAAAATTGGCGTGACGTTCGCTATCCTCCAGTCGTCCGGTATCTGTCCAGTTCTGATTGTCAGGTTTGCAAGTTTTTGCAATAACTCTCCGATTTCAACCTTCAATTCCTTTAAGACTCTCGGGTGAATTCCATCCGGTCCAGGGGATTTGTCACTTTTAAGTTTGTCGATCTGATAGTATATCTGGTCTAAGTCCACTTCAACTGTGGTGAGGCTATCTTCTATTTCTCCTGCAAACACTTTCTCCGCTTCAGGTATTGTTGAGGTGTCCTCCTTCGTAAAGACGGACGCAAAGAAGGAATTTAGTTTGTCTGCGATTTGTTTATCTTCCTTGATGTACCCTTTTCTTCCCTGGTCATCCAGGGGTCCCACTGCCTCTTTTGCAGGTTTTTTCCCTTTCACGTATCTAAAGAAGGGCTTGAAGTTTTTGGCCTCCTGGGCTATTTTTTCCTCATATTCCTGTTTTGCATCCCTCACCGCCTTGTGACATTTCTTCTGATCATCTTTATGTTTGTTCCAGGCTTCGGTTGTCTTTATGCATTTCCATTTTTTGAAAGAGTCCTTCTTTTCTTTTATGGCTTCCTTCACCTGTATGGTAAGCCATGCCGGTTCTCTTTTGCTCTTTGTTCTCCGATCTTTGGGAATCCTCGGAATGTAGAGATCTTGTGCTTCTGTGATAGTATTTTTCAGTAGGGACCATGCCTGATCTACCGTTTCAAGTTTGTCCACCATCTTCTCGAGTCGTTTTTCTACCATGGCTCTCATGCGATCGTATTTACCCTTTTTAAAGTTTAAGGTGGTGGTTAAGGTTTTGGCATGTTTCCCTTTTCCGATGTTAAGTTTAAAGTTGATTACATTGTGATCACTCGTTCCCAGTGGAACCATGACTTCCACTTCTGTTATCGGTCCCGTGAGGCCATTTAGGACCAAGTCCAAGGTGGCGTTGCCTCTTGTCGGCTCTTTTACCATTTGTTCCAGGAAGCAATCCCCTAGCACCTCCAGGAACTTGGCCTCCTTGCCGCAGTTGGAGGTTGCTAGTTTCCAGTCTATCCCTGGGAAATTGAAGTCTCCCAATATAATTACATTGCCTGTCTTGCATTCTTGTTTGATTTCTTCCATCATTTCTGAGTCAGTTTCCTCCGCCTGTCCTGGGGGACGATAGTAAAGGCCAATTTTCGTGTCTGCTCCATATTTACCAGGAATTTTGATCCAGAGTGACTCAAGCTTCTCTTTCATTTCTGTTGTAATCATTTCAGCAGAATCTATTTCCTCCTTAACATATAGAGCAATACCTCCACCTTTCTGCCCTACTCGATCTCTTCTATACAGTTTGTATCCCTGTAGTACTGTGTCCCATTTGTTTTCTTCATTCCACCATGTTTCTGTTATGCCAATGATATCCAATATGTCATGTCTTGCTATTGTCTCTAGTTCCCCCATTTTGTTACCTAGACTTCTAGCATTCGTATACATACATCTAAGTTCCCTTCGTGTTACCTTTTTGGACCTTCTACTCTTGACCATTCCTATAGTTTTAATTACGGTATCCTTTACTGCTCCTGTGTTATCACCCTTGTTTGCTGTGTGGTCATCCCCTCCTGTGTCTGAGTTGTCCCTTCCTGCTTTTTCTCCCTTATTGGCTGTGAGGTCGTCTTCTCTTGTGTAGGAGTAGTAGTCCTTGGCTTCTTCCTCGGGGCATCCCGCTATCCGTGCCATCGACCGGTGGTCGACTGTCGGCTTTCCCCTATCTTTCAGTTTAAAGCCTTCTCGATTGCCTTCTTCATGTTGCCTGCCAAAACTCTTGCTCCTTCCTTGTTGAGGTGTAGTCCGTCCCTTCTGTAGTACTTGCTTTTTCCCCAGAACGCCGTCCAGTTGCGCACGAAGTCGAAGCCTTCTTCTTCGCACCATCGTCTCATCCAGGCGTTGATTACTTGCAATTCCCCTTGTCTCTTTCCATCCGCTCTTGGTACTGGGAGGATCTCAGAGAAGGCCACCTTCACCTCCCTGATCTTCAGTTGTCTTCCGAGTGAGCGGAGCTGGCCCTTCAGCTCTTCCCTGTCATACTTCCGCCCGCTCACATCATTTGTTCCCACGTGGATAAGCACAGCGGTGTCCTCTCCCCCTGCGCCATCTATGATCCTGGAGATCCTGTTGGTCACATCCTTCACTCTTGCTCCAGGCAGACAGGTGACGACTCTGTCCTCTCTTCCTCCTGCGGTGTGGCTGTCCACATGTCGTATAATGGAGTCGCCTACGATGATCCCCATCTTCTTTATTCGGGAGTTCCTTGGGGGGCGTAGGTCCACGTCCTTGGAGTAGGGCCAGTCTTCTTCCTCCAATGATACTCTTGAAATTTTTTCCTGTTCTTTGGGTGGGGCGATGTCTTCCTGTGCTCTCACTATTACTCCTGGTGTGCGGTTGTCTCCTACCTCGTCTTCGGTTTCTTCCGTGTTTGCATGGGTGTCTTCTTTCCTCACATGGGTTTCCTGAGTACAGTTTTCCAGCCCTGGGATCTCTACGTGGTGCTGATGAGCTTCCTCTATGAACATTTCTAGTTCCTTGACCTCGTCGTTTGGGCTGTATTCCACTAGAATCTTCTCCTGTGCTCGGATTCTGTCTTCGAGCTCCATCACTGTTCCTTCCAATAGTCTTACCTGACATTTCAAGCTATCCATCTCCATACATCGATTGCAAATGTATGCCTGGATCCCCGAAGGGAGGTAGTCATACATATTGCAGCCGATACAGAAGACCGGAAAGCTCACCTTCTGACTTCCTTGGGCTTCCATCTCTTGCTTCCCTCGTGTGTGCTTGTGTCCCTTGCCTGCTGCTTCCTTATGTTGCTTGTGTCCTCTCTCCCTCTGCCTGCTTGCTGCCTCCTTGGTATACGGCTTGGCCCTTTGTGTCTGTCTCTTTCTTTCCTTTATGTGCTTTCCTTTTGTGCTTGTCGCTTCTTTACCCCTCTGACTTACTCAGTTTGTTCTTGATAGTAGTGCCTTGTCTCTCCGCAAATGCTCTTCGCCGCGCGCCGAACGGCTGCGCGCCGTTGGCTCCGCCCCCTTTTCAAGGGGGAGTCCGACGCTGCCTCTGATGCGGTGGGGGTGGGCGGAGCTTACTCTCGCCGGTTCCCCGAGCCCTGTGCTTCTTCCTGCCTTCTTCTCCTACTTCAAACTCGGTCTCTCAGGCTCTCCCCTGCTTGATCTGGCTACCAAGCGCTGCTGCCTCCTTCTCCTGCACGCGGCACCCGATGCAGAGTTCGCCGCGTTGACTCCGCCCCCTTTTCAAGGGGGAGTCCGACGCTGCCTCTGATGCGGTGGGGGTGGGCGGAGCTTACTCTCGCCGGTTCCCCGAGCCCTGTGCTTCTTCCTGCCTTCTTCTCCTACTTCAAACTCGGTCTCTCAGGCTCTCCCCTGCTTGATCTGGCTACCAAGCGCTGCTGCCTCCTTCTCCTGCACGCGGCACCCGATGCAGAGTTCGCCGCGTTGACTCCGCCCCCTTTTCAAGGGGGAGTCCGACGCTGCCTCTGATGCGGTGGGGGTGGGCGGAGCTTACTCTCGCCGGTTCCCCGAGCCCTGTGCTTCTTCCTGCCTTCTTCTCCTACTTCAAACTCGGTCTCTCTGCACACTCTGGACTGTAAACGTGCTTTGGCTTTCTACTTGGATCGCACCAAACCACACAGAACTGCTCCTCAACTTTTCGTCTCCTTTGATCCAAACAAGTTGGGACGACCTGAATCGAAACGCACCATCTCCAACTGGATGGCGGCTTGTATCTCTTTCTGCTATGCCCAGGCTGGATTACCCCTTCCCTGTAGGGTCACAGCCCATAAGGTCAGAGCAATGGCAGCCTCTGTAGCCTTCCTCAGATCGACACCGATTGAGGAGATTTGTAAGGCTGCCACTTGGTCCTCGGTTCATACATTCACCTCTCATTATTGTCTGGATACTTTCTCCAGAAGGGATGGACAGTTTGGCCAAACAGTGTTCCAAAATTTATTCTCCTAAGTTGCCAACTCTCCCACCATCCCATTGAGGTTAGCTTGGAGGTCACCCACTAGTGAGAATACCTGCCTGCTTGTCCTGGGATAAAGCAATGTTACTTACCGTAACAGTTGTTATCCAGGGACAGCAGGCAGCTATTCTCACGTCCCACCCACCTCCCCTGGGTTGGCTTCTCTGCTAGCTACCTGAACTGAGGAGACACGCCCAGAGCATCGGGCGGGAAGGCACTGGCGCATGCGCGGTGCGGGCATCTCGAAACTTCTGAGTTTCTTCAAGCAAGACATGCTTGCAAGATGTCCGTATCGGGGCTCTGTCGGATGACATCACCCACTAGTGAGAATAGCTGCCTGCTGTCCCTGGATAACAACTGTTACGGTAAGTAACATTGCTTTCTCTTCCTTCCATCCACTGTCTGCCTTCTCTCTGCCTCTTACATATGGCATCTGCTCTATTTCTATGCCTCTACCAGAAACTGTCTCCCTCTCCGTTCCATCTCGCCCTCCCTTTCCCACCCATTGGTCTGGCACCACCAATCTCCTTCCCTCCGCTCCTTCCATGGTCTGACATCTCTGTCTTCTTCCATTCCATCTCTCACTCCCTCCCCCAGATGGATTCTAGCATCTCTCTCCTCCTTTCCTCCCATCAGATCTGGTATCAGTCTCCTCCCCCTCCCCCTCCCCCAATCCGCTGGTATCTCTCTCTCCTCTCCCTTCCTTTTCTATTCGGCTCTTCCTTCTCAATTTGTTTTCTACCTTTTGTCTACTTTATTACTTTCCAGTCCTCAATTTAATAATCAATAATAATAAAATGTTAAGCGCGCATGCGCACTCGCGCCGCGTGTTCCCTGTTCCATCGTGACGGCACGAGTGCGCATGCGCACTTATACGTCACAGTCTCCTTTTTTTACAGCCTGGTTCGCTGAGAGGGAGAGCGTCGCTGGCACCGGGGAGGGGTGGGGGACGCCAGTTCAGCTCGGCCGCTCCGTCTCTGTCATCTCAGCAGCCCCCGAAGCTCCTCAGCAGCCTGTCCCGCTCCCTCGAGAAGGGCTCCCGATGGCGGCACTGCTGCTGGTGGCGCTGTTCCCGCTGCTGTGCGTGAGCGATGCACCGGAGCTGGACCCCGCGAACGGCAAACAGAGGTGAGGATAGATTGATGGGAGATGCTGGACTGTTGGGGTGGATAGAAAGAGGGGAGATTCTGCTTTGGTGGGGGTTGGGGAAAGGAAGGGAGGCCTACTGCTGCACAAGGGGAGCAGGAAGAGGTGCTAATGGACAGGGGGGAAAAAGGAAGGAAAGCCTACTGCTGGACAGGGGGATCAGGAAGAGGTGCTGATGGACAGGGGGGGGGGGGGGGGAAAGGAAGGAAGGGAGGCCTACTGCTGGACAGGGGGATCAGGAAGAGGTGCTGATGGACAGGGGGGAAAAAGGAAGGGAAGCCTACTGCTGGACAGGGGGAGTAGGGGGAGCAGGAAAAGGTGCTGATGGATAGGGGGGGAAAAAAGAGGCCTACTGCTTGGCAGGGGGAGCAGGAAGAGGTGCTGATGGACAGGGGGGAGGTAAACAAGGGAGAAGGGCTGCTGCTGGATAAGGGGAGGTAAAAGGAAGGGAGAATGGACAGGGGGAGCACGCAAGGGGTGGTGATGAACAGCCAAAACAAAGAAAGACAGAAATACAGAAAGCGGCTAAGGAGACAGAGAGAGAAAAAAATAAAGACAGACAGACACATACATTCTAGCACCCGTTAATGTAATGGGCTATAAAGCTAGTAATAATAATAATAACTTTATTTTTCTATACCGCCATAGTCAGGCGACTTCTAGGCGGTTCACATTGCAAGAAGGCTGGACAGTCAGCGAATGATAAGGAGCCTAAAATAGAAAAGTTACATAAACAAGGTACATACTAATTTAAGTTCCATGGGTAAAGGATACATGAAAATTGGAGCTTCCTGGGAGATTGAATAGTGTTTACGGGGGATTTGTTTTAGTGTAAGGGAGGTCTGTTTTAGTCAATGAATTTGTCGAATAGGGCGGTTTTTATTGCTTTTCGGAATGCATTGTAAGTCAGTTTGGATTCATTTATGCAGTTTTGCAACCATACTTGTTGTCTATTCGCTTGGAACATGAAGGTTCTATCCAGGAAGGATTTGTATCTGCAGCCTGAGATCTTTGGATAGGCAAAGATGTTTTTGTTTCTGGTAGTTTGTGTGGGGTTGTGCAGAACGAAGTGAGTTTGCAGGTAGGAAGGTGCTAGTCCCCAGACTTGCTTGAAACAGATACATGCAAAATTGAATAGTATTCGCGCTTCTATTGGTAACCAGTGTCTTTTTTTCTCAATCCAAAGATTAAGCGAACAGCGATGTTTTGTACTAATCTCAATTTTTTTACTGGTTTTTTTTTTTTTTGAATACCCAGGTAGATGATGTTACAGTAGTCAAGGCGGGATAGGATCAGCGATTGCACCAGCAATCTGAAGGATGTTGGTTCGAAGTATTTTTTTAATGGTCCTTAGTTTCCATAGCGTGTAAAAACATTTTTTCACCAGTAAGTTTGTGTGGTCAGCCATGGTTAGATGAGTATCTAAAGTGATACCCAGTATTTTCATGGTATTGGATATTGGATATTCGTGGTTATTGATTTTTAGCGATGTTCTTGTGATTTTGTCATTGGGGCTTGCCAAAAAGACTTTTGTTTTCGCTGTGTTTAATTTCAGCTTGAAGGTGGTGGTCCATTTTTCGATTTCTGCCATTGTGTTTGAGAGGTTGTCGGTAATTTCATTTGTGATGTCGGTTAGAGGGATTAAGATGGATATATCATCTGCGTATATGTAGTGCTTTAAGTTTAGTTTTTTTAGGAGGTGACCTAAGGATGCGACGTAGATGTTGAACAGAGTGGGCGATAGGGGCGAGCCTTGGGGCACACCCGATGGGTTATTCCATGGGTTGGAGTGATGTCCATTGCTGGTTACTCGGTAGGATCTGTTTGTTAGGAATTCTTGGAATCATTTCTTTACGTTTCCCGAAATTCCCATTGCATCAAGGCACAGTAGCATGATCTCATGGTCTACCAGGTCGAACGCACTGCTAAGGTCTAGTTATAGGATCAGTGCGCTTTTACCTTTGCTAAAAAGATTATAAAGGTGGTTTAGTATGGAGGCTATGACTGTTTCTGTGTTGTATCCTTTTCTGAATCCTGATTGGTGTTCACTAAGGATGTATCTTCCTGTATCTTTGTGAAAAGGGGGATACTTACTATGGGTCTGTAGTTGGATGTCAGCGCTGTAGAGGTATTCTGGTCTTTGGAGATGGGGGTGATCAGTATGTGTCCCATGTTCTTGTTTAATGTTCCATTTATAAGGGTGGTTGTTAGCCATGTGAATAGTTCCTTTTTGAAGTCTAGTGGGGCAACTGTCATGATTTTGGGGGGACATGCGTCAAGTAGACAGTTTGATTTGGTGTATTTGTTGAATAATTTTAGGAACTGGTGCCAGTCTGGGAACTTGAAGTGGTCCCAGATCATGTCTGCTCTGGAGACTTGGTCATGGTGTTCGAGGTAGTGAATCGTGTTTATTGTGGGTGTGTATAGGGTTACTCTTAGGTCTGTGACTTTATTTTTAAAGAAGTTGGCTAGGGTTTAGGCAGATGGGGTGCACTCATTGTCCTTTTTCAGGATTCGTGTTGTATCTGTTAACGTTTTTACTAGTTTCCCTTTCATTGTGTTTACTTACAGCTTGCCACCTTTTTCCCTCACCCGTACCAGTATCTCACTAACTCTGTCCTCTTCATCCAATCCAGCATGTGCCCTTTTTTCTTTATCTCCCCACTTCCCTTCAGCATCTGTTCCCCTATCTTCCCTCCCACTTCCATCCAGCATTTGCTTCTCCCTCTCTCTCTACTTCCCTTCAGCATCTGCTCTTTTCTCTCTCCTCCCCACTTCCTTCCAGTGACTGCTCCCCTCTCTCTCTCCTACCCACTTCCATACAACGTCTGGTCCTTTCTCTCCTCCCCCTCTCTCCACTTTCCTTCAGCATCTGTTCCCCTCCTCACTTCCCCTCAACATCTGCTTCCCTCTCTCTCCCTTCCTCATTTTTCTTCAGCATCTGCTACCCTCTCTCTCCACTTCCATTCAGCACCACTCAACCTCTTCCCCTTATCAGGTTATCTCTCTCCCTTCCTGTCACCTTCGCGGGCACTTTTCAGAATCGAAGTTTTCTCTCTCTGAGCAGCCCAGACACTACAGGCTTCTCACAAGTCATGTGCGGCTGCCCCAAAACTTCTCCTCTGATGCAACTTCCTGTTTCCACCTGGGCATCTCATATCAGAGGAGAAGTTTCGAGGCAGCCACATGTGACTTGTGAGAAGGCTGTGGTGTGCGGGCTGCTTGGAGAGAGAAAACTCTGAAAAGTGCAAGCAAAGGTGAAGGGAAGGGAGGGAGATGGCCCAACAAGGGGAAGAGATGCCCGGACCACGGTGATTGGGAGGGAGGAGGCTGCTGGACCACGCGATCATGAGGAGAGCTGCTGACCGGGAGGGGTGGAAAGGGAGGCAACGCGCAGCAGATACTTTACTACAGGGAGATGGCCATTCACTACTCCATAGGGCAGTGAATACCCTTGTCTCCCATACCCAAGGCAACCAGTCTTTTTTGCACCCTGTTCCTGCGGCTCGCCCGTTCCGCAGGCAAAAGCCACCATGTCATTCTCTACTACCAAACTCATTTTTTAGCAAAGATAAATAGTACCTAAGTTTTATTTTAAAAAAATCAAACTTTAGTGCATAATATGTATTAAGTTCCAGAATTTTCTGAACAGTTTGATTGTTGTTTGTAGCACTGTCATAAATGGAAGGATTTTTTATGCTTTGTTATATATAAGAGTTCATTTACAGAGTTTTAATAGAAGTTTCCTCTGTCGTATTTAGCTACACCACCTATGATGGTGCGCTTGAGTCATTTGGTTGTAGTGTGAAGAGTTCATGCAAAGAATTAACAATTGGGAATGATGATTTAGATGTGCTTCTGATGATTCACATGCAGATCTGCAAAGCCCTTTTAAAGGTAAGAGCTCAGTAAGGGAAGATAGTGCTGCTTCCTTTTCATCCCACAGATCAGTTCAAAAGATGTGGGTGAAGTCCATCAACCAGCGATAGACAGAACCCACATGTTCTGAACTGATTTGTTGGGATTGAAAGAAACAAAAAGTATCAAGTAAGAAACATAATTTTTCCATATGGGGAGTGTGGCTGTGCCTAACAAATGACAAGAGGCTTAATAATAGCCAATGCATATCAAAATGGTTTCATATTTCTTCTTTTCTTTCTTTTTATTATGTAGTTTGTGTTTGAACTGTATGCTAGATAGCAAAGAAGATGAGCCTTCTTATTCACAAGACAGATAAACACAAGCATAGCTACTGTGCAGTTTTTCTAGCGTTGCCCATTAGTAATTTGTTTCAATCAGGTCATTACTAGCAGGA
Organism: Geotrypetes seraphini; assembly: GCF_902459505.1. Lineage (NCBI taxonomy): Eukaryota > Metazoa > Chordata > Amphibia > Gymnophiona > Dermophiidae > Geotrypetes > Geotrypetes seraphini. The sequence goes on from NC_047094.1 coordinate 108,829,062, forward strand.
AGAGCTTAGTTACAATGTTGTTCAGGCTAACATTGCCTGATGTTCTCCCTTTAATTGATAATATCTATTCATTGTCACCAAATTCACTTAACTATTCAGGAAAAAAAAGTGATATTTTATAGAAAAGGGTAATACAAATATTATATCTGGTATCTAATGGTCCTTTGTATTTCAGAAACTTATTTTACCAAACATAGCAAGAATTGTTCAAAACAGCGTTTTGGAAGAATTGTCCTGGCAGAGTCAGGTTCTAGAAACTCTCTCTGTTCTATCTTTTCATAAAGCTGGAAACATCTGCATTGAAGAAAGTAAGTATTATACATATAGAGGGGTAAATTACAAGGCCTTTTCTGTATGCAGTCTATTTTACATGCAGAAAAGTACTTTTACAAATAGCAGGATCACATACGAATATAAAAAGTATGTGCATGGAAAGTATGCAGCTACTTTTCTGTGATTTGTACATAGGCATTCCCATGGGCATTCTATAAGGAGATGCCTAGTTGTAAGCAGCAATAAGTTGTGCAAATGGCCCTCTTATAGAATACTGACCAGAGGAAAAGTACATGCCATGATTTGATGGTGCATACTTTGCCAGTAGGCATGCAAATGGGTGGAGTTTTGGGCAAAGCACAGGTATACATGTAAACAGTGGCATGGCATAGCAAGGGTGAGAGGCCCCCAGAGGTTCTAGGCAAAGACAATATTAGGGCAACCCCCTCTCATGGACATCTATAAAGTAGCCATAAGTGCTTTTGGAAAGACAGATCTTTGTAACTATTTACAGTCCAGCTACCAAAACACTGGTTTTCCACCCGACACCCATCGTTGTTCACCTAAATTTGTTTAACACAGCAAACCTCAGTTTTGCATTCACCATACAATGTGCCTACATTTCCCCTGCTTGTTTGTGGAGAAAACAAAATTGATTACCAGTACTGGAAGCTCTGCATAGAAGGCTGGGAAATGGATCCACATTTTTCCTTCCATCTTCCTCTCCAGCTGAACTGAGATGAAGGAAGAGTACTGCCTTGTGTGGGACTAGCTACACACGTTCAAGGAGCTTTTAAAGGTTTCTGTCAGTAAGGGGAGAGCTCTGGAACACTGGATTCATTGGATGACATCACCATACTGTGTGGTTGCATTCCTCTATTGTTTACAGAGAACGGCTATCCGCTACAATAAAACCCTTAGAGCGCATGCGCAGTTTAAGCTCCGTGCATCCATGCTTTGTGATCCATGCCTCCGTGCTGCTGCATGTGCTGTAGGAGCCTGTGGCGGTTTCTCCATCAGCCTCTGTCCTCCATCCTCATGCGCATATGCGGCAATGGCTTCCTCCCTCCCACACCCCAGCCAGCTTGCGCCTCGACGAATGGCAAATGTCCAGGCCTCTAGGGGTCAAGATACTGCTGCCAGGCGTACACACAGGAAGGAGCCGGAGGTAAAAGGGAGGAGAGCTGTGATCGGACATCTTGCCTGAGAGAGGCAGAAAGAAAGAAAGATAGACAGCGGGCAGGGTGAGAGACAGAAGACAGACAGCTGGCTCGGAGAGAGAAATAAAGAAAAAGACAAACAGACAGCGGGCAAGGAGAGAGAAACAGAAATAAAGAAAGACAGACAGAAAGAAAGAAAGGGGGCCAAGGAGGGAGACAGACAGAAAGAAAGAGCGACACACAGAAAGACAGGGGTTATGGAGAGAGATAGAAAGAAAGACAGACAGACAGAGGGCAGGGAGACAGGCAGAAAGAAAGACAGACACAAAGGAGAGCATGGAGAGAGACAGAAAGAAAAAGACAGATAGACAGCGGGCAGGGAGAAAGAGACAGAAAGAAAGACAGACAGCCAGCGGGCAGGGAGAGAGACAGACAAAGAAAGACAGACACACAGAAAGACAGGGGGGCATGGAGAGAGAGAGAAAGAAAGAAAGAAAGACAGACAGACAGCTGGCTGGGAGAGAGACAGAAAGAAAGAAAGACAGAAAGGGGGCCAAGGAGAGAGACAGGCAGAAACAAAGAATGACAGATACACAAAAAGACAGGGGGGCAGGGAGAGAGAAAGAAAGAAAGAAACACCTCAGCGCCCCATTGTGCTAAAAGTTTACACATCTATTCTAGCACCCATTAATGTAACGGGTTTACAAGATTACATTACATTACATTAGTGACTTTTATTCCGCCATTACCTTGCGGTTCAAGGCGGATTACATAAGAGGTTATCTGGACAATTCCAGAAGAGTTACATAGTTGAGCGGGTTATTTTGGGGGGATTGGAACGCTTCCTGTGGAGTTAGTTTGTCTTGATGAATTTCTTGAATAGCAGAGTTTTTATTTCTTTTCTAAAAGTTTTGTACTGTGGTGTCGTGATCAGTAGTTTGGATAGTTGATGGTCAAGTTTCACTGCCTGCGTGGCCAGTAGGCCATTGTACATTTTTTGTGTTTGACGTCTGATTGGGGGGTGCGTGAATGGTGTCTGGACTCTCCTTAGCCTGATTGTGGCAGTTTGGATAAGGCAGTTGTTCAAGTAGGCTGGGTTGTCTCCATTCATTGCTTTAAATAGTAGACAGTAAAACTTGAATTGTATTCTTGCTTGTATTGGTAGCGTAGTCATATATATTAGGGCTACTTTTAAATCATCAGCATCTTTAGGTACTATGCGGGTAAGGTTCCTTAGGAGATTACAGAGTGCTAATGATGAGGATTTCCCCTCAGAATGTCCCTATCTTGCAAGCGCTCCTTTCTCCTTCCAGCAACAACAGAACAAAAGTGCCAATACAAATCCTGTGGTTGTCCCATCGTCCTCTGGGCTACCGTTGCACTAGGAAAACTCATATGAAGGGTGGGTTACTCATAGGTCCTATACTTTTTTCTTCTTGTTGCTGCAGATTTGGGCATCTGGTGAATGTCACAGCCTATGGCAAAACAGAACTTTTCAAAATTTTGGTCCCAGAGGAAGTGCAAGTTCCATATTTTTTTTTCTATTCCTATCCAGGTCTGATTTGTGCAATCTCTGTGGTTGATGTTGTATACAAATTAGGGCTATAAGCCATTAGGGATTTTTCTTTATTTTACAGCTCTTCCAATGACTAAAAGGATAAAACATTTACTAAAAATATGGCGTCAATGCACAGAATCAGAAAGCATACTGTACTGTTCATCTGAAAGATTTTTGAATCAGCTTAAAAGAATATTTATGTCTAAAATTAGAGGAAAATATCCAGGACAGCTGGAAACAGGTACAGTACAAAACCAGCACCATTGAAAATTAAAATAAAATGATGTACAAATTTGGAAGCTCCACTAATAGTCTTCTCCATATTTGGCAAAATTCATTAATTACTTGTAACTACAACAAAGTCATTACTTTCAAATCCACAACTACCCTTCATAAGAGAAACTTATTTAAGGGTTCTTTTATAAAACTTAGTGCTCGTTAATGGACATTAGTGTGTGCTAAGTGCCACAGGACCCATAGTTACAAAATAAGCCATTAATGAATGCTAAGCTTTAGTAAGAGGGCCCTTAATTTTACAGAAACAATGTGTACGCTGATTTATTTCACAACTGTTGCCACTTCTTGCTTAATATTTGATTTCTTATGTTGAATTTGGCAGTCTTCTCTCATTCCAGTGTCAATAGTGAATTGATTGGGCAAAGTCCATCATAATTTGTGAGGAGAATTAGTTACAGGAGATTAGGTGTTAGCTATATAGGGCTCCTTTTACAAAGGTATGCTAGCTTTATTAGCGTGCGCTATAGCAAGTGCTAGCCGAAAAATTACCGCCTGCTTAAAAGGAATAAATAATTTAAGTTTCACAAATTTCATAATAAATATCCAATTTCATTTCAAAGTTGACTTAATAGAATTCTTCTTTACAAGTAACTTTATCTTTTTAAACTCAGTTCGGGAGGGTTGGATCCAACATGTTTCACATATCGCTTTTTCAAGGGTCCTCCCACCAAAGCAATATGCAAAACATGTTGGGTCCAACCCTCTCGAACTGAGAGAATCCAACTTCTTCTCCCCCTCCCCCCCACATACTTTCATCTCCCTTATTCACCACTGTTTTCTTCCTTCTCCTAAAAGGATTTAAGAAATTGAATGGGAAGTTATATATTTCTTCACTTCAAGACTGCAGAAGAATTCTGCAGTATTTGTTTCAGGCTTCACTAGCCGTTAGTGGAAACAGGTTAAAGTATGCACTCGTACCATGAGGAGGGATGATTTCCTTTATTGGCTAGCCCCAAGGCAGCTTGGGTTAGTGACTGAGTGCAAGCTGGCAGCAGTGTTAACACCTAGGCTGAATCACCAGTCTTTCTACTGGCTCAGCCCATGTACCTGAGGTACGTTTCAGGGCATGCTTCAGGATGCAGGCCTTAGTGGAAGGCTGTAACTCAGAGGAACTTGAGGTTTTTTCACCCACCACCACATCGCCCCACTGGTTTCTTTTTTATTATTATGTTACCTTAGTTTTTGTTTTATTTTGTGAATGATGAATTAATTCTATAGTTAATCTTTGTATTTCCTGGTTAAATTTCTCAGATATCTTACTGCTGCAATCCGCCTTAGGCCTTGGGAAGGTGCACAAGGGGATGGGGGATAGGGGAGGAAAGATGCTGCACATGGGGGGGGGGGGGAAGAGAAAAGAAAGAGGAAGAATTGGGGTGGAGGAGAGGAAGGGAGAGATGATTGTTGTATATGAAAAATGGCATCCCCGAAAATAAGCCCTAAGTCATTATTTGGAGCTAAAATTAATATAAGACTGTCTTATTTTCAGGAAAACATGGTAGAATGAGGGCCATTGTGTCTATAGACAGACAAAATTGATCATTTTATATAATTCTTTCCACATTACATGTGTTGAAAAAAGATTTTGACAAAAATGCAATATTAAATTAACATGAATGCTAGATAGTTTGTGTGACCACTGGCAGTATAAAACTAGCCAAATATCTCCTTGGTAGTCACAGTGGAAATTTAAAATTGTCTATTGATAATGTAAAAAACAAACAAACCCAAACATGCTGCTAAAATTTTTCTGGGGCATGCATATCTTACAATCATAATGCAAAAGTCATGTGCTTTTCTGTTCATGTTTGTTCAGTCTTTAGAAGACTACTGGAGCAGATTGTAAGCATGGGTTTGCTCACCTCTCCTGATCTGTCAGATGAATTAGTTACCTTCTTCCAGTTCCATGGATACCTACAAAAAAATGATACCAATGATCTGGAGAGACATCTAGCAGTACTCACAAAAGAAGGTAGAAAATACATTATATTTGAAATATCAACTTTTTAAAAGTGTATCTTAAAAGTTGTTCACAAGCTATGAGCAGTAGGAGGTGGTTTGAGAATCCAGGTTGAAGCACAGGTTCTGAATATTTTGTAGTGACTATGTTGGTTTACTTGAAGAAGGATTTTTCTCCTCTAATTACAAGCTGCTTGACTATTGGTCCCAAACCCAGAAATCTCCTTCTCAAACAATACTAAGCAGGAAACATTTTATCTAGATATTGAATAGAAGTAGAGCTCATTCTCTCAAGGATCCGATGATTTTGCAGTGCCCAGCAGTTAAGAAAATCAGATCGAAAAAAGTTAATAACATCGCTTCCATATCAAGCAACGGTATGGAAAACCTTACTGGCTGTAATTAGATTGCAGAGAAATGATCTAATGTTTAGGAGGGCTGTAAAAATATTTAATTAAAAAATATGTTTTAGTGAATGAGTCAATATAGGAATTTTGATGACAGTAGGATAATTTTGAAATTAGTTATTTTAATTGTAAATCCTTGGGATAGTCCAAGTCTTCTTGTTTCTAACCTATATAGAGTCTGATAGGTAATTCTGGTCTAGGAATAGTAATAAGCCATGTTTTGCAACAGGGCACTGTGCAGCAGCACACAGCGTGCTAATGCAAGTGCTGAAAAGTTTTTTTTACTTCCATTGCAAAAAGAAAAGCACTTAGCTTAGGTCTTCAAGCAGATTAGCATAATCACATTAAGAGCTCCTTTTACAAAGGCGTGCTAGCGGTTTTAGTGCGTGCTAAAATACCATGCGCGCTAATCCGGTGCGTGCTCTAAAAATGCTAGTGCACCTTTGTAAAAGGAGCCCTAAGTTTGTTAAATTATAACATTTGAAAGTTTATTATTATCACGTTTTTGATTTATGCACAGCGACATGCCCGATGATGGTGTGCAGGTGAAAATGAGTGAGATTTTGCTCACCTTGCCATCGTTGTTAAGCGCTGGAGTGATTCCACTCACGACTGCTGACTTCTCACACTGAGGGCACGCCTTACTCACTTTAAAATTTTTATTGTTAAAAGTAGATTTTGATCTAATGTGTGTCAGTGAGCTCTCTGTTATGACCTATTGACTATTACTGATTTTTGTTTTGAATCTTAATAAGTACCTTTAACAGTATTTGGAGATTCTATTTGATATAAATGAATGTGGCATTAAAAATTATGAACGGACAGAAAAAAAATACTTTGCTACTATTTGGGATTTTGCCAGATACTTGTGACCTGGATTGGCCACTGTGAAGATGGGTACTGGGCTAGACAGACTATTGGTCTGTCCCGGTTGGCTATTCTTATGTTATGTTCACACCACTGCAGTAACATGCCAGTGGTTACAGCATCAGGCATAAAGTACAGTGGTGCCTCACACAACGAACTTAATCCGTTCCAGGAGCAAGTTTGTTATGTGAAACGTTCGTTGTGTGAAACGCGTTTTCCCATAACAATACATGTTAAAAAAAATAATTCGTTCTGTAGCATAAAATATGCTAAGATGACATAAAAAAAGATAAATTTTTGGTTATTATTTTTATTTAGATACATCTAAAAACATAATTGTTTTTTAAAACAACACACATTTTTTAAATTTAAAGACAGACTAAGTAGAGTCTAATTTTACAGTGAGAGGGCAGAGTCTCAGCGGCAAAAACTGGGACTTAACTGTTCATTTTTTTTTTTTTTCTACCGTGTTTCCCCGATGATAAGGCAGGGCCATCAAATAAGACAGCCCCCCCTTTTTAGAAAAAAATGTAAAATAAGGCACCCCCCCCGCAAATAAGCCACCCACCGATACCTGCGCTTACCCGAATCGGGTGGTACGGTGGGTGACTCCGTGTAGTCCCTGGCACCCCCGACACGATCGGGGCAAGAGGGAGCTCAAGCCCTCTTGCCCCCCCGACTCCCCGACACGATCGGGGCAAGAGGGAGCTCAAGCCCTCTTGCCCCCCCCGACTCCCCGACACGATCGGGGCAAGAGGGAGCTCAAGCCCTCTTGCCCCCCCCCGACTCCCCGACACGATCGGGGCAAGAGGGAGCTCAAGCCCTCTTGCCCCCCCGACTCCCCGACACGATCGGGGCAAGAGGGAGCTCAAGCCCTCTTGCCCCCCCGACTCCCCGACACGATCGGGGCAAAAGGGAGCCCAAGCCCTCTTGCCCCGCCGATTCCCCAACTCCCCGACAATATCGGGCCAGGAGGGAGCCCAAGTCCTCCTGGCCACGGCGACCCCCTAACCCCACCCTGCACTACATTACGGGCAGGAGGGATCCCAGGCCCTCCTGCCCTCGACGCAAACCCCCCCTCCCCCCAACGACCGCCCCCCCCCAAGAACCTCCGACCGACCCCCAGCCGACCCGCGACCCCCCTGGCCGACCCCCACGACACCCCCAACCCCCTTCCCCGTACCTTTCTGTAGTTGGCCGGACAGACGGGAGCCAAACCCGCCTGTCCGGCAGGCAGCCATCGACGGAATGAGGCCGGATTGGCCCATCCGTCCCAAAGCTCCGCCTACTGGTGGGGCCTAAGGCGCCTGGGCCAATCAGAATAGGCCCGGGAGCCTTAGGTCCCTCCTGGGGGCAGGGCCTGAGGCACATGGTCGGGTTGGGCCCATGTGCCTCAGGCCCCGCCCCCAGGAGGGACCTAAGGCTCCCGGGCCTATTCTGATTGGCCCAGGCGCCTTAGGCCCCACCAGTAGGCGGAGCTTTGGGACGGATGGGCCAATCCGGCCTCATTCCGTCGATGGCTGCCTGCCGGACAGGCGGGTTTGGCTCCCGTCTGTCCGGCCAACTACAGAAAGGTACGGGGAAGGGGATTGGGGGGTGTCGTGGGGGTCGGCCAGGGGGGTCGCGGGTCGGCTGGGGGTCGGTCGGAGGTTCTTGGGGGGGGCGGTCGTTGGGGGGAGGGGGGGTTTGCGTCGAGGGCAGGAGGGCCTGGGATCCCTCCTGCCCGTAATGTAGTGCAGGGTGGGGTTAGGGGGGTCGCCGTGGCCAGGAGGACTTGGGCTCCCTCCTGGCCCGATATTGTCGGGGAGTTGGGGAATCGGCGGGGCAAGAGGGCTTGGGCTCCCTTTTGCCCCGATCGTGTCGGGGGGGCAAGAGGGCTTGAGCTCCCTCTTGCCCCGATCGTGTCGGGGAGTCGGGGGGGCAAGAGGGCTTGAGCTCCCTCTTGCCCCGATCGTGTCGGGGGGGCGGGGGGGGGCAAGAGGGCTTGAGCTCCCTCTTGCCCCGATCGTGTCGGGGAGTCGGGGGGGCAAGAGGGAACCAGGCGGAGAGAGAGCAGTTAAGCGCAGTGCCTGCGCGGAAGGATGCAGCTCGGGCGACTTCGTTGTGTGAAACGAAGTTCGTTGTACGGATCAAGACATAAAGTTCGTTGTGCGCAGCGTTCGCTGTGCGAGGCGTCCGTTATGCGAGGCACCACTGTATCTCCTGTTTCTGTCATTGTGGGAGTGGGGATTGACTCATCCACTAAACTGAAACTGAGACAAAAGAAAAGCCCATTAAGAAATTCCTGATGGCACATGAGAAAGCTGAAGTTTCAATATACAGTACTTGAAATGGATTTCTTTCCCTTTCTTACATAAATATTCTTTCTGAAAATCAACCATGTGTCCTCACAAAATAGTTTACAGGTTAAATAGTAAAATATATTTTAAAGCTTTCAATGCACATATTAGTACATAAGTAATCACTCCTGTGTTCTACCCCAGAATTGAGGGTTACAATTCTACTTATAAGTTGTAATGATAAGATGTTCAAGTGCTCAGAGTAATTGTGTTTATTATGATTATTTGTACACTTGATGAAAGTTTTAAAATGAATAAAGAATTATAAAAAAAAAAAAAAAAGAGCTGAGCCACGGTAGAGGTTTCTACTAAAGCCCAGAGCATTTAGCACTCCAGGCCATTGTAGAAATCTCTATCGCAGCTTAGTAAAAGGGGGTGTGAGTGAAGTTACTGAAAGTGCCTATTTTGTTTTCTTAAACATCAGCCACTTTTCACTGTTGTAACTTCACTGGAAATGTCCAGTTAGCTCTTTTGTAATCCGCCTTGAACTGCAAGGTATAGGCGGAATAGAAGTCCCTAATGTAATGTAATGTAATGTAATTGTGACTGACAATAAATTGATGATGGAAATAAATAGGTACACAAATGCCTAAGGCCAGTTAAAAGTACCTAATCTAACAAGAGAGTTATTAACAGTTTCATGTTTTCCAATAAAGTAACATTGATTGATGAGCTGCAGCTTCCTGGGCGACTGAAGAAAATCAAAAAGTTGAAAGGAAAACGAGTGAGTCAGCTTCAGCCTCTGCCCCAGACCTTGCAACTGCTTGCAGCACTGCAGCTGGATGAGAACCACAAAGTTTGCAAAGCAGTGACCTGTTGCATATCTAAGTCTGCCAGAAATAAGAAATTTAGACAAAAGGTAATGAAATCTTGAGAACCTATTTACCTGAAAACCCATCTCCAAGTTACATGAAACTAGGACAACTTAAGTGGTTCCAAGATTGTTAAAGTGTGTGTGTGGGGGGACGACGACACACTTCTCTAAAATAAAGTATTATCCCAGGACAAGCAGGCATGATATTCTCACATGTGGGTGATGTCATCTACGGCAGTGATTCCCAACCCTGTCCTGGAGGAACACCAGGCCAATCGGGTTTTCAGGCTAGCCCTAATGAATATGCATGAGAGAGATTTACATATGATGGAAGTGATAGGCATGCAAATTTGCTTCATGCATATTCATTAGGGCTAGCCTGAAAACCCAATTGGCCTGGTGTTCCTCCAGGACAGGGTTGGGAACCACTGATCTACGGAACCCCAGCGCGGACAGCTTTTCAAGCAAACTTGATTGAAGTTTCAAGTTTGCTATGCTGCACCACGCATGTGCATGCCTTCTTGCCCACTAGAGGGCGCATCCCCACCTCGTGGTCCTCAGTTCAGTTTTTTCCGCGGAGCCAGAAGCCCTGTGGAAATTGTGCTCTATATCTTTTGCCTTCTGACACCGCGGCTGAGTGTGTTTTCTCGGTCGCTGTGCTTGATTTGTTGTTTTTATTAGTTCGTGTGTTAGTTATCGTCGGAAAAAAAAAAAAAAGTTTTTTGTTCGGCTCCGGGGGCTCCCGGTAGCCGCGGCCGTGGGACCTCGTTCATTCCCGGCCATTTTTGAGTTCATGTCCCGTTCCTTGACGGGCTTTAAAAAGTGCACCCGGTGCGATCGGTTGCTTTCTATTACCGATCCCCACCGGTGGTGCTTATTGTGCCTAGGTCCTGAGCACCCGACTGACTCCTCTCTCTCTCTTCATCCTCTGGTGACTCGTTTCATGCGGGGTCTGGTGAATGTTCATCCCCCTCTGAAACCTCCCCCTGTAGTTTGGGATCTCAATGTGGTTTTGGCTCAGCTGATGAAGCCTCCTTTTGAGCCTATTGACAAATCTCATCTTAAGTTTCTCACTTGGAAGGTGATTTTTCTGATTGCACTCACCTCAGCTAGGCGAGTTAGTGAGTTGCAAGCTTTGGTTGCGGACCCACCTTTTACTGTGTTTCATCATGACAAGGTGGTTCTTCGCACCCATCCTAAATTTTTGCCGAAAGTTGTGTCTGATTTCCACCTCAATCAGTCCATTGTTCTTCCGGTGTTCTTTCCGAAGCCCCACTCGCATCCTGGCGAGGTGGCGCTTCACACGCTTGACTGTAAGAGGGCATTGGCTTTTTATCTTCAACGCACTCAGTCTCATCGGAAGGTTCCTCAATTATTTTTGTCCTTCGACCCTAATCGGTTGGGACGTCCTGTTTCCAAGCGCACCTTGTCTAACTGGTTGGCTGCTTGTATTTCTTTTTGCTACGCTCAGGCTGGTCTCGCGCTGCATGGTCGGGTTACGGGACATAAAGTCTGAGCAATGGCAGCTTCTGTTGCTTTCCTCTGGTCTACTCCAGTGGAGGACATCTGCAAGGCTGCCACTTGGTCTTCGGTTCATACTTTCACCTCCCACTACTGTCTGGATACGTTGTCCAGAAGCGATGGCCGATTTGGCCAGTCGGTTTTGCGTAACCTGTTTTCCTAAATTGCCATCCTCCCACCTGCCCTTTTTTGGTTGGCTTGGAGGTCACCCACATGTGAGAATATCATGCCTGCTTGTCCTGGGATAAAGCACAGTTACTTACCGTAACAGGTGTTATCCAGGGACAGCAGGCATATATTCTCACAACCCGCCCTCCTCCCCGGGGATGGCTTCTTTGCTGGCTATGGAACTGAGGACCACGAGGTGGGGATGCGCCCTCTAGTGGGCAAGAAGGCATGCACATGCGTGGTGCAGCATAGCAAACTTGAAACTTCAATCAAGTTTGCTTGAAAAGCTGTCCGCGCTGGGGCTCCGTAGATGACGTCACCCACATGTGAGAATATATGTCTGCTGTCCCTGGATAACACCTGTTACGGTAAGTAACTGTGCTTTATAAACTCACCTACTTTATCCTTCTAAGGTTTTATAAGTTGTACAGATGCAAATGAAATAAATTTTCCATAATTCAGGGGTTTGCTTCAGAGGTGAATGAATACACAGCTAAGGAAGTTTCTCTGGAAATTTGGAAATCTTTTTTCTGCAGACTTAGCATGAGTTTGGCATACTGCTAGAAGAGCAACAGAGTCCCTGGCATGTGCTAAATTCTGCATTTGAAAAACAGTAATATATATTTTTTTAAATTGTTCTTACTCTGCATCATGGCCTTTTGGAAAACAATTTGGTCTCAAATTAATTGTTTGTTAGAAAACCATGTAGCTCTTTCGTACGACACAATTTTATTTGGAACATCTATGAGATTAAAAAGTCAAATTTCAGCAAATAATAACAAACTTTTATTAATAATGACAGGAGTTGCCATTCAGCATATCACCAGCAATTGGAAAGATTACACCAGACTTAATTACACCTTCTGGTGGAATCCACTGTGCCATGTATATAAAATGGAAAGAATAATTGCCATACAAAAAGGGAACTATAATAAATTTTTAAAAATTGGGGGGCCATTGACAGCATATTGTGATGATTAGACACCTTTTTTCCATAAAAATATGTTATAAGAATGAAAAGGAAGGGATGTATTATTGGATGTTTCAGTATCTTTGAATATAATATATGTATGATATGCTTCCATTATATTATGGATGGATGGGGAGGGATTTAAATTTACATATTTATGATGATAATAGGAAAGATTTTCAAGTGATCTGTATAAGTCAATTGTTATATTATTGTACACTTATTGTGAGATGTAAAAATGAATAAAGATTTGGGAAAAAAAAAATTGTTCTTACTCTTGGGATGCTTGATGGTGTAGTTCAGCTCGTATGTAATAAAGCATTTCTCTTTAGGGACTATAAGCATTCACTCTCATATGGAAAGGCCCGGGAGAGGAATCAGAGCTCATAGTCATTGCATACTTGTGACATCTATGGGCCAAGTTTCAGGCCCTTGATTGTAGGAGTCCCTGTTAGAAAGACAGCTGAAAATTTACCCTTTAGAATAGTCCCTTTGTTTTTAGAAGTCTGCACTGATACTAAGACAATTGTCCCAGGAACTAGGAATAAATGGAAAAATATTTATTATGGAAAGTCAAACGTTTTAGTGTAAGAAACAAAACTTCTGTATTATTTTGCTTTTTTTCTGTTTTATTTTTCAGGCAGTTCTTTATTATACTGATGTTTTATCAGACAGTGATACCCAAGTACAACAGGCTGCGTGTTTGGCCCTAAAAAATCTTAAAGTAAGTAAAGAATTCCTGCTTTCATCTGGCTGTTAGTGATTGTTATAGGCCTGTTCTTTTTCTAATGTACTAGATATTATCCCAGGACAAGCAGGCAGCATATTCTCATATATGGGTGATGCCATACCCGGATCGGACAGCTGCAAAAGTGCACCAGCACTTTATGAACTTTAGAAAGTTCGTGACTGACTGCACCATGCATGCGTGAGAGCCTTCCTGCCCGATGTAGGCACATGGCTCCTTAGTTTTCCGTGGAGCTAAGAAATCGTGATTTCAAACTTTCATCGTTTTTTGCCTCTGCCTTCCCGCTCGCGCGTTTTTTTTTCTTAATTTTATTTCCTTTTATAAAAAAAAAAACTTTTCGGGAGTAGTTTTTTTTCCTCCGTTTGTTGCCGTTCGGTGGTTTGACTGGCAGGGCTTCTTTCTTGTCTCAACCATTGAGTTCAATTTGGCTGAGGCGATGTTTTCGTCAATGTCCCGCCCGGTAACAGGTTTTAAAAAGTGTGGCCAGTGCCAAAGAACAAAATACACTGTGACAGCAGGCCAAATTTGTTATTCCTGTTAGTTACAAAGGCATTAATGGCATGGTTGTGGCTGAACATGGAATACAACTTATTTATTTTTATTTTTTTAGCAATATCAGCCTTCTCATCTGCTACAAATACATTCTTTCCAGCAGGATTTGCTTGTATTTCAGATATATATTTATATTTTAAGATTAAGACTTATCTCAGAGACATATTGTTTAATGAGCAATGTTGATCTCCTCCTCTTTCCCTCTCTCCACCCCCAAACAGGGCACTGAAAGCATTGATCAGCTTGCCAGTCTGTGTCAGTCTGAAGTAGAGGAAGTGAGGAATGCCGCAAGAGAAACAATATTATCATTCGGTAAATGGTTAAGTGTTTCATACCAATACATTGCTCAGTTTCTTAGGCTTTCTGCTTACCTGAGTGCAAGTATCTACTTGGGCTCTAGATATAATTCAAACGCTACAGATTTAAAATTAAGATGTGTAAGAACAAAAGGGTATCCAGTTCTTCTCTGGCAATATGCATATTTGCAACTCAGCTGGTCTACAAGTAAAGTGTGCTGTTGCAAACTTGGACTTATGGTAAATAGTGCACAGTAGCACCCTCTTTGTGAAAAGAATTTCCTAATATTACTCCTAAGTCTTCCTCCCCTGCAACCTCAAGTTATGTCCTCTAGTTTTACCATTTTCCCTTCTCTGGAAAAGATTTGGTTCTATATTAATACCTTTCAAGTATTTAAACATCTGTTTTATATCTCCCCTGTCCTCCTCTTCTCTAGAGTATACATGTTTAGGTTTTTCAGTCTCTTCTACTTCTTTTGGTTCAAATCCCTCACCATTTTTGTCACCTTCCTCTGGATTGCTTAAAATCTTTTTATAGGAAAAAGCCTCCTAAACTGAACATAATACTTCAAGTGTGGCCTTCACTAATGACCTATAGAGGGGCATCAACACCTCTCTTCTTCTGCTGGTTATTCCTCTTTCTATACAGCATAGCATCCTTCTGGCTACAGCCACGTCTTATCACACTGTTAAATGCCTTTGGTTTTCTCTTGGTTGAATTTTAGTTTGTGTTCTCTCACCCATTGTGATATTGTTTCTAGTATTATATGTATTTTGATTGTTGTGTCTTTGGTGGATTGGTTGAAAGGCAGGATGATGGTGATATCATCTGCGTAGTTGTATGAGGTTATGTCTAATTTGTCTAGGCATGTGCCTAGTGTGGCTTTATAGAGGTTGAAGAGTGTTGGGGATAGTGGCGAGTCTTGGGGGACTCTGCAGGGGTTGTTCCAGGTTTCAGATTGTTCTTTCTTTGTTTTGACTCTGTATTTCCTTGAGCGGACGAAACCTTCAAACCAGTTATAGAATCTGCCTGTGATTCCTATTGCCTTCAGTGTTTGTAGTAAGATGTGATCTACCAGGTCATATGCTGCGGTGAGGTCTAGTTGAATGAGCAGCATTTTTTTTTGCCTTTGCTTAGGTGTTGCGTGGCTGTGTCTAGGAGAGCGAGTAATAATGTTTCTGTACTGTATTGGCCTCTGAAGCCTGATTGTGAGGGGTGGAGTAAGTTGTGGTTTTCTAGGTGTTCAGAGAGGAGTTTTGCTAGGAAGCCTTCCATTATCTTGGCATATAGTGGTATTGAGGTTATGGGTCTGTAATTGGATGGTTGATCTGTGGGATCTTCTGGGTACATTGGTCTAGACCAGTGGTAGGCAAGCTCATTAGTCAAAAGAGCCAAAATCAGCAGTACAATGATTAAGATTTTTTTTGAGCGCCATAACCCGTGCCCGCTTGCAGTACGATGGCTACGTCAACTCGACTGACACCCCGCTCGCCCGCATGTAGTCGAAATCGATTCATGGCAGAGCCTAGAGAACGACATGGGGAAAAAATTTGTCTCCATCCCCATCCCTGTAAACCACCTGTTCCCATCCACACAAGCCTCGAATAGTTTTATACTGAACTTATTATATTAAAGTATAAAAAGAAATAATATTCTGTACAATTGTCAATTTATAAATCAGCATCTTCTCCCCACTCTCTCTTTCCCATTTCCCTTCAGCGTCCTCAGCCCACTGTGTCTCCACTTCCCTTCAGCGCACGCACATAAAAACAAGCAAGCAATGTATTATTATTTTCATTCTATTTATTCATAGAAATTAAAGTCTAAATAATGCCAGTCACATAACAAAACATGATTTTACAAAAATAACTCCCTGCACAGTCAAGCCTGCAAGGATTACTAGATGTCTTTCAGCAGCTCCCCTCCCTCCCTCCCCCTTACCTTCGTGGCCAAGTCAAAATGATCTACCAACAATAAAATTTTAAAAAACACAAAGCACACTGTACGTAGAGAAAATGTTAATTATCATTTATATTCCACAAGTTTTCAAAAAGGCAGATGACTTTATGCAATGTCACCTCAGTAACAACTATACAAAAATAGACAAATATACCCCCTCCCTTTTTACTAAACCACGATAACATTTTTTAGCGCAGGGAACTGCGCTGAATACCTTGCGCTGCTCTCGATGCTCATAGGCTCCCTGCGCTAAAAACTGCTATTGAGGTTTAGTAAAAGGGGGCCATAGTGCAAAATATAGACAGCAGATATAAATTCTCAAAACAGACACATTTTGATCACTAAATTGAAAATAAAATAATTTTTCCTACCTTTGTTTGGTAATTTCATCAGTCTCTGGTTGCACTTTATTCTTCTGACTGTGCATCCAATATTTCTTCCCTTCTTTCAGCCTCCTGTATGCTTCCTCTCCTCCAGATCTCATTCCCTCCCCCAACTTTTTCTTTCTTTCACCCTGCCCCCTTCTTTCTTTCTCTCTCCATGCCCCCTTTCTTTCTGTATGTCTGTCTTTCTTTGTGCACCATTTCTTTCTTTGTTTCTCCATGCCCCTTCTGTCTGTGTCCCTTCTTTCTTTCTGTCTCACTATCCCCCCCACTTCTTTCTTTCTCCCTGCCTTCCCCCAAGCCACCGCCATTGGGAACATGCTGCCACTGCTGCCATCAGGGAACAGGTCAGTGCCGAGTTCTGAGTTCTCCCTGCTTCCCTTTCCCGCGGAGCTGACCAACTCTCGCCACCCGACGTCAATTCTAACGTCGGAGAGGAAGTTCCGGGCCAGCCAGGCAGCAATTGGCTGGCCCAGAACATCCTCTCCGACATCAGAATTGACATCGGGTGGTGAGAGTTGGTCAGCCCCGTGGGGAAGGGAAGCAGGGAGAGCTCAGTACTCGGCGGCGGCCTGTTCCCTGATGGCGGTGGTGGTGGCATGTTCCCCAATGGTGGTGGCTTGGGGGAGGGCAGTGAGAAGGGAAGCAGGTAGCCACGAGCCACACTCAAGTGGTTCACGAGCCGCAGTTTGCTGACCACTGTTCTAGACTGGCCAATGCCAGATACAGGTAGTTGGGCTCAATAAACCTTGGTCCAACTCAGCATGACTTTGCTTATCTTCTCATGTAGATGTTTATGTTGTTATTTATTTTAAACAAGATTTTGTAATCATTTGATTGTATGTCTACAGAAATATTTCTAATAAAAAGTAACGGAATTGGAAACTCAGCATATGATCCAACCATAAATGTATGATACACTTTTTTCTATGACATGTGTATTATATCTATCTCTAAATACAGTATATAAATACAGACACTTTGTAATTTGTTTATAGAACTTTTTAATCATTTTTGCTTTAATTTACAGGTGAAAAAGGACGTTCAGTTTTCGAAGAGTTAGACAAAATGGCCTGTGATGTAAAAAAAGATCCTTTATCTCAGGATGCAGACGTTGAGATTACAGTATTTTGAAGAAGTGGCAGTACTGGGGAAAAATGCTTTATATAAGTCAGGTATCAGATAAAGCAATCATTATGACTCTTACTTTAGCACAGGTGTTAAAGTGTCTAAAGGTTTCTCCTACTTACCCTATTCATCCTTATCATTCTAAAGGAGATACATGTAGTAGTGCTGCTCACCCAGAACTCAAAGAGGATATCGCAGTGCTCTCGTGTAGATCATGAATATAGCATAAGCCAATGAAAGGACCTGGGAAATGAATATTTTAAAACAAAAAAGCACAGCTATAAGAATGTCCTCTAAAATAATAATATAACCCCCCCAACACACACACAAGATTCTATTCCAAAAGAAGTGTAAAAATGGTGTTAGACAAAACAAAGGTGACCTAGAAATAAAGTAAAACTGAAAGCTCTAAGACTAGCAAACTATTTTTTGTGAAAAATCTAACTTGTACTGCTGTATTAAAATACTGAATTGGATTTTCTGTCAAAGGTTAGTTGTCTGATTGTTTCATTTGTTACCAGCTGCAGTCTTGTTTTTAAAGTGCAATGGCCTTAATGAAGCATCAAGCTGAGAACCTGTAAGCAAGAGTCCAAATTCCTCTTCTCCCTGGGATTCTGCTTTTGAATCACTTTGCCCTCCATTTCTTTATTCTACCAAATTAGATTGTAAGCACTGTAAGACAGATATGATTACTATACCCAAATTGTAAATCACCTTGAACAAGAATTTGGAAAGGCAAGTGAATAAATCCTAAATCCAAGAGAATCAGATAACTTGCAAGCCAAGTAAATTGATGTAAGTTAGAATACTGGCCAGTTGCTAAGGACATATATTATGATTTATCTTTTTCTGAAAGATGGATTTCCTGTGAACTTGGTACTGATACAGACTAAGTAGTTGTTCTCTTGTGGCTAGGGACTTGTGGAGTATTCTTTGGTGCTTGCAACTGCCTCTGCCCCCCTCCACTACACCCTCTCGACTGTCCAAACACAAAGAATGCAAGACTGCAGGAGGTGCTGAAAATAGAAGCATGTGCCTTCAGTCTCCTAAAAACAACTATTTAAATTTCACAACTGACCATTAGACAAAATCATTCATCTTTATCCATGTATTTCTGTTTCATTCATCAGATACTAGTCTTCAAGTTTTGAAAGGTCTCCTACTCTTATGGATCTAAGTAAATCCAAGGATGCTAGTTTACCAATCCTTCTCAGAATCCTGCATCGGCAACATCCGGATACATGGAATGTACAGTGACAACATACAACAATGAAGTGGATTCTAAGAATGTTTTTTTATCTGGTTGAATAGTTATAAAAGATGTGAAAAGTTATATGCATAAAGAAAGGAGACCTATGAGTGGACTTTTAGAGTAAGTCAGTTGAAATGCTGCTGTGAATTGTTTGCTGCTGGTTTTCAAAAAAGAAAACTAAAAGTAAAGATGTAAATTTCTCCTAATGGACAGTGAAACGGAGTTATGCAATGATCTAGCCCAGTGGTTCCCAACCCTGTCCTGGAGGACCACCAGGCCAATCGGGTTTTCAGGATAGCCCTAATGAATATGCATGGAAGAGATTTGCATGCCTGTCACTTCCATTATATGCAAATCTCTCTCATGCATATTCATTAAGGCTATTCTGAAAACCCGATTGGTTTAGTGGTCCTCCAGAACAGGGTTGGGATCCACTGCCTATCAAACAAGTGAATTTCTTTGTTTTCTAAGATTGCCTATGTTCTCAAGTTTCAACTGTTCTGCTGTAAGTACGAACAATGAAAAGTCAGCATTTTCCATGTAGAACAGTAGAATGAGGGTAATTTTATAATAGTTTGCCTACTAAATGTTCTATTTAATGCACCTAGTTTGAGTCTATTTTAAGAAGAGAAGTACCTATTTTTCTAGTGCAAGAGGTCAAAAATAACCTTAATTTAAGATTCAGGCACTTAATACCAGCCCTAGAGATGGTGTAAATGCCTGTGACTAGATGTAAGGAAGCATGTAAAATTTTAGCATTTTATAATTTGTGTGCTCTGTGATTTTATGAGAGATCAGTTATGCACATATGTTACTACATACACACATTAATGATTAATACATCCCTAGTTAGGTGCATACTTCACACCTACACATCCATCCCTCCTTATAAAATTATTACTGTATGGTTTTGGAACGGTCATTCCAATTTTTTTATAAGAGCAATTAAAACTATAGTAGAAGAAAGTGTTTAGTGGGCCATCAGAAAAATAATCCTAGTGCCAAGTGTGAGCTATATTCTTTCCACCTAGTCTTGGCTCTAATGATCAGCCATCCATCATGTTTAAAAAAAAAAAAAAGTCTAATGCATAACTTAGTATTGTTAGTGTAGATGGCTTAGTAGAATCAAACCCCAGTGGAACAATCTTCCATATTTCTGAATGTGAAATGCCATCCATGAGGTAATGCTGCAAACTGCCACACACAAGGGTCTGCTCTTTTTTTTGGAAGGTCCAAACACATTTTTATTCTAATACTTTATTAGAATTGTTTGTTTTTATTCTTGGTATTTGGGTATGTTTCGCTTAGTGATGCCAATGTTTTAACCATTTTCAAAGGGGACATACAGAATTAGAATTTAAGTTTTGACTTTTCTTCACAGCAATGGAAGGCAATCTTTCTGCATATTTAAACAACTGGACTGGCCCAGCCATCTTGCTTGTTATGCTGTATTAAAATTGCCTAAGTTGGTGTTCTTTTTTGTTTTAGATACAGTTATTGAAATACCAAAACTTTAAGCCTCCCTCCCCCCCCAAAAAAAAAGAAAAAAGAAAAGATGTAATCTAGAACTTCTGGGTCTTAAAAACAACCTAACTTTTTATATTAAAAAAAGAAAAACAATTGAACAGGTATTTTTAAATAAGATTGGGATAAGTAAATCCAGAAATGTTTAGACTCCTCTGCTCCCATAGCTCTCTAATAATAAATAAGGCAGGCCAGATGTAGTTTTTTTATAGGGATTCCCAAAGTTTGAGAAGGGCCACACTGAATATTCAAATCACTAATCAGGTCAGTTGGGGGGGGGGGGGGGGGATAATGGAAGTACTCCAATAGAGGCCCTGATGCTCAAAAGGTTTCCCTGCTGGTAATGCACAAAAGGATTCTCTGTGGCTGCTACCAATCCTCGAAGCAGCCACCTAAAACCCCAATCAAATATATTACAAGGAGCTCTTTAGTATTCTAATGAGCTTTCCTTGCAATGCACGAAAGGGAATGCCCCCCATTTCCATGGAAATTTTTACGTCAGCTCTAGAGCTGCTGGTAGCTGTTGTGCATATGAGATATGAGTGTATATGCACAACAGCTGCACCCTCCTCATATAACAAAAAAAAGAAACCCACAGCTAAGCATGAAGCCCCTGCTCTCCCTGCCGGCTCATCTTGATTGCTGCTCTGGAGCTGTGATCAACTGAGCCGGCAGGGGAAGCCCCGAAGCCACTAATCATCAGCTTTAAGGAATTCTGCCGGCTCTGTATAAAGATGAGCCGGCAGGAGAGAGTGCAGCAGCTAGGAAGGGGAAAAAATGGATGCAGCTGATAGGGATGGGGAGGGAAGGAGTTGTGCAAGTACTAGGCACAGTACTTCCTCCTTTTACCAGGACTGCTCTGCAAAAATAGCATACATATAATTTGCATGCTATTGTAAAGAGCATCACCTGATTTAAAAAAAAAAAAATAAATAAATTATACCAACGCTGAATTTAATACCATGTTGTCGGAGCTTTGAGTATCAGGGCCAAAGTGTGCTGGGTAGAGTAGGGGATGCAAGAGTCCTGAAGCTTTTTGAATTTGTCACATGATTTAGTACTGTCATCATATTTGCTTGTAGAGTCCAAGAACCCTCCTAGCTTTGCTCCTTTTTCTTAAAATATATGGTAGTGGCAAAAGTAAAATTTTGCCCTCGTGTTGGATTCAGCTGCAAGCAGGAAAAGCATGACAGGCTGAAAAAAATGAGTGCTGCAAGCAGCATCTAATCCATAGTTCAAAGACCCTTGCCTTTTTATGATTCTATGGCACAAAGCTTCATGGAAGGAGCACATTCCCCTGCCAGACACATATTGGTTTTACCAGATGACTCAGAAGTCCCACTTAATACAACTTTTTGTGGCCAGATCCTAGATTTGTATACGTCTTTTAGATTGCCAGTTTCACTTTATAATTGAATAACAGTTCAGTATTTTAAAATGTTATCTTCATGTATCTCAGTTAACTCAATATCCAGTTCACAGTATTTGCTATATAAAACCTCTTTAATGATATGCTGGTTTCATTAACGAAATATTGAAGTTGGTAGTAAAGAATTGTTTATAAGATTAAACAGTATAGTTGTATACATAATCTATATCCCAAGGCTGCAGAGGGAATGCATCAGTTCTGCACACTATTTTCCAATGCCTTAACACCTTTTACTAAAAAGAAACACAAACAAAAAGGCCTCAAAAATATATCATAGCTACACCTGCTCCCTGCATTTGGAAAATATTCTGGCATGCTCAGGTCCTTTTTAAGCTATGGAGTATCGAATGTATCCAGCACTAGAAAGGCATGCAGACAAGACTTGCACTAAATGCTATCATTGGTTAAAACGGTATTAGCTTGCAGGGTAATCTAACAGCAATTGTCTAATTATTCATACTGAAAACTGCAAACACCTCTGAAGATGAGATGTTTAGCAATTAAAATCCAAATATAATAGGAATTTACATAAGCAGTTGCCTTCTTTCTTTCTAAGTAGAAATGTTCATTCCCCTTAGAGAAAGAATACAGAGTTTTAAAAACACACGATAGTCCTCTAAATAAGGATGTTTAGCATAGAAAAAACCTTGTTGATGCTGAATAGTTACTAGTTCTCAGACATTTGCAGGAAAAACATTTATAATGTATCTGAAAGGATTACCCTTTCATTCAATTATCTGGATGGAAGAAGTACTACTCAATCTTACAAGTTTTTAATGGACAGGACCAACAGTGATAAAATCCATATCTATGAGCATCCAGAATCATATTTGATTCTCTCTACATGCTTTAAGGATGATGTGCCTTGGAAGGACAAAAGTAGGTGACATCTCCTGTCAGCAACCTAGTAAGTGAAATATTGTTCATAAACATTGTTATCCCAGGACAAGCAGGCAGCATATTCTTGACTGATGGGTGACAGCACCGACGGAGCCCCGGTACGGACAATTTTAGAGTGATTGCACTCTAAGAACTTGGAAAGTTCTGGTAGGCCGCACCGCGCACGCGCGAGTGCCTTCCCGCCCGACAGAGGCGCGCGGTCCCCAGTTTCTTAGTTTCTGCGGAGCTAAGAAGACGCGTTTCTTTCAATGGCTGTTGAAAGTTCTTTTTTTTCTAGTAAATATCGCCTTCCCGCTCGCGTAAACCCTTTTGGAAATTTTATTTCCGTTGTTTCTTTTCTTTTCGATAAAAAAAAAAAAAAAAATTAATTTTTTTCTTCAGTTTTCGGTTAACCCCGGCGGGGCCTATTGCCATCATTGAGGCCTCGGCCTTCGATTTGGCAGAAGCCGTATTCACTTTCATGCCCCCTCAACCCGGGTTTAAAAAGTGCCAGCGGTGCACTCGACCAATTTCACTGACAGACCCACACAACTGGTGTCTGCAGTGTCTTGGTCCTGACCATCGAGCGTCTACCTGCTTCCGCTGTACGACTTTAAAGAAGAGAACACTTAAAAACCGCCAGATACAGCAGCAGTTATTGTTCGGCAACGAGATGTCTGATTCCGCACCACCGGCACCGACGTCGGCTCCATCTCAGTCGGCACCTACTTCGTCGACACCGCGCGATACCGCGCCGGCGTCGCACCCCACAGGTAAGCCGGCTAAGAAGCCTTCCCCGTTGGAGCGTCCTCCGGTCTCAGTAGCAGCGAGTCCAATCCTGCCGACCACGAGGCACCCACAGAAGCGCTCCGCTCCGATTGAGGTGAGCCCCTCAACATCGGGTTCCTCTTCGGAGTGTAGAGCGGCACCCAAGGTACCGCAGAAGAAAAAAGCGGTACCGGTGCCTTCATTGGACGAGCGCATTGCCGCAGTCCTGCAGGTCCAGCTAAAGGAACAACTCCAACAGCTACTCCCTGCTCTTTTGACTCCAAGCCTTCCAGTCCTGGTCCGGTCTGAGCCGCCGGTACCGACGGTGCAGCAGCCCCCTTTATCGGCATCCACTTTGTCTGTACCGCGGCACATCACTTCTTCGGTATCAATGCCAGTCTTGGCACCGGAACCGAGACACCAGGCTGTTCAAACATCGGCACCGACACAACCTTTAACATCTCCCGGTACTGGTTCACAGAGGTCTGGTAAGTCGACTCATAAAACTCGACACCTGGAACCCTCCACACCGGAGTCACGAGACCGCAGTTTTCAGGTGAGGGACCCTGATCTGTGGGGTGATTCAGAAGAGCCTTTCCTCTCTGAGGGAGAGTGTTCATCAGGGGACGAGGATCCTTCTGGTTTAGATCCATCTTCCAAACCTGATGCAACTTCTTTCACCTCTTTTCTTAAAGAGATGTGTGACTCTTTATCTATTCCCTTGGAGGCTGAATCCAAAAAATCCAAGGCATTTTTAGATGCTCTTGACTTTGACCAGCCTCCAAGGGAATTTCTCAAGCTAACTCTCCATGACATTTTAAGAGAGACATTTTACAAAAATCTAGAGACACCCTTGACCATTCCAGGAGCTCCCCGTAAACTGGACTCCTTATATAAGGTTATACCAATTCCAGGCTTTGACAAGCCTCAACTCCCCCATGAGTCTTTATTAGTAGAGTCTACTTTAAAGAAATCCACGGGGGCTAGTGTATATGCTTCTGTCCCTCCTGGCAGGGAAGGTAAGGCCATGGATAAGTTTGGCAAAAGGCTGTATCAAAATGCAATGCTAGCGAACAGGTCAGGAAACTATGCTTTCCATTTTTCTTTTTATCTTAAGCATCTTATTCAAAGTTTGTCATCTTTTGAGAAATATCTCCCTGACCGTAAGAAATCAGCCTTTCGCCAAATTTCTTCATCGCTCTTGCAACTGCGCAAGTTCATGGTCAGATCAATCTATGACACTTTTGAGCTGACCTCTAGAGCCACGGCTATGTCAGTGGCTATGCGACGACTGGCCTGGCTCAGAGTGTCCGAACTCGATGTCAATCACCAAGATCGACTGGCCAATGCACCTTGCTTAGGGGATGAGCTGTTCGGAGAATCCATGGACTCTACTACTCAGAAACTTTCAGCTCATGAGACTTGATGGGATACTCTCCTTAAGACAAAGAAGAAGACCCCACCTTCTAGGCCTTTTCGTCAACAATCGGCCTATCAACGAAGGTTTGTGGCTCGTCCCTTACCTCAGACACAGCAGCAACCCAGGCGTCAGAGGCAACAACAGAGGCAACCTGCTCGACCTGCCCAGCAGCAACAGCAAATGAAACCTCCTCCTTCTCAAAAGTCAACTCAGCCCTTTTGACTTGGTTCTCTTGGACATAGCCAGTCTTCCTCCTTCTACTCATCTTCCACAGCCCATAGGAGGACGCCTTATACATTTCATAAGCCGTTGGGAAATCATCACCTCGGACCTGTGGGTCCTCAACATCATCCGCCACGGCTACTCTCTCAACTTTCAGACACCTCCTGCCCAAAGTCTGCCAAGAGAGTCTGCTTTCAACACTCCTCGGTCTTCCCTCCTTCTTCAAGAGGTTCAATCCCTCCTCCTTCTGAACGCTATAGAGGAAGTTCCTCTAGATCAGAGAGGGCAGGGGTTCTACTCCCGTTATTTTCTAGTCCCCAAAAAGACAGGAGATCTAAGACCCATTCTAGATCTTCGCGATCTAAACAAATGCTTGGTCAAAGAGAAATTCAAAATGCTTTCCCTGGCCACTCTTTACCCTCTTCTCAATCAAGGCGACTGGCTATGTTCCCTCGATCTCAAAGAAGCATACACTCATATACCGGTCAATCTGGCCTCCAGACAGTACCTACGCTTCATGATCAATCGTTGTCATTACCAATACAAGGTCCTGCCCTTCGGTCTTGCCTCCTCTCCAAGAGTGTTCACCAAATGTCTGATTGTGGTGGCTGCCTTTCTACGATCTCACCACCTTCAGGTCTTTCCTTACCTGGACGACTGGTTAATCAAGGCCAATTCATCTCAGACTGTTCTCCTGGCCACCAACCAAACCATCCTGTTTCTTCAACTTCTGGGGTTCGAGATCAATCTACCCAAATATCATCTCATCCCCACTCAGAGACTTCAATTCATCGGAGCTGTCTTGGACACAGTCCTCATGAGAGCGTTCCTGCCATCCAACCGTCTTCAAACGCTTCAATCTCTGTGTCAGCAGGTGCTTCCACAACTTTCCATCTCTGCCAAGCAAATGATGATACTCTTGGGTCACATGGCCTCCACAGTTCATGTCACACTCTTCGCACGTCTTCACCTGCGCACTCCTCAATGGACCCTAGCTACCCAGTGGTCCCAAGCGATGGATCCTTGCTCACGTCACATATCTGTCACATCATCTCTTCGTCAGTCTCTACAATGGTGGTTGATATCCTCAAATCTCTCCAGAGGTCTTCTGTTCCATCTACCTCCTCATCAACTAGTCATCACCACCGACGCCTCCCCTTATGCCTGGGGAGCTCATTTGAACGCGTTCCAAACTCAAGGCCTTTGGACAGCCCAGGAAAAGAAGCATCACATCAATTTCCTGGAACTCAGAGCGATGTTTTATGCCCTCAAGGCCTTCCAACATCTTCTCTTTCCTCAAGTCCTCCTGCTGTGCACAGACAATCAAGTTGCGATGTACTACATCAACAAGCAGGGTGGGACGGGCTCTCGCCTCTTGTGCCAGGAAGCCCAGAAGATCTGGACTTGGGCCATAAATCACCATCTATTCCTGAAAGCTATCTACATTCAGGGAGAAAAGAATTCCTTAGCGGACAAGCTCAGCAGAATTCTCCAGCCTCACGAGTGGGCACTCGATCCTTTCACTCTACAGTCCATCTTCGCTCAATGGGGCACTCCTCAGATAGACCTTTTTGCAGCTCCTCACAATCACCAGCTGCCCCTATTCTGCTCCAGACTCTACTCTCCTCACCGTCTGGCAGCGGATGCATTTCTCCTCGACTGGTCCAATCTGTTCCTGTACGCTTTCCCTCCTCTGCCTCTCATGTTGAGAACCTTGTTCAAGCTCAAGAGGGAACGAGCCACCATGATTCTGATTGCTCCGAGGTGGCCCAGGCAACATTGGTTCTCCCTTCTACTTCAACTCAGTTCCAGGGAACCTTTTCTTCTTCCACTGTTTCCTTCTCTGCTTACACAGCATCAGGAGACCCTTCTACATCCCAACCTCCAGTCTCTGCACCTGACAGCTTGGTATCTCTCGGGCTGATTTCTCATGATACTATTTTGTCTCAGCCCGTTCGTTCCATTCTAGATGCCTCCTGGAAACCAGCCACTCTGCAATGTTACCATCAGAAGTGGACACGATTTTCTTCCTGGTGTCTTCTTCATCATCTTGATCCCACTTCCCTGGCAGTGGAGACATTGTTGGATTATTTGCTTTCTTTGTCTGACTCTGGCCTTAAGTCTTCTTCCATCAGAGTCCACCTCAGTGCCATTGCTGCTTTTCATGAGCCGGTTCATGGAAAACTTCTCTCAGCTCATCCCCTGGTGTCCAGGTTCATGCGGGGTCTTTTCAATGTGAAACCACCTCTTAAAGCCCCTCCTGTTATCTGGGATCTCAATGTGGTTCTTTCCGCCTTAATGAAGCCTCCATTTGAACCTTTGGCTACCACTCCTTTCAAGTTTCTCACTTGGAAGGTACTTTTCCTTATTGCTCTTACCTCTGCCAGGAGGGTCAGTGAGCTACATGCACTAGTTGCAGATCCACCTTTTACGGTCTTTCATCATGACAAGGTGGTTCTGCGTACACATCCAAAGTTTCTCCCTAAGGTTGTCTTTGAATTCTATCTCAACCAATCCATTGTTCTGCCTGTCTTCTTTCCGAAACCTCACTCTCATTCTGGGGAACAGGCTCTGCATACTTTGGATTGTAAGAGGGCTCTAGCTTACTATCTAGAGCGTACAAAACCCCACAGATCAGTTCCCCAACTCTTTCTGTCCTTTGATCCGAATAAATTGGGACGTCCTGTTTCTAAACGTACGTTGTTTAATTGGCTGGCAGCGTGCATTTCATTCTGTTATGCTCAGACCGGACTGACACTGGAAGGTTCTGTCACGGCCCATAGAGTCCGAGCGATGGCAGCATCTGTAGCTTTCCTCCGTTCCACTCCTATTGAGGAAATCTGCAAGGCTGCTACTTGGTCCTCAGTTCATACTTTTACATCTCATTATTGTCTGGATGCATTCTCCAGACGGGATGGACACTTCGGCCAATCTGTTTTGCAAAATTTGTTTTCCTAATGGCCAACCTCCCTCCATCCCTCCTTTTGTTAGCTTGGAGGTCACCCATCAGTCAAGAATATGCTGCCTGCTTGTCCTGGGATAAAGCACAGTTACTTACCGTAACAGGTGTTATCCAGGGACAGCAGGCAGATATTCTTGCGTCCCACCCACCTCCCCGGGTTGGCTTCTTAGCTGGCTTATCCTAACTGGGGACCGCGCGCCTCTGTCGGGCGGGAAGGCACTCGCGCGTGCGCGGTGCGGCCTACCAGAACTTTCCAAGTTCTTAGAGTGCAATCACTCTAAAATTGTCCGTACCGGGGCTCCGTCGGTGCCGTCACCCATCAGTCAAGAATATCTGCCTGCTGTCCCTGGATAACACCTGTTACGGTAAGTAACTGTGCTTTCTACTGCAATAGGTGTGTCATTCCGGACAGAAGGGTAATATCCCTATGCTTGAGAGCCGAGCAGAAGGAATCCACTCCAGCTTTTCAATCCCTCCTCCTTCATTAGAGGGCTCTGCTGCCCCCTTCAGTTTTTCCTTGTGCACGCGAGCTGGAAGGAGTCTTTCTGATTTGTTCTTTATATTTTTTCAGTCTTTTTGAGTTCTTTTCACAAATTTTTGATGGCTTTCGGTGCTCAGAGCTCCTCTCATCGAGGGTTCATCTTTGCCTGCATGGAGGAACAGACTGAGGCCACAGCTGACAGGCCAATCCCTCTATGGTACCTGTTGGCCAGCCTGCAGAAATTTTTTTCTTGTACAATCCCACTCTGTTCCTTGACAAGTGGATCATATATCCCATCTTGTGAGATCTCTTGTAGGAAGACTCATTTACATTTTTTTGATCCTCTCCTCTTACCTCAGGACTGCCCTCTGACTTCCATTTTACAGCTTATTATTTATATTCCACCTTTAAACAAGGCATATTATAACCAGACATACACAATTGGAGGAGCTAGTCTTTTCTGCTCGTGTTAATTATTTTTCTTTACGCTCAGTATTTTCACGGCTTCGTGTTTTTGTGCTGCAGAAGTTCCCTGTGGGGACAGCTCTGGCTGCAGGAGATTGCAGACTTTACTGGCAAAGTCTGCTTCCAAAGGGTTGGCTGCTTTGCAGTACAGCCTGCCTTCACAGATTAGGGCTCAGAGACTGTTTCCTTGGGAAGCATTGCTCACTCCAGGTTCATGCACTAATGGGTTTGAGTGCGTGCTGAGTGGCTCCATGGCAGTATATCCAGGATCGGGGCCGACTGCGTTCCTCTACCCGTTAGTGTGTGCAGGTCCCAGGAGGGGTGGAGGTCTCTGACCAGAACATTTGGTCCGAGAGACAGTCAGAAAATACCAGCAGTATACATTAAAGTCTTCTTGAGGCAGATGTTCCAGTTTCTTTCCTGCATATAGCATTTCACAGTGAGTAACAGGCTGATAGCCTGTTAGATCAATTGAGGGAGGGGGGGTTCTCTCCAGTTTTGGTTTTTCAGTGGTTTAGGAATTACCCTTAGGTCCCCTCCCCACCCTAAAAATCCTAAAATTACCATGTTGTTTAATCTGGTTTTCCCAGGCTATTGTATTGAAAAAAAAAATTGCTCTCACATTGGCCATCTTGGATTTTCCCAATTTGAATGAAAAGCTTTTATCTGCAAGAAAACAGGTCAGATGGACTCTTCAGAGCAAGATACTTCAGATTCATGCCCTGTTTGCGGTGGATGGCTGGAAGGTGAGCATTCGTGTTCCACATGCTGCGTTGTGCATGAGAGGGTGAGGTGGCCTCGGCTTTAGTCCCCCTGCCCCTTCAGGGGGTTCTGGTGCTGTCAATCCGTGGACCAAAGCAGTTTATATACTCTTTGGAAACAAAAATAGGTTTTGTTGCAAGTCAAATTCAAAGTTTTATTTTCTTATTGTCCTGTTCACTGACCCATACTATGTCCTGTTATGGAGCCTGAACTCTGAGCTTCTTCCTTACAGAGGTAATTGCTCTAAAAAAAAAAAAAAAAGTTAAGCAAACAATAGTTTTTGTTTCAAATCTGACATCGCCTCCTAAGGATGTGTAGCATCCTTAACTGTGATTTTTTCTCCATGGCTTTATGAAGACACCAATATCATCTTTGATATGTATGTGAAGGTGAAAGCAAAAACCAATGAAACTCCAAGAAGGAACACTAAGGACCTTATCTAACATATGGTTATTAGTCTACCAATTTAAATGTATTCTTATTTACCTAATTTTGAATAAAGCAGAAATGAAAACAAGACTCGCAAACATACATTCTTTAAAAAATTTTATTGTTTGAACAAAAAACAGAACTCAAATTTTGCATGGGAAATTGAAAAACTGTACAATTTTACTTTAAACTTGTGAGGTCATCGCAGAACTTTACATACACACAAAAATAAAAATAACCCTGAATATGTATTGTAGCAAAAATGTTTAGCTTTTTTGTTTTCTTTTTATAAAAAGAAACAAAAAACAGATCTATGGCCATCTATAAAAATGAAACACCTGATGAGTAAATATATTTGCTTAAGGCATACAGCATAGCAGCTCACTAACTTTCTAACATACATTTAACAATATGGAGCGTCATTCATTTTTCAGGAATGCACTCAACTCAAACTCTACTGTATATACACCCATACTATCACATACCTCTATAAGTCTTTGAAGAAAATCCTTTGCAAATTGAAATTGTAAGCCTTATTCACACCTCATCATTTAGAGCGATTCTGGTCTCAACTGTGCAACTACATTTTGTTGGATTTTATAACATAATGTAAATCAAAAGGACATATTAGTTGACACATTGGGAAAATCTGGTCTTTTCTCTCCCTGCTTTGCAAACAAAAGTGTCAGAGACTAGTTAAAGCTTAACAAAGGAAACAGCCCTGGAAGAGAGTTTGCACAAAGGGGAGGAGGCTCTAAATAAGACTGCAAGAAATTTTCAGGTTCAGACCAGGTTATTCTAAATAAGTAACTTATCTATACATTTGGCATAGGATGCACAATACTGCTAAGTACCAGTGCACACTTTTTAATGAGCTTTAATACATAGTCTGATGACACTGATGTTGCATACAAAGAAAGCCCTCAATTTGTGAAACAGAATGTTGTGCACAAGTCTCTGGATTAAAAGTTCATCTCTCACAGCACATACTGAAATTTGCATGGGCCTACATTTTTGGTGGGACAGGGGAGAAGAGCAGTATTCAATATTTTCTGTCGATTTTGTTGTTCGTAACACTTAAGAGTCCTGTCTATGTTAACGAAAGATTAGGTTCTAACCTTTGCTAATCTTTTTCTTGTAAATCCACACTTTATTCCGGGACTAGTGGGCTATTTCCATCTACCTGCTAGGACTTTGTAGGAAGCTTCAAATTTCAGAGACTTACACCCCCCCTCATACCTCATCACTGTCACTAGTTCTGTAAAGATCAGTCAGTAGCAAAGCAGCCAAGAAGAGAGAGGGGAACGTGGACACTCCCCGACAAGTATTTTCTGCTCACAAATAGAAATGCAAAACAGCGACAAGTAAACATAATTGAAACAGGATATTAAACATTAGTAACCTGAACAATAATAACAATGCTATAAGTAGAAACAGCATGCATTGACAGAAGGGGGACACCCTAACTAGGGACCCTCCAAAACTGAGTGCTAAACCCAATTAGATAGCACTCTATAAAGGCTGGTCAGAAAATAGAAATCCAGCTTACCAGTACTTGAAAGGTAGACAATCAGCGAATCAGGATAATACAGGACGGGTTCCTGGAATAAAGTGTGGATTTACAAGAAAGAAGATTAACAAAGGTAAGAACTTAAATCTTTCATTCTTGTACAATACCACTTTATTCCGAAACCAGTGGAATGTAACAGAGCAGTCCCAGAGAATCAGGGTGGAACTGAAAAGCCCGCTACCAAAAAGAGACACCAAAATCAGCATCCTGCTTGGTCACCAAATTGATCCTGTAAAACTTGGTGAACGTATGCAAAGACAACAAGGTAGTAGCCCTGAAATCTCATCCAGAGGAACCGACGATGACTGCCCAAAAATATGAAACACCTCTGGTACAATGGGTCCACACTGCCACATAAGCCGCAGAAATGGCTGTATGGATCCACCTGGAAATGATGGCATTAGAAGCAGGCCTACCTTTGAGGGCAGGATCTGCTAGAATAAACAGGTTGTCAGAGAGTAGAAACTTGGTGACTTCCAGATATTGCAACAAAATCCTGCGCACGTCCAAGGACTGCAACACCTGGTCCTGCTCCCTCGAACCAGAAAAAGCAATACAGGAAGTCAGACATCCCAATTCACATGAAAAGTGGAACTGCTTTCGGAAGAAAGAAAGGAACAGTGGACAGCATCAGACTGAAATCCGCAATACACATATAGGATCCCTACAGGAGAGCCTGAAGCTCTGAAACTCTAAGGGCTAAGGTAATAGCCACCAGGAAGACTGCCTTGATTGTAAGATCCATAAAGGGCACCTGCACCAAAGATTCAAACGGCTGGCGAGCCAAAGAGCAGAGAACCAGAGTAAGATTCCAAGTGGGACAGGAGGCCTAAGTCGCACAGCACCCTGCAGGAAATGAGCCACATCCAGATAAGCTGTCAATATGCCCTGCAAAGATGGAGGGCCCAAACGTGAAAGTCATGCAATCGACACCTAAAGCGAAGCTACCGCTAGACCCTTCATCAGACCATCCTGCAGAAACTCCAGGATACGAGGAATTGATGGAGCAGACGGGTCCACCTGACGCAAGGTGCACTAGGCAAGGCACAACTCCAAGCCTTCGTATAGGTCACCCCCATGGACTTCTGTTTGCTGTGAAACAATGTGTCAACCACCACCGAAGAATAGCTCTAGCTAGTCAAAGCCGTGCACTCAAGAGCCATGCCCATAAGACCAAAGTGGTCTAGATCCTGCATTGGATTAGGATCCTTTGTGAGAAGGTGAGAATGACAAGGGACCCATAGACCCCAATCCTGCTGGAGCTGAATCAAGTCAGCATACCATGGCCATCTTGGCCAATTGGGTGCAACCAGAATCACCGGACCCTCATGAGCTGCTATCTGACTCAACAGATGCCCCATCATGGACCACGGAGGGAAGACATAGAGGAGACCTTCCCATGGCCAGGGTTGAAACAGAGCATCCAGGCCCTCGCAGTAGGCCTCTCGATGATGACTGAAGAATCAAATCAGCTTTCTTGTTAGCTGCAGTTCGAAAGTGGAACACCCCCACTGAGCTACTATGCAATCGAACGCTCTGAGACAGGGACCACTCTCCAGGGTCCAGTATCAGATGACAAAAAAATAAATCTGCTTGAACATTGTCTACTCCCGCTACTTTGTGCTGCTGACAGCACCACAAAGTATCTCTCCGCCTACCAGAAGAGAAACTGAACCTTCACTCTCAGGAAGACTCCTCATGACCTCCTGCCAATTGATGTAAGCCACTGCCTTGGCATTTTTCATGAAGATATGGATGGCTCAATGACAGAGACTACCCTTGAAGTGGATAAGAGCCAGCTGAATCGCCCAAAGCTCCAGGCGATTGATCAAAAACTTGCACTCTAAGAGCACCCACTGATCCTAGACAGGGACTGTCATATACACCACTCAACAGCCTTTGAGACTTGCATCTGCAAACAGAATCACCCAATTCAAAATCCGGAGGGGAAGAACCCTAGAAAAGCAAGAAGAGTCACAACCACTATGCAAGAATGTTCTGCGCCACAGTCATCCAGAGCAAGGGTGCATGTAACGGGTCCCGCTGGGGATTCCAGCACGAAAGCAGAGCATCCTGCAGTAGATGCATATAGGCTCAGGCCCAAGAGACCACATCGATTGATGATACCATGGTCCCCAGAACCTGGAGGTATTGCCATGCAGTTGGTACCGGAGAGGCCAGAAGGTTCCCTGACAAGCTTTCGAAGCTTCTCCTGGCAGGACGTGGGCAGGAACACTTTGCTCTGTCCTGTGTGAAACTGAACTCCCAGGTATTCCAAATCCTGCGCCGGCTCGAATTGACTCTTCCTGAAGTTGATCACCCAGTCCAAGCGCTGCAGCAACTGTACCACCTGATGAACAGCCTGACGCCCCATGGACAGCAAGGGATCTCTGATCAACCGGTCATCTAGATATGGATGAACCAGGACACAAAGGATACAAAGATGGACCGCCTCCACCACCACCATCACTTCGGTGCAGGTCTGGGGTGCCATTGACAATCCAAAGGGCATCACCGCAAACTGGAAATGTTGCCTCAAGACATGGAACTGCAGACACTTCCGGTGGTCCAGAAAAATGGGAATGTGGAGATATACCTCTGTCAGATCGAGGGAGGCTAGAATCTCCCCCAGTGCCACTGATGCTATCACCGAGTGCAGTGTCTCCATGCGGAAGCGAGGCACTTTCAGCACCATATTGATCACTTTGAGGTTCAGAATTGGTCTTCAATTGTCAGATCCTTCCTTTGGAATGATGAAGTATATCGAGTAATCCCGGAATCTGAGTCTCGCTCTGGTATGGGTTCTATTGCCGCAATATCTAGAAGTCTGTGCCCGAATCACCTTCTCTGGGTGGCCCGCAGGTGAATGCAGAAAACACTCGGTCAGAGGATAGAGAAACTCCAGTTTGCAGCCATCTCTGAGAACCTTCAGAACCCAGTAGTTGGAGGTAATGGCCTGTCATTCTACCAAAAAAGCTGACAACCATCCCCCGATGCGCGGGGGAGACACTTTCTGGTGTCAGAACTTTTTCTTTTGCAGAAGCCTCCAGACGATTTTCCCTGGATGGTTGACATCAAGACCTGCCAAAGCATGGTCTAGCACGCAAAGAGGACCATTGTCCTATGGAAGAACCCGAGTACAGATGAGAGCGCCTGAAGAACAAAAATTAGGATGCCCTGAACCACTGGGAGGGCAGGATCTATTCAGAGGCAGCGTATTGAACCTGCGATCCTGCACACTGGACATAAGGTCATCCAGACCTTGGCTGAAAAGCAGCTGTCCCTTAAAGGGCAACTGGCTCACAGTCGCTTTAGAAGAAGAATCGCCAGACTGCTGCCGGATCCAGAGCATCCTGTGAGCCGAAACAGAATAGGTGGAAAGCTTAGCAAAGACTTTCAAAATGTCATACAAGGCATCAGCCATATAATCCACTCCCGAGATTATAAAATCCGAGTTACGAAGCACCAGTGTTGGGATCATGGCACAGCGTAGAATGGCATGCCTGAGCCACGAAGAAGAGGCTGATGCCACCTGAACACCAGCCAAATCAAACAGATGCTTAAGAACAAAATACACACTGGGGAGAGAAGTGCGCTTGGTGACCTGCACCAATGAGGAATCCACCTTCTGGGAAGCAAAGTGCTTGTTAAAGGCATCTGCCAGGGAATAAAGCTGCTCCACAGCATGAGCACAGCACAAGGGACCCTCAGAAGTTTCTTCAATATCCGTATAAATCCAAACAAGGTCAGGATGATCATGAAAAGAGGTGGATTGTGGCCTCCGGTCACTCATGAGGGAACAATCTGTAGTGAAAGGCAGCTCAGACTGCAGCTTTAATGCCTGTAGAGATTCAGAGATCAAATCCACAAAAAGCATGTGCTTGAAAAATCTGTGCACAGTAGGATCCTCCCTCAAAACAATAGGATCCTCCCTCAAATCAGGGGCTCCGCAGTGATCCGGATCCTGGAGATCCAGATCTGCCACACCGCCCTCCTGCGAAAGCAGAGGTATGGAAAGTGAATCTGGTGCAACCGCAGGCACTATCTGTGTACCTGCCAGCACCCCCTAGGGGAGGCAAGAGAAAAGGCCCTGGACCACAATCGTAGGGGTCCCTGTGCCCAGCTTGGAGGCTGGCTGGAGGAAGACAGGCAGAGACTATTCCACCCCCCACCTCCCATTATGCCTGATAAAGCATATCAACAAAATCTGGGGAAAACCCATCCTCTGCAGTGGGAGCCTACCCCTGTGCTCCAGTTGGGGACTGTTTGGAGGATTTACTAGGTTTATCCTCTGAGATGCACTTGTGTTTCACAGTAATATCACCTGCACACTCCCCAGGGCCCCCAAACACCATTTTCACAAGTCGGAACGAAAGGAGCTCAGAAGGCACTAGAAGATCCTCCACAGAGGTCGAAGGCACCAAAATCTGGGCAAGTCTAGTTTCCAAGTTTGTTAAGACTTTCTATCCCGCACTTTATGGTAAAACCTTCTTGTCAGCTTACAATTCTAAGTTAAATTTAAAGAACGTGACATTTAAAACAAGACATTTAAAACAAGACAGTGAGGGTAAATAATAGAAATTACATTCTTTTAAAAATAAGGGGGAAGGATAAAACATAAGGTTTCAAGTCATGTGCTTGTTTTATTTTTTCAACGATTGCTGCACATTTACAATTTTCAATTACTAAAAGCCTCATTAAAAAGGAAAGTTTTTAATTCTTATTTGAAGAATCTCAAGTTAGAGTCTAATCACATATTTTTTTGGTAAGGTATTCCAAAGAATAGGGCCATAAACTGAAAAAGAGGAATTTCATATGTGTTCATGAACTACTTCTCTATATGAAGGGATGACTAAGGGCTCCTTTTATCAAGCCGCGCTAGTGGTTTAATGCGCATTAAACCGCTGGCCGTGCTAATATCTGCCTTGAGCAGGCGGTAGTTTTTTGGCCAGCGCGGGGGTTAGTGCGTGATTAAAAGTCACGCGCTAACCCCGCTTGATAAAAGGAGCCCTAAATGTTTTTGACCAAAGACCTAAGTGTTCTGCTTGACAAATATGGAATCAAAATATGCAAAAGATAATGTGATTTGTCATTAACGTTTTAAAGACTAGCAAAATAATTTTTAAAGTAATCCTTTGTGGAACTACTAGCCAATGAGCCTGCTTTAATAAAGGAGTAATATTGTACTTCTTTGCATTCTTTATTAAACAAATTGCTATATACTGGATATTTGGAATTCTGCGTATTTCTTTATGGGTTATACCAACCAAAAGAGAGTTACAATAGTCAATCTGTTGAACCCACCGCAAATCAGGTATGAATCCATGACATCCTGCCCTGGGAAGTCATCTATGTGTTTTGTTCCCAAAAATGAAGCTGGCAAGTATAAAAAAAAACTTTAAAATGAAATCTGGAAAAATCCAAGATGGCCACTGAAGACCTAGTTTGACTAAAAATAGCCCGGGAAAACCTCAGACAACCCTCAAAAACCAAGATTTTAGGGTGGGGGAGGGGAGGGCATGCAGGGAAACTACCTAAAAACCCCTTCTGAAAGAACCCCCCCCCCAAAAAAAAAATCTCTGATTCAAGCTGTTAGCTGGTATTCACAGAAACATGCTGATAGGGCAGAACAGGGAGATCCCTCTGCCTCAACTTGCTGGAAAGTTGAACTTTTGAATCTTCTGACTGCTCCACCAGCCTGACTTCCATGACCGGTCACCTCTGCTACACTTGGACATGCTGCTCAGCATGCCTGAGCCCCGATCTGATGTGCAGGCTGTCCAGAGGGCTTACTGACAAGCAGGGAACAGTCCAGAAACAGACTTTCCCAAAGATCTGTGATCTCCCGCAGTCGGAGCTGTCCCCACAGGGAACCTCTGAAGCACGAGGGTAAAAACCATGAATGCAAAGATTGAAATTACACGAAATAAAATACGTGGAGAAAAGGTAAGCTCCTACATCTCCTACATGGCTTGTAGGAAAAAGACTGATATTTAAAGAACCAGCGACAGTGATGAGATATGAGGGGGAGAAGTTTAAGTCTCTGAAATTTGAGGCTTCCTACAAAGTCCTGGCAGGTAGACAGAAATAACCCACTGGTCCTGGACTAAAGTGGGATTGTACAAGAAACTTCTATTACTTCAACACAGATTCTCAAATTTATTGAATACAGGAAGCAACCTATTGAGCTATGAGTGTGATTAATCATCATTAAAACATACACAAAGGCAATTTCAACAAGTTTCAAGTTTTCTTTTTGGCCCAGTCTCAGCTGTACATGCCAAGCAACAATATGGCAATGTGTTCTCTCATCTCT
This sequence comes from Geotrypetes seraphini, assembly GCF_902459505.1. Lineage (NCBI taxonomy): Eukaryota > Metazoa > Chordata > Amphibia > Gymnophiona > Dermophiidae > Geotrypetes > Geotrypetes seraphini. The sequence goes on from NC_047094.1 coordinate 108,866,938, forward strand.
AATCTGTCTCCTATAGAGAGATGTAACTGATTTTGAGCTTTTCCATTTCTAGGCTTTTAAGTTTCTCTTTATTTATCTGCTTCCTCCAGAAGCAGTAAATTGATTTCACAAAAGTGTCATGTGCGATAGTAAAGTCCAGAAATGTGAAAAACGTTTTCTCTGCCAAAAAAACCAAAAGGTGGGCGAGGTTTAAATTGGGCTTATAATTCATTTTGGAATGTTGTTATTAGGGTTACGCGGCTGACACTGAATATGATAAAGAATGGGTTTCATTGACTATTTAAGAAATCAACAAAAAGTCATTCCACACACTTGGCAAGTACATCATTGTATAAAAACAAACCTATTGCTGAAAGAAATTTCCAGCAACAGCCTCCTGAACCACAGCTATTGCTTATTAGATCATGCAGATATAACTGATCTATACATTTGGGGACATTAGTAAGCAGAAATATAAAGTTATCTTTCACCTTTCAAGCACATGGTATTTTAATCAGGACACTTTACATGCATACTAATACATACATGGAGCAGACAGTGCACTATATACTACAAGAGGACATGAAGATCAGTGAGACAAAGTAATCACATACTGCACCATAACTACAGAGATTATAATATGGTTCTTCTATAAACAAATTCCAATATCTTTTGACAGCCCCCTTTCAACATTCCCAAGATTTCCAACAATGTTCTTAAAATACTGACAGCTTCCACTTCTGTCAGTACCAGCCTTGCAAATAGTCTCAAAATGCAAGCTGAGAATTCCCAGTACTGCCTGAAGATTGATTCTTGCACAGTCTGATCAGTGCTTGATGCAAGGCTAATATTTCAATGCCAAGAAAGCTACAGCTATGAATACTTAAACATAAATAGGTGAAAAGATAAATTACTCCATAAATATGCATTGATATACCAACTTACTTTTAAGCACTGCACTTGTCAAATGCTGAGCCACAGCCAAATTGTTCAGCAGCACTGATGTAAGATGATATACCAGCTTCAGCTGATCCACTCTGTGTGAAAAGCCATGCCAAATAGATTGTAGCACTGCTAACTAGGGCTCTTAAATCAGACATATGATTGTTAAAAATGTATCTGGCATATGTCAGATCTGAGATTCTCCTGAGGCGAACTATATTCAACCTGTATGTTTCTCTCAGCTGGGTCAGATGAAATAGGATGATGTAACAGTGCATAATATTTGTATATGCTTTGAAAAATCATTTTTAAGGAGACTTTTTTCAATAAAACGCAAAACTAGGTTTTTAGGGGGTAGCTATTAAGGCCCAAAGAATTACACAGAATCACTGTTTTGATAGGTAAGTTATATTTTGCCTGTTTAATCTATACTGAACATACATGCAACATGATTTTTGTATAACCAAAGAAGCCAGTAACGGACAAATTTGATTAAAACTACTACTACTTTTCATGCCTTGATGTACAAAATCTCGTTTGGTTATAGCTAAAACACAAAACTTATGCTTGATGATATACTTAAGTCACCCTTTTCTCTGAAGACCCTTAAGGAGACTCAGCTGACAAGGTATAACCCAAACTCTTTTAGTAAAATGTTTACGTGTACCTAATATACTCTCAGAGGCATATATAGGGGTCCGTTTACTAAGGCACACTAGCTGATTTAGCACACGCTAAACGCTAATGCATCCATTATAGTCTATGGATGCATTAGTGTTTAGTGCACGCTAAATCGGCTAGCGCTTTAGTAAAAAATCCCCATATTGAGCTACATTAGATGTTTCATGTGGCAATTAGTGCATATTAACTACTAATGCGGCACCATGCTGTTTGCACACATTAAAATCCACATTAAATTCCTGATGTCGAAATTTGCATTAAGGGCAGTAGAATGAATAAGGACTGTGCCATGCAATTAGCAGTGGGTTGCTACTGCACATTAAATGTTATGTTTTATCTGCTGTGTTAGCAGTTAATGTCATTTCAAAAAGTAAGCAGTTTGCCATACCTCATCAGCTGTGGTAGCTACCTTTGCTTTGTACTACTAGCATTGCGGCCCTCCCAAGGTTTTGTACCCAAACAAGTCCGGTTTAAAACCTTAGCACACTATAGCGGTCTTAATGTTTTACCCCTTTGCTTTTCCTTTTTTTTTTTTTTTTTTAACCACACTGATCTTTTCTTGCAAAACAGATCTTCAGTGAAACTACATTTACATTCTAAATAATAAAATGAAAAACTGGTCCTAACACAGGTGTAATACTTGGAAACAATATGGAATTTAAAAAAGGTACCCATTACACAGATGTGCCTGTATGCAGCTGTATTTCTATAAAGCAAATAAATACTCAAGGCCACTAATCCCTACAGGGGAAAGAACGTTGCTTTCTAGTACAATAGACACTATATTCCTGAACTTGTGGGTAGTTAATTTCTTCTCACAAGAATTCTTATAGGAGGCTTCATTAGCATTCTTTTGCTCCGCCTTCCATCCCTTTGAGTTGACCTCCAATTCCTCAGTTGTTTCTCAACAAGAGAGATGGTAAGAGCCTATCTTTTCTGCTCGTTTATTTTTCAATTAAATTGGGGGGGGGGGGATTTCTAACCGTTTGCGAGGCTTTTCATGCTGCCGAGGATCCCATTCTTGAGACTGCTTTGGATGCGGGAGAGAAAAGACTCTGAAGTTGAGGGTCTCCTTCCAAGGGGCTGACTGCTTTGCAGTACAGTACACCTAATTGAATAACCTGCACTAAAGGTTCAGGGGATCAGGGACCATTGTCTTGGGAGCAAGGCTCACTCCAGGTGTGTCTACAGTGGACTTAAGCGCAGGCTGAGTGGCTCCATGAGGTTTTTTTCAGCATCAAGGCCGACTGATCTCCCCCCCCCCTAATATGCACGTGCAAAGTCCGATGGGGGGGGGGGGAGTTGAGGTCTCCAGTTGGTTCGTTGGACCCAAGAGGCAGTCTGAATTCCAGGCTTGTTGAGGCAGAGATTTTCCCTGTAAGCTGTTTACAGCTTCGGCACTTGCAGCTCTCAGCACGGCACAGCTAACAGGCTGACAACATGGAATAATAAAGGGGGGGGGGATGTCTTTAAAACCAATTTTTTGTGGTTCTGGGGTTAGAGCTAGGATCCTCCACCTCTAAAATCCCCAAAACACTAGTTTTGGACCTCCGTGTAGCTCTCCTGGGCTGTTTTTGGTGCTACAATCGCTGCCATGGCAGATCTTGGATTTCTCAATTTGAAAATAATTACATTACATTAGTGATTTCTATTCTGCCTTTTATCTTGCGGTTCAAGGCAGATTACATAAGAATTGTTATGATATTAAGAAGTACATATGTTAAGATATTAAGAAGTTCTTTAGGAATAGTTTTAAAATTTTCTAATCTGCTAAGTAGTAGTTGGTAATTGCAGGAGGAGTTTGGAACATGTTTAGTTGTGTTATATTGGTTTTATGTATTTTTTGAAGAGTAGGGTTTTTGTTTCTTTTTTGATTAGCCTCTATCTGCTTCAAAAACCTCGATTTTGCTTAAAAACAGGTGTTAAGGACTCCTCAGGTCAGATATCTTGGATTCATGCCATGTTTGCGATGGATGGCCATCTGAGGATTGTCCATGTTCCACATGCTGCACAACACGTGTAAGGCAGGCGGGAGCCACTGGATTAGCGTCCTCTGGTCTCTCGGGGTGTTAATGCCCAGTTGGTGTGAAGGGCAGGAAAAAAGTCCAGATTTGAGCCGGGAAGCAACACAAGTGCGTCTCTGGCAAAGCACAGCCTTAGTGCTGCCGCAAAACCCCAGAAAGTAGCTCATGAGCATCTGCAGGGGCTGTGTCTTAGTCAGGGCCGCATGGAACCCTTGGGGATTGCTGCCCTGCTGGTGCCGGGGATTTCTCCCCTAAGAGTGCAATTCCCCAGCAAAAATGCCATGTGCAAGATAGGGATGTCCAGTCTGAAGAGGACTAGGATGAAGTGTGCTCTATTTCAATACCTTTACTATCCCAGTTAGGGTCCTTTGTAGCAGGAGATGAGATCCAGATCTGTTGGAGGCCCCTGATCTCGGGGATGACAACTGTGCGCAGATTGTTTAAGCCTTCAGCGCTTTAAAAGATGATCACAGAATTTCTCCAGGAACAAAAGCACAGGCCACCTGTTTTCCCACTCATAAAGACATTACCAAAATGCTCACAGACCATTTCAAGGTCTCGGAGGGGCCCCTTTGGTTGGCCAAACCTCTATCTGATAGATACTGAATTTAATTAGCTCTTTATCCCACCAAAGGTGGATTCACTGATGGTGCAGGTTACAAAGTATACCTCCATTCCCAGTGAAGGCAGCATGGGATTAAAGGATGCACAGGACTGCAGGCTGAATTTTGTTCATAAGCTCTTCAAGGGTGCAGATGATGAATTAAAAGCAGCAGCGTCATCGTCCTTTGTTGCTTGGGCTTGCAAGTCCAAGTTGCGCCACAATCCAGAGACCATTGTTGGGAGAGATTACCAGTTTTTAATGTCTGGAGTGGATTATGTAGCTGTTTCTCTGTATGATCTTTTCAGTCCTAAGCAAAATGTCTGCTTATTTCCTCTCTGCCTGCAGGATGCAATGGATCCGTGGGTGGGGGATTCCTTCCTCCAAGGTGATTTTGAGTAAATTACCATTTAAAGAACATTTACTTTTTGGAAAGGTCTGGATGATCTCCAGTATGCAGGATTGTAAGCCAAAGTCTTTACCAGACAGCAGACCTCGAGCTCCTAGGGGGTCAGGTTGTGGTAATTTTCATGCCTCCAGACAATATTGTCAGTTTTTGGGAGGACCTACAGGCCAGAGATCCTTTCAAGGCTCCAAAGATTTGGAGTGGCCATGCACCCCCAATCTTCAGGACCCTGCTCTGCCACAACTCCTAAGATGTAATTATGACAACAAGCACACCTGCATAGAGTGGGTATACAAGTACATCCATATCTAGATGACTAGCTAATAAGAGCCCAGTCTGAATCCAAAGGCAGACTAACAGTTCACAGAGTAATTCAACTGCTGCAGAAGCTAGACTGGGTAGTCAACTTTTGGAAGCGCCACCTGGAACTGACGCAGATATTGGAGTATCTGGAAGTCCAGTTCAACACTAGGGAGAACAAAGTGTTCCTCTCAAAAGCCCACAGAAACTTCTGCATCACATATGGGAGTTTCAGAGCGAGACTGCTCAGCCAGCCTGCCATTATTTACAGGTGCTAGGATCAATGGTTGCAACCATGAAAGTAGTCCTCTGGGTAAGGGTGTACTTGCATCCGCTCCAGGATGTGCTCCTCTCCAGATGGTGCCCACAGAAGGATGCTCTACTTTCACGATTGTGCCTGCAGAGGGATGTGCTCCAGCAGTAGGTGCCTTGGACAGCGGAAACTCTTCACAATCTAGCCTGGTGATTAGAGCCTCAGTCTCTTACCAGAGGATTTCTCCTTCTCATCTCTGCATGGGTGATCCTGATGATGGACACATTGCGAGGGGCGTCCAGTTCAGGGACACTGGTCCCCTTCCCAGAGGAAGTGGTCAATCAATCGCTTGGAACTTCAAGCCATCCACAGGGTACTTCAGGCATTTGGGAGTTAACTGAGAGCAAAGTGGTACAAGTTTTCTCGAACAATACAATGGTGGTGGTCTTGTCAATCACCAGGATGTACCAAGAGTGCTAACTCTACTTTTGGAAGCCCAGCTACTGTTTCAATGGGCAGAAGCCCATTTCTTTCCACTCTTGGCAGCACATGTGGTCAGAGAGTGCAATGTGCAAGTGGATTTCCTCAGTCAGAAAACCCTACATCCCAAGGAGTGGGTCACTGTCTCAGAAGCCTTCACCTTCATTGTGAATTGGTTGCAATGCCCGACATTCGGTCTGATGGTATCGGCAGCCAACAAGGCAGCAGCTTGGTTCTTCAGTCAAAGATACAAGACATGAAATGAAGGCCTGGACACTCTGGTACAATCATGGCCAAAGGCAGGAAGTCTTGACGCCTTCCCTCCATGATATTCTGTGCAGGATAATGGTATACTAAGGGCTGGTGATACTAGTAGCACTATATTGGCCAAGGTATCCATTGTATGCAGACCTGGTCCATCTACAAAGGAATCAAGGTCTAAGATGTATGAAGAAGGAGACTATAGCCGCATATGCAAATGTCTGGAAGCACTTCCAAGCTTGAAGCGCTCAGTACCGGACCTGAGGTGAACTCAGTACTGATCTCTGTGGTGCTCACCTTCCTGCAGGAAGATCTGGAAAAAGGCCTAGAGATTGGGTCCCTAAAAATTCAGATTGCAGGGCTCTCATGTCTTGGGCTTATAATTAATAGAAACACTTTAGCCACACATCCAGATGTGGCCAGGTTTTTGAAGGGTGCTTTGCACCTCCATCCTCTGCAGCGACAGTCTTTTCTTGCATGGAGTTTTAAACTGGTCCTAAGGGCGCTAGGTAGAGAACCCTATAACCTATTGAGCGAGCTTCTCTGATGGACCTTACCATCAAAATGGTGCTTTTGGTGGCGATTACCTCAGTCCGAATGTCAGGCTTTGTCATGCCAAGATCCATTTCTCAGAATTTCAGATTCCAGTGTGGTCTTATGCACAATCCCATCTTTCTTACTGAAAGTGGTTTCCAGCTTCCACATCAACTAAGTACACTTGCCTGCCTTCACTCCCTCAAGATCGAGAGTGATCAGGTGTTGAAATTGTTGGATGTGGGCAGATTTACTGTGGTATGTGGAGGTTACGAATAAATTTAAACTGACGGATCATCTGTTCATATGGTTGGGGGGCTGCCTGCAAAGGCCACCCAGCCTCGAATGCGACTATTTCAAAAGGGATCCATATGGACATTTCTTCAGCCTATATTGAAGTGGAAAGTGTCTGCCTATATCCATGAAGGTGCGCTCCACTAGAAGCGTGACTTCCTCAAGGGTGAAATCTTCAGCGGTGTCCCCGTAAAAAAATCTGTGGAGCGCCCACTTGGTCTTTTCTCCATAAGGTCACAAAGTTTTACAGGGTGGACGTGGAGGCCAAACAGGACTCCACATTCAGATCTTCAGTTCTGATAGCAGGCTCCTCTGTCCCACCCTAAACTCGGGGGATTGCTTTGATTCATTTCAGAGGTTCAGGAATAAAATGTTGTACTAGAAGGAAAGATTAAGTTCTTATCTCGGTAATCTTCTTCCTAATAGACAGATACTCTATTCCTGAAGCACGCCCTATCAGATGATCATTTGCCTGCTTACTGCTTCAAATTTGCTGGGGAATCCAGACATCTTGTTTCTTTCCTTTATTCAGCTTTGACAAGGATAAAAAATGCATTTGCCGCATTGAAAAATCTAGGGGTTATCTATAGAATCTCCCAGGTTGGGAACTTGTTTGTAATGTAAGTTGCCTTGAACCTATTTAGGCATATAGTTTGACTCATAAATCCCAGATTAGATTTTTTTTACCTTGTTATGTATTGCAAATGGTTAAGTGGTATTTTATGTTATATATTTAATGATATGAGCAGAGCAGACATGTTTCTCGGTGAACACCCCATACCCCTCCCTATTCTGTTTCTTCTCCAGGGCTATCTGCTTTAGTACGAACTGAGGAATTGGAGGACAGACCAGAGGGATGGAAGGTGGAGCAAAAGAATGTGAATGAGGCTCCCTACAAGAATTCTCACAAGAAGGGACTGACTACCCAACTTCAGGTATAGAGTGTCTGTCTACTAGAAAGAAGTTTACCGAGTTAAGAACCTAATCTTTCTAAAGGAAGTAAAGGAAGTAAATAAAGAGAAATAGAAGATAGTATTGCCTGGAATTATTTATTGCCTGTGGAAGTCACTATAACTTCCCAAGAGTCATCATATTTTTCTACTATACAAATAAAATTGCTAGATCCTGAATTTATGAAATTAATTTGCAAAGGAGGGAACTATCCACAAAGATGATGTGAAGACTTTATTCTCACAAGATTTTTGTCTTTTGATAGTGAGAATGGAGAGTGTGGGTTCATGGGCTGGCACAGACAAAAGATGTAGAATAGTCAAATCTAGGGCAGGTCTTAGCACTTGTGGAGCCCTATATGGACAAGACTGGCATCTAACCCCCTCTCTCTTTCTGACACTCTCCTCCCCAATTGTACCTTAAATTGTGTCTCTCCCTGCGTCTACAGCTTGCTGGTGGCAGAAGTGATTCACCTGTGCTGCCAGGGGCTAGAACCAAAACCATCCTATGGCTTCTCACTCCCTGTAGAAATAGGAAGTTGTGTCAGCGGAGGTGGGACACCATAGATGGAAGGCTCTGGGACTGGCCCCTGGCAGTGCAGGTGAATAACTGTCATTAATGGTGAGCTACAGACAGGGAGACACACCATTAAAGGTATAACATAGAGGGGTGGGGGTATCAGATAGAAAGATACCCGACTCCAGGGGAAAGGGTTCAGAGAAAGAATCAAAAGGGTTGAGAGAGGGGTGAGATGCTGGATTCAGGGGCAAAAGAGAAGGAAACAAAGGTGCTGCCTTGGTTAAGCATGGGGACCTGTACCACTGCCCATTGTCCCTGCTTAAAGTTTGGCCCTGGTCAAATCTATGCCACGTGTTTTAATTTTTATTTTTAAATATATGGATTCCTATACCAAAAAAACAAAGATTTTAATTTGTCATGTACCAATGCATACACACACATCCATGTAAAGAATTCCTTCCTAGCCATACCATGGTTAATATTTTATAACATGTTACCATACAAACAAAAGTAGCCAGAGAAGTCAGCTGGCCAAAAAAAACCAAACAAACCCAAACCACCTGCAGATATACAAATTGCTGAAAAACAAAAAAGGGGAAATCCTTATACTGTTATCATTAGGCCAACATCAGCTCACAAACAGTGCAGCTGTTAGAATGCTGGTAGAAACCTCCATTGCACATTTGCTTGTCTTTAATTATTATTTTTGCACCAGAAGTTAAACTGTACAAAGGATGGTACAGAGGCATATATAAAAGCAGAGTACAACAAAGTCTCAATAGAAAAAGAAGAAAAAATTAATATGTATTGGGCTGCCCTGAGCAAATGCAAAAAGGATAGATTTCTTTTCTTTGCTGCTGTTTCTTCTTTTACAAAAAGAAAAATTGTGTACATTAAAAAGAAGCCATTTTAGAACAAGATATGTTCATAATAAAATGCCCCAGTGTCATAGAGGCACTGCCTAGAACTTCACTCCTGGAGAATTATAGATGATACACCTAATATTAGCCACTTGAACACAATCTTTTTGCACAATGCTGTAACTGGGCCATTTCAAACAGAACCATCTTTTTCTGTTCTGCTTAATTACGGGGGCATTTCCAAAAAAACACCTGCATAGATACAAAGACTGCAGGCACTTATTTTAGTTACAGTAACTATCTAAACTGTCAAATCAGGCTGTGCACAGCATATAAATAACAATAAATACATAATTTTACCCATGGACTTTGCACCAGTTCTCAAAGGAAAAGCGAGCCTGCTTGCCCTTTGAAAAATGGCCCTGGAAAGAACCTACAGAGGTTTGCCCTATTCTTTTTATGGGTATATTGCTACAGAAAATCTCTTTATACCAGGCCCACCCACTTTATACCCCAGTTATATGAACTGTTGATTCCTGTGCAGACTTTTAGTTAAGCAATGACTGAACAATTCTGAAATGGCCAACTAAGACTGATAAATGGCTTTTGAAAATTGCCCACTGTGTGGCCTATTATGGACATTATGTATCCCACCTACTGTATACAGTACATGAAATGATTTAAATATAGCCCCTTTTTCCTCCTTCCTCCCCTTCAAAGTACATGCTTTTGATATTTTTTTTTTCTAATAATGTTTCTTTTGAGGAGCACGGGGAGGGGGAAGACTGATATCAATTAATCATATTTGGTTACAACACTTAGAGAATACAAGCAGATTTCACTTTTGTGCCTAGTTGTATTTTCCTGAAATATGTCACCACAAACAAGAGAACGGACTTAAAAAATGTTAAAACAAACAATGTATTATAATTGTTATTTTTATTTTAAAAAAAGGATGTATTTGGCATTTTTTCTGCTTACTCCTGAATAGTTTAAGGCCCTGAGATTAGAACATCATCTTCTTGGGACCACAGGGCTACTTAACCCTAGTGCAGCAAATATTTTTATTTTTTTAAATCCTATCAAAGTTCCAGCTTTATGTTAGCAATCTGTTTGCGCCGAGTTGAAGCACAGGTTCTTCAATTATTTTTCTCGGTTTAGAACAAACTGAATTATCCAATCTGTCAAAATGTGGGACTCACTGTACAAGTGTTTTGGCTGGCATGTCCATTAATGAAAACAAACCCTGTAGAAAAGGTAAGCTCCAGCTGTAAGGAAAGTTAACATACAGACATTGACTACAAATGGCTTCCAATTTGACCACAGATTCTCCTCTTCACCTTCTGCATTTTCTGTTTTCACATGCTCATCTTTGTGAGGTGAAGTATGTCGATTTTGATCAACAGTTCTTCTTTTGATTTCAGTGTCTTGATATGTGCTGGAATACAGAAAAAAACAAATTAGAGGTTCAGTACTGAATTCTTCAGTGGAAGAAGGCAGAAAAAATATACATTGCAAAGTAAAAAATTTGAAATAAGATAGTTGTATCCACGCTTCTAATTGCTTAAGAAGAATACATTGGGCAAGTTTCATAAATGTTTACATAGTTATAAGAGCCATGTGACCTTAATTTCTTTTTGAAAACTGTCCTAGCAAAAAGTACCTTTAGAAATTTGCACTTTTTTTTCTGCATATACCTTTTTTCTGTAGTATATAAGCATATACTTTTCAAAGATGCAAACTTATATGCATTGCCTTCCCTGATTTAATATTATCCCTAGTTCAGGTTAAATCAAGCAATGCATATACTTTTAGCTGTGTGAAGGGTAGGCAATTTTCAAAATGCCTTTAAACACAGGCAAATGAATTTTAAAAACTGTTCTGCCCATGCAGTGTAAAAGCAGATATATGGAAACTCCATTCACTCAATCAATGAATCTAAAAAAGTCGATTGCTTAACTATAATGGAGGTTCTCTATGGACAGCTGGGGAAGGCATTCCAAACTGGGAGCCTCATGTGATGCTATTCTGAAGCTCCCATTTTGGAATAGTGCTTTCTTAGCTCAGGCAAAACCTGAAAGTATTCTTCAGTGTGAACAGGGATGCCCATACTTTAACACAGTGTTTCTCAACATACAAAATTAATTGGAAGAGCTGCAATTGTGGGCAAGCTTGGAGTGCATTTTTGTTCCATATGGCCCAAAAATATGGAAGAACTCTAAATCAAAAGGCATTTATTAATGTGTTAATGTAAAGAAAACCCACTCAGTCCATAGATACAATAAAGTTACCTGTTTATGTTGGGCTGTGAAGTTAAGGAAGCTCTCCCATCAGGCACAGTCTCTTCCACAGCAAGAACTGCGCACTTTGCTAGCTCTTCCTGGTGTTTCGGGAAGAATTCAGATTGTTCCGGCATTCTCCCATTGTGAATTTCTGAGGTACGCTTTGGTGGTCTTGGTGGTGGCGGGGTGTGCTCTGGAGGTGGGTCTAAGTCCTCATTGGAAAGTTCTTTCCATTGTTCCTTCAAAGAGAAAACTTATTTATGTATTTCTTTTTTGTTTTGCAATATTACTTCAGAGCTTAATTTTTTTTCCAAAATCCAGCAACATTAATCAAGTTTGTTACCCTTTCTGAAAACTGTTATATTAGTTACCCTCCAGTACTCATCTACAGGGGAAGCTTTAGTAATAGGCAATAAACTGCCAGAAGGTGATCTGCAATCTTCTGTGTGTTTTTAGGATGCTGGAATAAATACTATCAAGATCAAGTGATTTGCTCTTATTCAGTTTAACAATTTGCTCTAGCATATCTTCCAGATTCACACTGGTTTACTTCAGTTCCTCTAACTCAACCCCCTACAAAGGGTGGTTTCAACATATCTCCCCAATATCCTCCACCACAAAAAGTAAAAGCAAAGAATTTCTCTTACATTTAATTCTAGCAAATAAAGAGAAAACACATACCTGCACCGAAGAGTCACCCATAATGAATTTTGCTCCCTCAATAACAGCCAAATAAGAGAAACGAAGCTGATCTGATGTCTGGATTAGACCCATTCTATACTTCCTCATTTCCAGCAAAACCTGTTTGATGCCCACTGAAGAAGGATCTTTTCTCTTATCCATCTAAATGCAGTCAAAAACAATTACTGGAAGTACAACTTGAAACACATTATTTTTCTAGTTTATAACTCTTTCCTAAATATAAGGAGATTGGTTACTATGCTAATCCACTTGCAAGCACAGACATACAGTGGTACCTCGGTTTACAAGTGCACCAGTTTGCGAGTGTTTTGCAAGACGAGCAAAATATTTGCAAAATTGGTGCCTCGCAAACCGAGCTTCCCTCGATGTACAAGCGCCTCCACCCTGCGATCCGGCACCTCCCCGCTTGCGTCGCCCCACCGCCGCGATCTGACATCCTCCCCGTACCCATCACCCACCCGAACACATCACTTAACCCGCATCTGGCACCCGGCACTGGCACCAACGTACAGGACATGCTGATGCCGGTGCCCGAAGATCTGTCATCCTTTTTGCTGGGCCTTGAGCATCTGCGCATGCTCAAGGCCATAGTTCCTTCTCTCTCCGAGATTCTTGAGATCTCCGAGAATCTCGGAGAGAGCAGGAACTAAGGCCTTGAGCATGCACAGATGCTCAAGGCCCAGCAAAAAGGATGACAGATTTTCGGGCACCGGCATGTCCTATGCGCTGGTGCTGGGTGCCAGATAGGGGGTAAGTGATGTGTTCGGGTGGGTGATGGGTATGGGGAGGATGTCTGATTGCGGCGGGGGCGATTCGAGCCGGAGGGGGGATTCTGGATCATGGGGGGATGGCAGATCACACGGCGGGGGGGCCTTTGTGAGCGGGGGAGCAATGCTGGTTCTCGGGAGGGGGGGGGGGAACAAATCAAGCGAGTTTCCCTTACTTTCTATGGGGAAACTCGCTTTGATATGAGTAATTTGGTTTACGAGCATGCTTCTGGAACGAATTATGCTCGTAAACCAAGGTACCACTGTATAAGTAAAAGCATTAAAGGAGATTCAAAATTCTGCAGAAAGAATGTAGGTTGGAGTGTCCAAATTTGAACACATCTCCCCAATTTTGAAACAGCTGCATTGACTCCCTATTTAGTTTCAAATACAGTACAGTCAAACTGGTATACGAGCGCACCAGTTTGCGAGTGTTTTGCAAGACGAGCAAAACATTCGCAAAATCGGCACCTCAGAAATCGAGCTTGACTCAATTTACGAGTACCCCCCCGCCCCCCCGCGATTTGGCATCCCCACGCATCCACCCACGTTGGCTTACCCCCATATGGCACCGGCACCAACGCATAGGACATGCCGGTGCCCGAAGATCTGCCGTCTTCCTTTTGCTGGGCCTTGAGCATCTGCGCATGCTTAAGGCCTTCTAGTCTCACTCTCTTGGAGATCTCTGAGAATCTCGGAGAGAGTGAGACTAGAAGGCCTTGAGCATGCGCAGATGCTCAAGGCCCAGCAAAAGGAAGGCGGCAGATCTTCGGGCACTGGCACTGGCATGTCCTGTGCGTTGGTGACGGTGCCATATGGGGATAAGCCAACGTGTTTGGGTGGGTGGGTGCGTGAGGAATGCGAAATCGTGGAGGGGGGCGACATGAGGGGGGGGGATATGGAGCAGCGCCGGTGGCCTTGAAGGGGGGGGGTTTAAGGTGGAGCAGCGCTGCTGGCCTCGGGGGATGAGGATGGGTCGGAACGTATCAAGCGAGTTTCCCTTAGTTCCTATGGGGAAACTCGCTTTGATATACGAGTACTTTGGTTTACGAGCATGCTTCTGGAACAAATTATGCTCGTAAACCAAGGTTCCACTGTATAACGTGTTTTCTATTATTCAGCAGACTGTGTATGGTATTTTACAGAACTGTTTCAGGTTTATTGTGCAAGGTGATCATTGAAATCGGAGTAGAGTAAAAGTTGCTCTATCCAATGCTTTTTGAACCAAAGTGATTAAATTTCAGGCTGGTCCTTGAAGTTGCCCATTTGTTTCGTATGACACGCTCAAAAAATTTAGGGCCTCTACTTAGGCATCTCTTTCTAAATGAATTTCATGTTTTCGAGGTTGAAACTTTGCAAGGCTTAGTTTTTCAAGCCAGAGCATCTATGTGCCAAGTTTCATTGAAATTGGAGATGGTAAGGAGGGGATCATTCTGAAAATTTGTACAGTTGGTATGGAATAACCCTATTGTTATATTATTGTGATTATGTTTTGATAAACTTCTTAGATTTTAAGCAGGTGACAATTTTTTTAAATTAATAAATAAAACTTTGCCAATATTGTGACTAGCTCATGAGTGTTAACACGCCCTACATCATGTTACAACAGAATAAATGTTAACAACACCTTTTTACTGGATTAATATTTCTTTACAACATATTCCTTAAGTTTAAATAAGTTTTCTGCCTCTACATCAACTGTAAATGAAAGCAGAAGAGTTCGAGCTCCTGAACTAAAATTCAGATTGCATAGTTAACAAAACAATACAGTCATTAGTGAAAGAGTAGTGTGTCAACTGATCTCCCCTGTCAAAAATTTGTTTTTAACACACATACAAGGAAAAAGCTACATCACCACATGCAAATCGACTCTTACCAGCAAAAGACAAGTATCAACCAAACAAAAGGTCCCTGATCGGCCAATCCCTGCACTGCAGTGTACCACAATAGATCCATGTTCTACGTTGAGTGAACCAGATTCTCGTACTTTAAACAGGAAATTGAGGAATGATGCAGGTGACTCTGGGACTCCAAAATCAGGCCATGTGGTATAGTGAAAGTGCAGGATTTCTCTCGTCTCTTGTGACTGTAAAAAATAAATATTTGAGAAGTTTTATTTTTGATCATTTTTCCAACTCAATGCTAAACAAACTAGGAATAGCCCTCCACCATTACTTTCAGAAATGTGTTAGACTCCTTCCATGATTTGAACCCAATAAAGCATGTCTATTACAGAAGACTAGGCTAATATTTTAGGGGAGACAGATTCCCTCCATCTGTAAGCTTTTCAGCTTTGGTTGTGTTGTCACTAGATCTAATTAACTTTGTGATGGTATGCAAAAATCTTTTTGTATGCTACTAACTGGATCTCAAGATTTCCTGTTTTCTTTAAGATGATATTGTGCCACAAATCAGCATCCTTGACGTCCTAACTGAAAAAAAATAAGTGAAATTAAATTCAAGTCGGGTGTTGGAAGTTCTTTATGGTGGTTTGTTAGTAGTAGCTGCAGAGTTTCTGGAAGAAGTATTTTATACACAAAAACTTATTTTTAAAAACAATGGAAAACGTTGATATGGACTTTGGAACTAATGATTGTTGCTGTGATCATGCCTGGAAGCTCCTACACAATTTACATCTGTTCTTTTAGTTATAAACATTTGAACATCCCATTGGATGCCAATACATTTATTTTCTCAGATCGGTTTTATGTGCTAGTAGTAACAAATGATTGGCTGAGAATCTCGGCGAAAGGGAGAATTAGAAGGGCTTGAGCATGCGCAGATGCATGCTCAAAGCCGGCAGAGGCAGGAAGAAGATCTTCAAGCGGCACCAGCACGTCCTGTGGGCTGCATGCCGGTGCCAGATGGGGGTGGGGGGGTGAGTTAAAGTTGGTTGGGCAGGGGGTGCCTGTTCTCGCGGGGGGAGGGGGGGGGTGCCGATTTGAGCGGGGGAGGGGGCGCGATGCCGGTTCTTGTGCAGGTGCCAGACCGGGGGGGGGGTGAGTTAAAGTTGGTCGGGCGGGGGGCCTTTGCGAGCGGGGGGGGGGGGGGGGGAACGTGTCAAAGCGAGTTTCCATTATTTCCTATGGGGAAACTCGCTTTGATATACGAGTATTTTGGTTTACGAGCATGCTTCTGGAACGAATTATGCTCGTAAACCAAAGTTCCACTGTACTTGGTAAAATTAATAAAAAAAATATTTGAGAAAAAAAAATCCAAGATGGCCACTGCCAGAAAAATAGCACCAAAAATGGCCCATGGAGACCTCCCTGAAGGAAAATAAAAACACAGGGAAAGAGGTTTTCGAGGTGGGGGACAAGGGCTCAGAAACTCTCAAGTTCAACTTTAAAGGACCCCTCTACGATTTTCCCCATATGCTTCAATAGACTTACTCACTGTGCCATGTGGTGCCTGCCTGCTTCAACATAGGATTTCAGCTGGAATCAAAGGGAGATGAAATGTGCTTCACAGATTCACTGGACAAACCTGGTCTTCTGGCTGTCAGTTGGACCAAAGTCAAACTGAACCTCAAACCGCGAAAAACCATACCGGAAAAGGGGGGAGGGCCATGCAGACGCCCTATTAAATCGCAGCTGAGCCAAGAATGAGCCCACACTGCCTGAGCTCAAGCCCGTGACTAAGGGCTAGATTCACTAAGGCCACGGATCCAATCCGTAGCAGTGGGGCCGATTCACAAAGTATCCTCATGCAAAATGAGGGCGATCGGAGTCAAGCCCCCAACTGACCGCAGGGATTGCTGATGAGTGATCCCGATGCATGCGCAGACAATTTTCTTTGCCTATAGATGGTCTGTGCATGCTTACAGAGCTTAAAACTTTTTTAAAAAAACTTTTTTACTTTGCGAGCCTGTGGCTTTAACCCCTTGGTTTAAAACCACGCGCTCGCACTGCGGGAAAGGACATGAGAGTCGGGGCAGGACGGCAAGAAACGAGTCGGGGCAGAGAGCAGGGCGGCAAGAGGCGAGTCGGGGTAGACAGCATGCTTGATATTATTAGGTGCCATCGACTCGTGTTCAAGTCCTAGTGAAGGCACAGTATAAAATCGATTCAATAGGCTGAATTGAATTGAAATTTTTTTTCCTGAATCGGGCAGCACTAATATGTACTAATCTGGCTTGTTTAGTTTTACAATCAGTGCACTGATGATCTAGTGCTCACTGCAATATTTAAAGATGCTGCTTTTTCCTAGTTACACCCTTGATGTGACTTATGGATTACTACTAAAAATAATTTTTTCATATAAAGGAGGGGGTTGTTAAAAAATGATTGGCCTGGGGTGTCAAATATACTACGTACCCCACTGCTACATATACAGTATATTACAAGTTTCTTTATTTTTTGATATACCGTCTATCAGAACAAGTGTCTAAATGGTGTACAATATAATGAGGTTAGTAAAGAAATAAAAGAGGTGAATTAAAAACAATATCTTATCAAATATTAAAAATACTAGACAAGTTCAAATTGACGTACATGGAACAAAAGGGAAGTAGGGGAGGGGAAGTTTTTAAATACAGTCAAACATCGGTTTGCGAGTAACGCAGTTTGTGAGTGTTTTGCAAGACAAGCAAAACATTCTGGCAAATCGTGCCTCGCAAACCGAGCATTGACTTGATTTGCGAGGCCCCCCCCCTCCCATGATATGGCATCCTCCGCCCGCACACCCAAACACAATCTTTTACCCTGATCTGGCACCAGCACCAACGCACAGAATGTGCTGGTGCCCAAAGATCCTACCTCTTGCCTGGGCTGGGCCTTGAATATCTGTGCATGCTCAAGGCCTTCTGGCTCCTGCCGAGATTCTTGGAGATCTCCGAGAATCTTGGAGAGAGCGAGAACCAGAAGGCCTTGAGCATGCGTAGATGATCAAGACCCAGCCCAGGCAAGAGATAGGATGTTCGGGCACCAGCACGTTCTGTGCGTTGGTGCTGGTGCCAGATCGGGGTAAGGGATTGTGTTTGGGTGGGGGATGCTGGATTGCAGGGGGGGGGGGTTGATGCTGGATTGCGGAGGGGGAGGGGGGAGAGAGGGCAATGCCTGTTCTCGGAGGGGTGTGGAACAGCACCGGTGGCCTCAGGGGTTGGGGGTAAGGTGGAGCAACACCAGTTGCCTCAGGGGGAACTAATCAAGCGAGTTTCCCTTACTTACTATGGGGAAACTCGCTTTGATATGCGAGCAATTTGGTATACAAGCATGCTTCTGGAACGAATTATGCTCGTAAACCAAGGTTCCACTGTACATCGAAGTAAAATAAATAAAAAAGGGAGGTAATGGAGAATGGTGATACATTGGGGTAGGGATCACTTCAAGAGAAGCATTTTTGGTGTTTCAGGCAGTTCAGTATGTTGTTTTACAAAGGACTTCATGAGAATTAAGGACTTTAGAAGAGAGAGCTAGAAATAAAGAGTACAGGCGTCTTTAAAGAGAAAAGTTTTGAGTTTAGCTTTAATTTTTTCAAGAGAATTCTCTAATCAAAAATCTAATGGAAGGGCATTCCACAGAGAGGGGGCGGTGACAGATAAAATGGATTTGCAAGTGGTATCATAGAACAGTTCACGTATTGATGGAAAGGCAAGAGTGAAGCACATCTTTTTCAGTTGAAAAAACTCTAAAACACAAGGTCATGATATGATGCCAAAAGAAGATAGATTCAGGAGTTTATATATATATATATATAAATATATAAACACACTTAGCCTTTAAATATGTTATGTCCCTCTGCCTACATGGTTTTGGTTCTAACCACAAGGGGGCACTCTTGGCCACAGAATGCGTATGCTATCAACAAATCCAGAAGTACTGGAGAGGCAGAGGACCCACATGTCTTCAACTGAAATTTCAATAGACAGCTACTAGATAGAAGCTATTTCTTCAAGGAATTGGTGGTGGATACATGAAAAGCCTCTCTGAAGGCGGAAACAGCAAAAGCATAGCAGAATTCAAGAAAGTTCAACAAACATTAGCAATTCCTACTGCAAAAGTACAGGGGAAGCCTCTCAGAGCAAAAGCAGTCCAAATTCACTTTGTTACAATGGAAGATATTGACCATCTATTTTATTTGTTTCTAATGTTTTTCTTTTAACTCTACTGTATATATTGAGTTGCCACCATGAAATGGTTATTTTTAATTAGTTTGGCTTTATTATGCCTGTCTGGGTGGGATAACAAATTGAATATTACTGGCCAGGATGGCATTATTCTGAAAGGAAACAAAAAAGAAGAAATAATTTTGTTTTATTAGACAGAATATTACAGATTGTCTTTCTATTTCACAAGTGGAGCGGCATAATCCTCTGCCTCAGTAAGTCCTGGAACTGGACTGCTAGTCTTCTAACTGCCTCTTGGCCCAAACACCTCAGTCAAAGCCCCCACCTCAATCGAAAATCCATGCATACGAAGAGGTGGAGGAACACAGTCAGCTCCAATCCCAGGTATGCCTCCATGGAGCCTGCACTCAAGCCCACTAGCAGACGAACCTGGGGCAAACAAAGCTCCCAAGGTAATGGTCCCTGAGCCCCGATCTACGAATGCAGGCTGTCTAGAGGGTGCACTGCAGAGCAGCCAACTGCCTAGAAGCAGAAAGTCTGCAATCTCCCACAGCCAGAACAGACCTCATGGGGAATCTCTGCAGCACGAACACTGAAGCTGCAAAAAAGAAAGACTAAGAGAAAAAATAAACACAAGCAGAAAATACTAGCTCCTACTGTCTCGCTTGTAGGAAAGCAACTGGAAGACAGAAAAATAGATAAATGAGGCTTTCTACAAGCAGTCTCACAATAGGGGATGCATAACCCACTTGTCCAAGAATAGAGTGGGATTGTACAAGAATCATGGTTTTAGCCACCTTGAGGGAGCCTTCAGGGGTCTCTCAGGGCTCTTTGACTTGGATCCTCAAGTCCGGGTGCCATAGAAAAGATGTGGCTTGAGCCCAGACCCCACTCAGAAGAGAACAATGGGAGAAAAGGTTTTGTGGAGGAACTCAGTAATGATCTCCAGCAATGCCTAGGACTTAAAGAGTCAGCAAACACAGTAGGGATCTTTTCCTTGGTCTATAGCCGATATTGCCTCCTAGTTCTCTATATGAAGACTTCCTCTCCTAACATGGAAGCCTCACTTTGGGACAATAAAGGGATTAAATCTGACCCCTTGTCCTCCGAGTTCTTGCCCAATGGACCATCAGAGTCCAGAATAGCCTCAGCTCTCAGGGAAGAAGTGTTCTGAGCATCTAAGAGCAAACTGAAAAATGGTCCACTTGCCAGCAAACTTAACAGGCAGAGTTCTGCCTTGTGCATACGAGATTAATGAATGCTGGGGTAAAGGCCTGAGTAGGTAACTCTCCTTCCCCTTTAGGATGGAGCAATCACCTTTCCTTGAGCTGCAAAGCATCTACACCTTTACGGTGTGCAGGACCACTGTCCTGAGGCTTTAGAAGGTGTTTCCCCCCCCCCCATAGGACCTCTTGCCTTTCTCAGCTCTAGAAGACTGCAGAGGGGCTAAACCCAAAGCTCCTGCCCCTCCATTCAAGGGTGCCCCCTCATCCATCCAGTGCAAATAAGGCATGAAATAGGAGTAATTAGGGTCTGAGGATTCCATCCCTGTCAATTTTGAAGCAAAACGAGTTGTCTTGGATAAGCTGAATAACTTAGAAAAGAAATTGGGACACCTAAAATAGCCACAATGGCAGCATTTTGTCACCAAAAACAGTTTTTAAATGCTTCAGGGCTGCCAAAAAAATTCAAAAATTAGAATTTTAAAGGAGGGGGACCAACGATCTAACCGTAGAAACAGTCAAAACACAATTTTCAAATCCTCCCCAATTTTCCCATAGGATGTCAGAGCCTGTACTCACAGTCCATGTGCTGGGGAAATGGGGCTGCAGCCTGCTTCAGCTCCCTTAAAGAGTAGCTGGATCTGGAAAGGTTTTCTGCCTCCAGCCACCAGTCAGCTTCCAAGCCAAGATCTTTGAGATGCCCCCACCCCCAAGATGCAACACACAATGGGGGAAAAGGGGAGGTGAAGTTGCAGCCAGAAACCTGAATGCCCCAAGGGACCGCTATTGATGCCTAATAGCTTGTGCTTAACCTCCTGACCTAGTCAAGGAAGCGATCAAGTGCGGAGGGCCGGGAGCTCCTAGCTCCACAAATCTTCAGCAGGCTGTCTGTAGAGGTCCCCAAGGGATACATCTACCAGCTGCAGACAAACTTCTGCTCCTCGCCAAGACAGAGCAGTCCCTTTGAACCAGGATCTCTGACATAGCACAAAAAAATCTGCAAACCAGATGAAAAACTACAAATCAATAAAGAAATAAACAGAGCAGATCAGAAAGATACCTTCATGCTCGCCTGCACAAGGAAGAACTGAAGGGAGCAGCAGAGACCATGGAGAAAGAGGAGGAGTTGAAAAGCTCCGATTCACATCTGCAGTATGCTCGCAAGCACAGATGGATAACCCTATGGTTCAGCATACCATCCCTATTGCACTGGAACATACTGTATAAGTTGGAATGTGACTTAATATCCCCAGCAAAACTTTGTAATGACATAAATACAAAGCTTAGGATTGTCTAACAAGCTATGTCTTAAAACATATGGTAATACAATATACCCTTAATCACTTTTTGTAAAGTACTATCGGGAGGAAAAAAAGACCTCATATCAAACAGAAAAAAACTGTACAATCGCCTTCTAGCTACACAGGCAGCAAAACTAGACCACCAACTCTTCAATCTACTAATCGCGACCCCAGACTACAAAACTTTCAGAAAAGAAATAAAAACCCTGCTATTCAAGAAATCCATGAAGACTAACACTGTATGAAACATTTCAATCCTCTGAAGCAAGCCGCTCTACTCTGTAATACCTCTGGACATGTCCAGAAATCCTCTTCTTAATCTGCCTTGAACCGCAAAATAATGGCGGAATAAAAATCACTAATGTAATGTAATATCCAGGTTTATACATGCTTCTTATACATATCAATCTGTAGCCTTATGAACTAAATTCAAATCACTGGTCTAAAGAACTTCTGTTTCAAATATAACCAAAAATGTGCAAATTGTGAAAAATCAAGCCATGTAATTAATCTGCAATCATGCAGACATCAACATCCCTAATGAAGCCCATCTAAAAATGTCTAAAATATAATTTTGTGATATGGAACACAAGGGAATACAATTTTAGTACCATTTATGATTGACCAGCTAGGTTCTTAAAAGAATGTCAAATTTGGTTTGCATATGATGTAGATGGGCTGTTAGAACAGGAGTGATATTGCGAGCAAGAATGACAAGATTGTGTAAGTGGTTAAAATACAACACTGACATACAAGTTCCAACAGATTTCCTAGTTAAACTAACAATCAGCTGACATGACAATGCTTAAAATAAATTCTCCTTTTTAATGTTTATGTATTTTAAAATGAATTAGCAAGCAATTTGCCTCTTGAATTCTAAATGATATTTGTTTTTCATACTTACATTAATATTTTCCAATTCCAATTGCCGAACTGTATAATAAGACTTTATGTCTTCCGAAATTAATGTTAGCTTCAAGTTTGTATCCTCAAAGATCATTTCTTTTTCTTCTTTCTTTGGCCAATATTGTGCACATTTTATCTAATACAAACAGTAAAAGCATAAACAAATTGAAAGAGAGAATAATTTATAAGGCTTAAGCAGCATCAACAATGGGTTAACTCTTCTTTAGGAAACTACCCTCCTCCCCCATGGATGAGGAATTAATTCTTCTCCCTTCCCTTTTCCTTACACACAATCTTTTTCTCGCTAATTTTCTCTACCTTTAAGAAAAGATCACATGTATTTATCAATCTAGATCAGACATGGATTTAGTTATACTTTGACAATGGGACTATGTCAACAACTATATTTTATTCAAGGCCTTCGTTGGCTTTATTTAGTGTTGTGACCATCTCTGGGAGAAAAGGGACTATATTCTTCGATCCCAAAATGTTGAGAATGGCCAGATTTTCATAGAGTAATCTAGATAGGGGAAAAAAAACCTCCCTACTAAATCAATAGAGACAATCTAAAAAATAAACAGTGGTGCGAGTTCACACCTTCTTAAATAGGAAGAAAAAGCCTCAGGAGTCACGTGCATGACCATCATTGTGTATCTAATACACTACTTAGGGACTAATTCTCATTCATTGGCAAAAAACCTCCTGAAAATACATAACATTCACTTTGCAGGCAAGCAAGCACTTAATTCAATTATCCCAATGGAAGGCCCATTTCTCAAATTGCTTCTTCAGGGGATTTGTCATGCTGCAACATTTGCGTGGGCGCCTGAGGCTACAGGAGATCAAGTGAGTTGTCCAAGAGTTTGAGAGATGTCACTGGAAGGAGCAGGAATGCTGGTTCCCAAACTGTTGCTCTACTACTGCCGCCAGTGACCGTGGTACTCAAATACTGGGTGTTGACATTCATAACTAAGGTACTTGATCGGTCAGCGACATGGTCTTATGCGCTCTTGGGTACCCTGGATGAACTATGCCAGCAATCCCAACTGTCATCTTCCCAGTGTCACTTTATTGCTGTTGCTTTGGATGGCTGAGGACTCCCCACAACTTTCTGCATGAAAGGAAACTCAGAGATATGGCACACTGGGAGTCCCATGATTTGGCCATGAGGCCACGGGACGGAGAGCTGATTATCAAAGACTGTGGAGAGATTGTTTGACTGAATTATAAATTTGGTTGTCTTCACACTTGGGAGACGCCCACGCCCTGGGGGGGGGAAGGGGAAGGGAGGGGGTTTCCATTTCCACAAAACAAGGGATGACATGCGATGCATTTATACACTTTGTCTTTTTGAAGGGACCAGTTTTTGTTGTATTCTGTTT
The DNA here is from genome assembly GCF_902459505.1 of Geotrypetes seraphini. Taxonomy (NCBI): domain Eukaryota; kingdom Metazoa; phylum Chordata; class Amphibia; order Gymnophiona; family Dermophiidae; genus Geotrypetes; species Geotrypetes seraphini. The sequence continues at coordinate 108,890,653 of NC_047094.1, forward strand.
GGTTGCTGGTTCCTATATGTTGTATTTTCTAGGTCCAGATCTCCTGTTGCAATGTGTTGCATGTTTCTGTTTCAATAAAAATACTAAGTAATGCACCTTGAGCTTCTTCTAGTCCATTTTTCATGTAAAAAAAAAAAAAGATGAAATCAATCTAAAAATATGCCTAAAATATAATTTTGTGATGTGAAAAACACTGGAATACAATATCTTCCCTAATGACCTAATTATTTTGAAAACAACACCTAAATTTATCATCATTTATAATCTCCCAGAACCAGAAAACCTAATATAACAAATGTGATTAAGTGCCTTACAATTTACTTCCAAACAGAAAAGCAGATATACACAGCTGCAGGGATTTATCAATATTCTTTTTTGCTATCAAGAAGTTTTTGGCCAAATTCCTAGAGATAGCTAGGGACTTCTATGTTTTAGTTCAGTACTTTAATGCATCATGAATTATACTATGAAAATAATTCTCAGAAATTACTCTATGTTCAGCTCTAAAGCCTAATCAAGTTAAATGCTCCTAAGATCAATAAGATCTAGAAAAACTGCTCTCTGCAAAACACTATCTCATGCTAAACTTTATGCTGCATATAAGGACTTGTCTTGTTATGTATCTATTATTGGTGGTTTTCTTAGGCTATATAAAGGTACAAGTCCAAAGTCTGCAGATACGGAGGTATTTGAAATTGAAACTTCATTTGTAGGCCCACAGGTTTAAAAATTACCTTCAATAAATAGAATGATCATTAATGGGTCTCTGTCAAAGACCAAAGGAATCTTTCCGATAAGAACACAAGAATAGCCATACTGGGTCAGACTAATGGTCCACCTAGTCCAGCATCCTGTTTCCCACAGTGGCCAATTCAGCTCACAAGTACCTGGCAGAAACCCAAATAGTAGTCTGTCTCAACAACAGACTATGTATGGACTTTTCCTCCAGGAACTTGTCCAAACCTTTTTTTTTAACCCAGCTATGCTAACTGCTGTTACTACATCTTCTGGCAACCAGTTTGAGATAAATGTCATCATGACCACTGGAAGAATCAATTTAGGAGCAAGACAAATTGTTTATGCTTATTGATGGTTTAGGCTTTCAATATTCAGTTTGATCAAACTCTTATTTCACAATTTTAATTAGCTTCCTATTTATTACTGGATATTCCCAGAGTTTACAGTATCTTTCTCTATGTATACAGTATATTTACGGATTGGACTGACACAGTCCAGTTCTTCATTCATGTTTATTCATCCAATTCTTATTGCATCTTTCAGTGCCTAAAACATGGCAAGAATTCATCATGTGCGGTCATAAGCAGAAGTGGAGAAGCCTCAAATTAAGATAAACTCTCTCACAGCATGTTGCCTTCTGGAGCTCATTTGTTGATTTGGTTGATAACAAAGTTTTAGTATCACTCCTAGAATCCACTTAGGGTTAACTCATGCATATTTGGAGGGTCCTGTTAAACACTGCTCAAACCTCACCGTCACCTAAATGTGTGCTCCAATACTGGCAACCTTCTGCCCACAAGTACAAGGGGGCACTCAGAGAAATTGAAAAAGGACAGGTTTAGAACAAATGCTAGGAAGTTCTTTTTTACTCAGAGGGTGGTGGACACATGAAACGCACTCCCGGAGATTGTGATAGGCCAGAGCACGCTACAGGGGTTCAAAGAGTTACTAGATAGGTTCCTAAAGGATAAGGGGATTGAGGGGTACACATAGCAGTAGAGGTTGGTAATAGGAATAGTCAGAAACCACTTCCCAGGTCATGGGGCTGATGGGCTGCCGCGGGAGTGGACCGCTGGGCGCGATGGACCTCTGGTCTGACCCAGTGGAGGCAACTTCTTATGTTCTTAATCTCAATAGGCATGCCATTTTATCACTTTCTATACCATCACTTTATTTCAGATGTTTGTCAGTTGAATATGTTTTTTGTCCTGTTCTGCATTTCTGAAAGCTTTTTATAGCAGTGGAATGGAAAACTGAGAAACCAGGTTTACTTTTCAGCTCTAATCAATTTCCAAAAATAAACAAACAATCTTATCAAAGGAGAAACGTTTTCTGGATTTAGAAACCTAGGATTAAAAACGAAACTATATTTTAAAATCTTTATGTGATATAATCTCCAATAAGAAAAAACTCTGGCAAAAATCTTAAGAGGTCATCTCAGTAAATTTTCAAAAACTTTTCAAAGGGTAAAAACCAGGGCGTGAAAAATTACCTTCCATTCTGCAGATAAAATGCACCTGAGCTGAGAGGCAGTGCAGGTACTTTTAATCACCACGCAAAGGGAGGCAGCCCCAACAAAACACTGAGAAACTTCCCTTTGAAAATTAAAAGGAAGGCCTCCGCATACAAAAATATCTAAAAACTGTTCTTTTAAAAGAGCTATTCAGAGTATCAAAACAAAAAGCTTGCATTCATTTTGCTCTGGCCTTTTGTTGTTATATTTCTACACCTTATATCCAGAAGATACAGTGTAGGTTTTCCACTGTATACTGATAAGAGCTTGCTGCTCACCCCCCCCCCCCCCAACTCAAAGATCCCAAGGGACCAAAAATGTCCTGTACAATCCTTACAGTTTTTGGTAATGAAGTACATAGTACTGGGAAAGAGAATGATCTGGAATTAATGCAGATTTACTGGTAAGCAATATTACATCATAAATCAATCAGCCTGCTTCTTCTACCCCCAGTAGAGTGCTTTATTAAAATTATCATCATTAAGTAATGGATCATTCTGTAGCAGCGTTTGTACAGCTGGTGGCTGTCAGACATTAAAAGCTTTCAATCCATTACATTCATATGATTACATCAATGGATTTGCCAAATACCCAGTCAAGTCACATTATTATGACCATTGCCTACCTCTGCTGTCAGAGACGCACAGCCAATGATCGTGCACAGACTTCGTAGGTATATAAGGTGGGATGTCAGCAAGTTGCCAATATAGCAACCGTGTCTGTCATGAGGATAAAGCATGATTTAGCAGACATTGAAAAAAGCTTGATAACTGGCTACTGGGCCAAGGAAGGCAGCATTTCAGAAATGGGGGAGTTTGTGAACTGTTCATGAACTGCTGGGGTTAAAGTGTACCATGAGCAGACAAATGGAAACTTTTCAATGATCCGACATAGTAACTGTGGGAAGCACAAGTCATCGATGTGCAGGTTAGTGGGGCCGATTGGCACGCTACCGTGGAGCAACTCACCATCCACAACAAGCCAGGGGGCTTCCATATGTGTCCAAAACAACTGTGCAGTGAACCCTTTTGCAAATGGGGCTCCAGAGCAGATGGCTAGTGAATGCATCCATGCTCACGAGGGTTCATCTCAAAACACAGCTGCAATTTGCACAGGAGTATTGACATTGGACTTGCACTGACTGACAGAGGTTTGCCTTCTCCGATGAATCACATTTTGAGAACCACAATTGCTCTTTGAAGTTGTAGTTGTTATAGAAAAGGACAGGAGTGCTGTAAGTCTTGCCTGAAGCAATTACATAGAGAACTCAAAATGCAACTGCAACATCTCATAAATACATTGTGAAGAAAGAAACAAGATTTCATGGTTAAGAAAATTTAAAAAGTACTTACTGATCCCTTTTCTATCACTCTGTTGAGCATGACAACACCTCTGCTTTTCTGTTCCCAAACCATCTCCCAAAAATGACCACATGTATTTGGGAGTGGACCCTGTAAAAATCAGCAACAGTTGCTGTATATTTTTAAATGTATTAAAAAACAAAACAAAAAAAAACTTAAAAGAAGACTAGTCCTCCATTGAGATAATAACCATACTTTACAATAGGACATTATTCTGTAAGACTTTTCATGAAATTTGAATCAAACTTGCAAATTGTTAGTGCTGTACTGGAAGGCTATGGTTATCTTTACATATCTAGGCTGCAGGTATATTCATATTGGGTTTGAAGACACATTACTTCATTCAGGTCTACCCTCTGGATTAATCAATACCGAGAGAAAAGGGCGTTTACATCCATCGTTTATGTATCGCTCCTTTCTTTTCAGCCTCAGTTCTTGCAGTGACCCCCATTCTAACTTGCATTGTTTTTTTCATTGCCATGCCTCTCCTTTCTTGTGCATCTTAACGCAGTTTCAATACCAATAGTATTCTACCATTTTCACTGCTTTTTATTATACTGTATATACATACATTGGAACTATTGTGTTTCTCCTATCCCTCTTGAATTAGTTTTAACAATATCTAAGAGGTTTGCAGATATGTAAGGTGATGATGGGCAGCATATCAAATAATAGGCATCATGGTACAATCGGTATGTCACTTCTCTATTGTCCCCATGACCTAGGCTGAACTCCACACTGGCAAACTTAGCCACCCATGCACTTTCAGTTAGTAAATGAGTACCTGGCCTTAGCCAGGGCGTAACGATGACTGGGAAAGGTAATGGTAAACCACCCAGTTAACAGTCCGCCCAAGAAACCATCAAGCAAGAAGAAACAGAATTTAGAAAGGAAGCTAAAGCAGCTGTGAGTGAAAGGGAAGCATCAAATGCAATTCCCTAGCAGTGGGACCTGATGACTAAGAATGGCAGTGCCAAGCACCATGATGTAAGAGATGGAAAACTAGAAGCTGGTTTAAAAAGGCTAAGTTGAGAAACAGGACACAGCCACGAGAATTAGAAACCTGGAAAAATAGATCAGAATCCTATTAGCAAAGTAGTGATATTTAAATCCAAACAGCTGGACGGAGTGACTCAGGTAACAGTGAAGGCCTTTATGGTCCATTCAGACTATCCAACAATTTAGCCACAGCATAGCTTAATCATACAATGTTATGTGAAGTTTAGGTGTCATTTCATCCAACATTATACTATGCTTAATTACCTGAAAGCTGCTAACTTTTGGGTTCTTTTTCAGAATTAAGTTATAAATGTGTATGGACTATAGAAGTCTCTTTATGATGCCATCTTTTCACTTAGTCAAGACTGCTGTTAAAGTACTAACCCTACAAGCAACACACTTATCTAAGCCTTCAACTGTCTATACCCCCTATTCTGTCTAAGTCTAGGGATTATTACATTACATTAGAGATTTCTATTCCGCCACCGCCTTGCGGTTCAAGGCGGATTACAAAAGAATTACAAAAAACGTATTACAAAAAGAAGATATCTGGTCATTTCTAGAGGAGGTAAAGAGTAGATGAGGTTGCTTCGGGGAATCGGGAAGGTATCGGGAAGTGGGAAGGAGCTAGCGGTATTGTCATTTGCAGGGATTTCTTGAAAAGTAGAGTCTTTATTTCTTTTCTGAATGTTTTGTATTCTGGGGTCGTAATTAGTAGATTGGAGATTTAGTTTCCCCTCTCAGTCCCCATCAGTAGATGAGGGCCAACTATTCCACTGACAAATTCTTATACCTTTGCTTAGGTGGATTGGCCTCTAGATAAATCGAACTACTTGTGGCCAGAGTTGTACCTACTACTCCATGCAGTTTACACCTCCATCGCTACCTCTTTCTATACAGAAATTCTATGGTGTTTATCCCATGAATTTCTGAAGCCATTATATTTATTCCCATCACCCTCCCCCACTTCTCATTGAAAAAATATTTCCAAATGTTACTCCTACGTCTACCACCCTGCAATCTCTATTCATGTCCTCTAGTTCTACTGTTTCCCCCTCTCCGAAAGAGAGCAAGCACTCTGAAGCAATCTTCTCTGGGGACTTCTTTAGAAAGGAGGAAGTGGAAGAGCTGAACAAAACTTGCAGAAATTCAAAAGCAGCCTAAAATGCTTGCTTTTTAAAGATGCCTATAACTGATTTTTACACATGTATTTACTTCTGCACTTTTTAACTTTTCCCCCTCTCCTATTGTATTTTCCTTTTATGTATTCTTTCTAAGAAATTGTAGTTCTTCCCTTTTTTTCCCCACTGTTTTCAGGTCATAAGTATGTTTGTTTAGTTGATGTATGTCTAATAATTTAAAAATGTTTGTCTCCCAGCTATTTTAAATTACTATGTACAACTCTTTGTACCTTTGGATAAGCGTTTAATCAAAATTTAAATAAACTATGAAAATTTAAAAAAAACAAAAAACTATGAAGATAAGCAGCAAAAAAAAAAAAGTCGATACGACTCAAAAGACAGAATTCTGGAGTACAGGAAAGGGAAGAATATTAAAGAATAAAAGGAGATTTGAACTGAAAGGCAGACTTGAGAAAGGCTTTCTAAAATGATGGCATCTACTGTAATAAAAAGAACTCATGCCCTCTATATTATTTCTTATGTTCAAACCTTTTTGGATTAGCCTAGGAAAAGAAGTTAAAGATCTGGAATTAAAACTTAATCAGCTTCCTCGGCTGGGAGAGACATGCCTGCTGAAGCATTACAGCTCTCCTTCGAGGCAACATCGATAACTCCGGAAGAGCTTAGTCCTTCAAGTCATCCTGGGGCGCTTGAGCAGTCGATGGAGGAGAGAATGTCCCGGGGTGTTCCCTCTCCTGACCGGTTGAGATCGGGAGTCGACTCAGTAGGAGGAGTTGTGAAGCCAAACCAATTATCAGAGCACTCGGAGGAGTTGAAACAGAAATTGCCTCAGGATTTCCTGACACTGAATTCATCGCCAGCTGAAGTTCCAGGTACTTTTATTTCATCAGAGAATCTGGGTTCTGAACTGATACCAATGCAGAGGCCCAAGGTTTTCAATATGGAGACAATTTGGGAAGCAATATCTAGTTTGCAAATCTCTTTGGGGACTCAAATGCAGCAACTTACTACACGTTACACTTCTGTTGTGTCTGAAAATTTGGAAATGAAAAATAGGCTATCCAGCATGAAAACTAAAGTGGATGGACATGAAATTAGAATAAAAACAGTGGAGTCCCAGGCTTCGGTCTGGGTAAGAGATAGTGGAAACCTTAACTTTAAGGTGGAAATGTTGGAAAACATGATTAGAAGAAGTAATCTTCGGATTACCAACTTTCCAAAATTACGACTTATTTCAGCGCGGGATACATTTAAAAAGTATTTGAAAGAAGTTTTGAAAGTTCCCGAAACCTCCTATCCGCCTCTCACTAAAATATATTACTTACCAACTAGAGTATCTGCTCAAAAACCAAACCAGCAGAATTTGTCTGCTGATAGTTTGGATCTGACAAATTTTCTGGAGAGGTCTGGTGAAGAGATACCGGCAACTGCGACGCTACTTGTACAATTTGCCATTGACTCGGACAGGGAATGGATGCTTAAATTGTTTTTTAAGTTTAAAGATGTACCATTTATGATTAAAATAGTGAGAATGTATCCAGACGTGTCACGAATGACCCAAAAGAGAAGAAAACAATTTCTTATTTTGAGACCAAGGGTTCTGCAGTTAGGTGCAACGTTTGTACTCAGATTCCCCTGTAAATGTGTAATGATCTATCAAGGGAATAGATTTATTTTCTTTGAACCTCAGCAGTTGACAAAATTTATTTCTGCTAAAGAGCAAACTTAGAATTCTTGAGAGAATTTTTGTTTCAATTCAGCTCATTAATAAGGTTCTTGTCCTCCCTTGCTACCATCTTTTATTTTCTTTGTATTATTTGATAAAGGTTTCAGCTATTGTATTGCTTTTTCCCCCTTTAATTGAGGTCTAATGTTACAATCCAGTAAAATTTTATATTTTGGTCTAATGTTTTGCCTTTATAATGAGAAAAGAAACTTTTTGTTTTGTTTTTGTGTTTCTAATGTATACTTTTCTTATTGATTATTGTCTCATCTTAAAAGTTTGAACTGGTATTGTATTTTTTCTTTGTCTTGACTAATATTATGTCAACACTATAAAATGAAAATAAAGAATTAAAAAAAACAAAAAAACTTAATCAGAAAGTAAAAAAATCAAAACAACAACAACAGGTTAAGCAAATATTTAGCAGGCCATACTACTACTACTATTAATTATTTCTAGAGCACTACCAGAAGTACGCAGTGCTGTACAGAGTCACGAAAGAGATGGTTCCTGCTCAAGAGAGCTTGCAATCTAAACAGTCAAGACAGACAAACAGGATGCCAGGGTGGGGGGATACAGTTAGGGGGGAAGGTTAATCTGCTGGCTAGGGTGTTAAACAGTAAGGAGTATGCTATATCAAAAAGGTGAGTTTTCAGTCTACTTTTAAACAAGGGAAGGGGTGTGATGCACAAATTCAGGTAGCTTATTCTAGGCAAACGGGGCAGCTAGATGAAAGGAATGAAGTCTGGAATTGTCAGTGGAGAAGAAGGAAACATATAAAAACAACTTATCTGAGGAATGGCGTTCCCGGGAAGGCGTATAAGGAGAGATAATGAGGGCTGCGGCATGAACACACTTGTAGGTTAGTAATAGGAGTTTAAACTGAATGCAAAGGTGGATAGGAAGCCAGTGAAGTGATTTGAGGCGGGGGTAAGGTGAGTGTAGCGAGATTGGCAGAAGATAAGTTGTGCAGCTGAGTTTTTCACAGATTGTAAAGGGGAGAGGCGGTTCAGCGGGAGTGTGGACAAGAGTCCATGTAGTGTGCTCAGAGAGGAATATTGGTGATGCTGTAGAGATGAAGAGTCAGGCTTTAACAGTCTGTTGGATGTGCATAGAAAAGGAGAGATCAGAGTCAAAGACGACTCCAAGGTTGCGAGCAGAGGAGACTGGAACAACAACAGTATTACTTACAGAGACGGAGAATGGAGGGAGAGGAGCAGAGGGTTTAGGAGGAAGTCTTGGACATGCTTAGTTTCAGATTGCTGCCTGAAAGGTCTTACCGCTATGTTAGCCAAACAGGCCAAGAATTTTCTTGGACTTTAGATGAAAGTTTGGGTGCAGAGAGGTAGATCTGGGAGTCATCAGCATATAGGTGATACTGGAAGCCAAGAGAGATCAGGGCACCGAGAGAAGAGGTGTGGAGAGAAGGAGAACAGGGCCTAAGACAGAATCCTGGGATATGCCAACCGCTAGAAGAATAGCAGCAGAGAAGGGCCCATCAGCACATTAGGTGGGAGAGGTAGGAGGCAAACCAGGAAAGGAAAGATTTGCAGAATCCAAGTGATGACAGTGTATTAAGGAGTAAGCAGTGATTAACAGTATCAAAGACAGCAGATAGGTCAAGGATAAGGATCGAGTAAAGGCCCTTAGAATTGGCCAAAAGCAGGTCATTGCAGAAGATTCTGTTGAGATGAAAGGAATTCAAAGCAGTGATGGAGGACAGCACGCTTGAGTAAACTGGATAGGAATGGAAGAAAGGAGACAGTGATAGTTGAATGGGCTGGTGAGGTCCAGTGAGGTTTTTTGAGAATGGCTTAACCATTGCATGTTTGAAGGCCATCAGGAACAGTTGCAGTTGAAATGAATAGGTTGAGGATATGGCAGATGGGAGGGATAACAGTATGTGAGATGGGGACAAGTAGAAAGGGGGGGGGGGGAAATAGGATCCAAGGGGCATGTAGTAGACCTGGCTGAGGACAGAAGTTGTGCGGTTTCTTTCCTCTATAATTTCAGAGAAGGAAGAAAAGTTGCAAGGAGTTGAAAGAGGGTTGAGAAGGTATAAATATGGAAATGAAATTTTAAAAATTTTAGCAAAGCACTCAGTGAGAAATTCCGCTCCTCCCTAGAACACCTTAAACATTGAGAAGTCATATAATGGGAGTCTATCCCAAATACCCATTAGAGACTATACAAAATATCAAAAGGATAAATCTCTCTGTCACTAGTTCTGAATGAGAAGTGCAATAGGGATCACATTTCATTGTACTTTGGAGTGTGTTTTATAGTTACCTGGGTGAGAATGTAGCTTCTTTGGGCTTCCTCCATTTTTATCAAACTAGCGTTGATATAGTCATTATCTCCTTGTTGTAACTTAATTCGACTGTGATCAACTAAAGCATGAAAATAATCAGAATGCAGATGAACAAATATATGTTTAAAATCAGCCAATCACTCACTCTATGATGCACTCCGTAATGACAAATGCCCAAAAACGCAAATACTCCCATCTTGGTTAGTATACATGTATGAATTTAATGATGTATAATAACCAAGATGGGAGTATTTGAATTAAATTACTAAATTATATATTTAAAAAAATAAAAATATTAAGTTAAGTAAATTAAAGCAGTACGGATGATGAATACATGTCATTAGTAATGCACACAGCCTTTCTAATCGCATATGGCTGGTGGTGGCATGTCTGACGAGTCTGCATACAACTTGAAAAGTATATAAAGATTTAAGTCGCTGCGTTTTTGGACATTTGTCTTGATGAATAAATATAGGCACATACAGCAAGGCTAACACCATACAGCAAGGAACAGTTCACCATCAATAACTTCAAATCTCAGCAATCACATGAAGAAACAAAGGAGTATTCTAAATGAGAGGAGGATGTGATTCCTTAATGCAGGAGTGTCAAACTCAATCACATAAGGGGCCAAAATCAAACACAGGCCAAACATTTTATTAAGATACCTAGTTTTAGTAAAAATAGAGATCCTTCCTCATCTTCAGACACCTGTGGCGCGGTCAGGCACTTGTGTGGAGCGCTCTGCTCCAACTTAGCTTTTACACTGGGACTGGATCCTTCTGCCTATAAATGGATACTAAGACAGCATGGTGAAGAGCTTTGAGCGGCGCTGGGAGTGGGGCAGTGTGTTCAGGTGCTTGGAGCGCCAGTGGGACTGGGACTGCACAGTCAGGTGCTTAGATGCAGCACAAGTCACCGCAGGTCACACAAAATGGCCAGGTGGGCCAGATTCGGCCCCCGGGCCTTGTGTGCCTTAATGATTCTTTTATGTACTTTACAGTTTCTTCATAATTTGGACCTGAGCACTATGATGATTTCTTATCATTGAATCTTGCTGTAAAATTCCTGTTTGATTTTTATTTTTCCTGTATTTTCAGGATGTAAAAAATTAGAAATCCAATTAAAAAAAGAAACAAAAGGAAGTATTCTTTACAATGCTCAAATTAAGAACTATATTTTTTAGATCAAGGAAACTAGAAATCGTTTACTTTTAAAATTTGTTCTGATGAGTCATTTAAGTTAAGTCCATAGACATAGTACCCAATAGCAGAAAGAGACCATTTGACCTATCCAATCTGCCCATGCACTCCAACTACTCAGTTCTTCAATCTATTCCTCTCCTGGGAGATTTTCTTCTACTTGTCCCTTTCTTTATTGTATTCTAATACTGTCCTTGCCTCCATCACCTCCACTGGGAATTCTGACAATTCTAGAATCTACATTTTTGCAGCCTCATCCAATGATTTCCTCCTTCCAGAGCTTCCTTTCTGCTGAAAGCTTATCTAAAAAATCTTTCAGCACTCCTTTCTTAAGTAGAAACAGGCCAATTGCTACAGTTGGATGATTAGCAAAGAAACAAATAAAAATGTCCCCTTTTGGGAAGAGTTTATTGCAACTTATCACTACTTATTTGAAGTGCTGTCAAAGAACGGTCTCAATGAAAGAACACACTTGGGACTAGATAGCTAACATGATACCACCCAACAAGTGATCAAAAAACAGCTTCAAATCAGACAATCTTTTTTTTTTCTTTTCAATGGAAAAAACCCCCCCGTGAAACCTAAGACAGGTAACAGAAAAGTGGAAGTTGATATTTCTTAGAAATAATTTTGCTGCATCAGAAATCCAAATAAATTCTAAAGAAAGGCAGTACCCAAGTAATAAAGAGGAATTATGCCTTACCTAATAATTTTCTTTCCTTTAGTCAGCTACACTATTCTAAACAAGCAGATAGAGGAAGAGAAAAGGCTGAGCTTTAGCAGTGACCTCGCCAGTATTAGTTGGAAATATTCAATTAGCAACTGACAAAATAGCAGAAGGTACCTTTTTGTAATGCACCCATGCCCTATCAACCACTGCAGCTGCAATGACAATTAAGGGAGTATAATATCACCGAGTGACACTCATTACCTTGCATACTCCAGGCTATATAAATCTCATGGACTTCGGCTTGGAATTCTGAGTGGGCTGTTTAAATTTCTTTTTGCTCCATACACTCGTTTGGTCTGCTCTTTGTACTACATCTGAATCATCACAGATCATCTGCCTCTCTTATGTAACTTTGATCTAATCTAATCAGGATTTCTTAATCGCACTTCTCTAGAATAGGTTCAAGATACAGGCCCATGCAACATCATGGGTAAAGTTACATCAAATGGAAGTAGGAGTAGAACTCATACAATAGGGAGAAGTCTCAGAGTACCACTCTACTTGAGGCATCATGTCATTCTCACCTTCAAAAAATGTTTTAAGCTTCACTAAGGCACATGTGACATTAAATTTCTTTAGCTCAATATACTCGTTTGGTCTGCTTTTTGTTCTATACCTGAATCATCGCAGATCATCCAGCACGGCAGAAAGTTAGGCCAGGGACTGGGGGCACCAGATAGCATGAGGCTGAGGTAGAGAAAATACTAGATTTCTCCAAGTAAATGGCATGACACACTTTTATCCATGATAGTTTATTTTGTAGGTGTTTATGCAGTATTTTATAGGCATTTATGCTGGGAAAGATCTAGAAAAATGCCTCCTGGGAGGAAAATAATTTTCCAAGGGAAATTCCAGTTTGATGGCAGATTGGAGATGACCGAAAGTCTTCACAGTGGTCTGATAATCCTTCCTATACCTACCTGAGTTCCAAATTCTTTCCTTCTCATTGGGAGCTGGATGCTCTAAAATCAACGTTAAAATTCTGTGGGTTGCTGTGGTGCCAGTATATTATCTTTTTGAAAATGGTGATTATGTTGAAACAATTTCACATGCAAATGATTTTTGTGGAGGTTCGCCATAATCCCATCTGATCAGTCATTGGAGAAAGTGACTGACACATGCGCATGGGGAAGCCCTTAAACAGCCTCCTGTCATTCAGCTGTTTGGGGAAGGAAGAGTAGGTTTGTTTGGGGTTTTTTTTAATGGGCACAGATGTAACACACATAATGTGCCCATTTAAAAAAATTGTATTGAGCATGCCGTGATTAACCCACCAAATAGCTCTATGCCTCCCCCAGAAAAAAAAAACAAAATTAGGAGGGAGTGGGCTTTCCTCCTGTCTCAGCCACCTAGACCCCCACACACCCCTGAACCCCATCTTTAAATTGAAGATTGGCAGGAGGGATACATACTCCCTTCTGCCACAAGGCCCCCCTCCCCACAAATCCCAGACCCCCCTGAACCTCTAAATTGAAGATCGACAAGAGGGATATCTACTCCCTCCTTCCAGCAGGCCTGCCTCTTCAAAACAGCAGGCATTCCCATTCCCGGCGCATCTGGGATGCACTGGCAGGGGCCTGATTGGTTCCGGCACCTAAGGCCCCTTCTCATAGGAGAGGCCTTAGGCACATGGGCCAATCAGAGTCTTAGGCCCCTATGCACTGGGAAGGGGAAGGATTGCCATTTTGAAGAGGCAGGCTTGAAGCAGGAGGGAGTGGGCATCTCTCTTGCTGATCGTCAATTTAGAGGTATTGGGGGGAGGTTCATGGGGACCCCTGGCAGGGGGGGGGGATGGTGCGGGAGAGAGGGGGCCCAGTGGCAGAAGGAAATGGGCATCTCTCCTGCCGATCTTCAATTTAAACGTGAGGGGGTCAGGGTTGTGTCGGGCCTAGGTGGCCGAGGCAGGAGGGAGTGGATTTCCCTCCTGCCACTCTTTAATTTAAAGTTGAGGTGTTCATTGGGAAGGCCCTGGCAGTAGGACGGAGTGGAATGACACAGGAACAAATTTGTCCCCATCCCCGCAAAAACTCAATTTCCTCATCCCGTTCCCTTGAGTTTTGTCGCTGTCTTTGTCCCATTCTTGTAAGCTCTGCCTTAACTGCTCAGCTCAGGTGGGGGGTGGGTCAGAGTCGGATAATCGCGATTTTTCAGCATTTGTGGTCCGGCTCTGCCCGTATTCCCCACGAATGACGAGGGAGAAGTGTAAGTCAGAGTCAGGAAATTCATACATGTAAACATACTGCACTATAAACTGATGTCTGACAATAAAACTAGAAAAGTTTCTCAACACTGTGGCAGTAGTGTAGCAGCAGCACACATCTTTGTGGCTGGCAGGGATCCCTAAGCTTCGCCAGCTGAAAATCTTTGTGGAACCCCTGGGCCTTCTGAATACTGTGGCACTGGGAGTTCAGCCAACGACTAGCCTAGGGGTTCTATGGAGAATGTCTTTAGTTGGCAGGACTTGGGGATCCCCAGCAGCCAAAGTATTAGCTGCTCAAGCTGTGTGTGTGTGTAGAGAAAAAAAAATGATGTGCCCATCATTTCACACCTGTAAACACCCAAATATTGGTTCCTGACCTCACCACTTCAACAAGGGCAGGCTGCTCCATGCATGGCTTCTATTATCAACAAACCTAACATTGTCAAGGAGTTTGGAAAAATATTTAGAAACCAGAACA